>NC_137977.1:27012967-27285467 GCF_963924665.1 Micromys minutus | reverse complement strand
CCCCTTTAGTGGAAAACATTCCTTGAATGCTTTTGAACTAAGCATAGAAAATACAGAGAATACATATCTTACCACTTACTGTTCTAATGACTTGGAAAGATCTTGACTTTATAAGCCACTTTTGAGTTATATTTTTCTCTATAAAGTAAAGTTTTATTAAATACTTTAAATTGTTTCAGTTTTGAAAATTTGTTGAGGTGGTGATAAGACCCTGACTATACTATGCAAGCATATATCTATCTATATCTATATCTATATCTATATCTATATCTACATCTATATCTATATCTGTCTATGTCTATGTCTATGTCTATGTCTATGTCTATGTCTATGTCTATGTCTATGTCTTTGTCTATGTCTATGTCTATGTCTATGTCTATGCCTATGCCTATGCCTATGCCTATGCCTATGCCTATGCCTATGCCTATACCTATATCTATATCTATATCTATATATCTATATATTCACCTGACACAGAAATTTCATTAATGACTAATGGCTTGAGAAAAATGAGTTATACCATATAAGAAAAATATGATTTTTCTTAAATAACTAATTATAATTTGGGCTTTTATATATTTTGATCTTCTGTTAGACATATTCACCTATAGTTTGGTATTCTACCACTAAAGTGATTCCTGTCCTTTGGGTTTATTAATGTACCTTCAATGTTATAAAATATTTCAACTAAGGAGCCAAGAACATCACTAATTGTTTCCCAGTTCTATTTACCCATCTTCAAATTCTGCAATTTCATTTCGTTTATCCTTGAAAAATTGCATGATGTATATGTATCTCATTTTCATTACCCAATCATTGCCTGATGGACAGAGATAGGTAAGTGTATCTGTGAGGTAGGATCATAGATTCTTTGTGTCCAGGGGTGGTAGAGATACATGATACAATAGTACTACTGTGAGCTTTAAAGTGACCTCTATACTGATTTCCACAGTGACTGCACACATTTATACCCCACCAACAGTGGACAAGAATTTCACTTTCCTCACAACCTTATCGGAATCTGTTTTCATCTGTTATATAAATGGGGAAAAATGAATAATGGAACAGGAAGGGGTGGGGACGGAAATGAAGGCTAGAAGGACTACAATGAAAGATAACTAATATCAAAGTTCTTCTGAAACAATTATAAGAAAAACTACCACAGCAGAAGCCTGCTACACTGGAAAAATATTCATATTTAAAAAGGTCTTAAGTAGAGTTTCCCTATTATAGTTATAATACCGGGCAGACTGTTATTATAACTCACAGGTGTCACACTAAAACTAAATTACTTCTCTCCTCATTAGCACAGGTGGCACTTTCCATCACTGTAAAAGCTAACCAGGAGAGATGAATTTTCAAGATAGTAGCTTGATTTCTCTGTATCCTGTGGTTCAAGTGGGTGACATCTTCAACAGCAGCATAATACTATCATGTTCTGAAGGATAGCCAAGAGCAATGGCAAATGCTCTGTAATATTTGGGGGCTCATGGGACCTTATTGGCCAATAACTCCAATAGAAGTAACCCATTCCCAGCACTGAGCTTTTTGTTAGTTTGTGATGTCCAATAGGGTAAAATATTCCCACCAGTGCTAATAGTGGCATGAATATCATGGGAGTAACCAACCATTTTCTGATGGGATTTGAGGTTCTTTCTAAAAGATGGGGCTCATACCTGGCACTATAATCAAGGCAAAGACCATATGACTTAATGGGATATAGATCTTAGAGGAGAACCTACTACTATTATTTTGAACCTATGGAAGCCATTCTTATTTAAATAATCACATTATTCTTCTGCAACAAGTATTGTTGTTGTCTAAAAAGTTATAAATTCATATAGTCAAATAAAAGCATGAAATATTTAAAGACAAGAGTGAAGAGCAGAATTGGAGTTCATTATTTTCTCTTTTGTTCCTTTCTTCTCTCTCATTTGTCTTCGTTTTCCTCTCCTCTGAACTCTTGCCCTTTTTTTGTATGATATGGGATCTACTCAGAAGGTAATAAAGCATTATGTGCCTAGAGTTAAAATCTTAGTGGATTAAAAGTGATCTTGGTGGGCAAATATAGTGGGAATCTCAAAGCCAATATCAATTATTTTAATAGATGAATAGCTTTTAATTTCTTGACATCAAATCAATGGCTGGCCAGTGTTTACCAGTGACTAACATGGTAGAGTCTGTGAGAAGATACAGATACAAACATTTACATTTGTCTACAAGAAGGTCTCATCCCCTGAAAGTCTAACAAGCAAAGCATTCCTAAGAAGAAAATCTAAGTGCTTTCATTCAGGGCAGGAGCTGTGTTGCCATTTTCTGGAACCCTGTATCCTTTTGAAGGAGGCAAACTCCATGACAGGCTTCAAATTGGCAGTCTAAGATACTAGGCCGAAGAACTGGGTAGGTCCAGACAAAGAGAGGCAAGTTAGTTACTAGAAAAAAAAGATCCAGGCCTCAGAAAGCTAGTCAAAAACTAACCTGCCATCAGAAGCTTCCCAGTCACCTGGCCTGAAACAAGAACAATGGGTCAGCAAGTTTCCAGACCTCCCCAGAAACAATTTTCAGCCCCCACAGCACAGTAATGGGATGCCCTCAGAGATGGAGTATGATGGAAGTCACCTACCCCAGAATCCCCTAATGGGTTTTAAATTAGGCCTACAAACTTACTTGGTGGTCTCTCCATCTTGGAATGAGAGGCTCCTGCAAGCTGGATTTCTGCAGAATAGAAGGCTCCTTGTTTTTGCATAATATTTAAGTCTGGGGTAGCATTCTTTGTCCAACAGAGGACCCTTACACTTCATCAAGAAGTAAAGACACAAACTTATTTGTTGTACCAATTCCCAGATGAATGATGAGCTTTATTTCAACATTAAGATGAAAGTATAGTCACCATTTGTATGTATGACTTCCAATAAATAGACATAAAAAATGGAATAGGAAAGAAACTGGTAACCCACATGTACCTGTCATGTGGCAGGTACTATACCAGAATTGTCATGCTCCACCGCTTTGTTGTTGGCAGTTAACGGCTGTAAAGAGGCCCTTTTTTTTTTTTTTTCCAGTAATGTAAGCAATAGTAAGGTATTTTCTTTCAGTCTTGCTCAGGCAAGAAAGTCTAATTAAACTTATTAAACTCAATGAGCCACACATAAGAGGAAGGTGTGAAAGTAGGGTGGGGTTTAAGAAAAAGAGCTTCATGGGAAACAAAGGGGAATGGGGGCAGGGTGTTAAAATGACTTGAAGTCATTAAATATGTGTATGAAACTGTCAAAAATAAATTATTTTTTTAAAAAAGAGACTATACAGCAAACCAGTATTGTTGTTCCTGCATGCTGTTTAGGATATGCTGTGTTTGCTCTGTAGTGGCGCATTCATGCTGAGTGAGCCATAGTTTCATCCAGAGAGCAATGCTAAAATTCCACAGACATGACAATATTGGAACAAAGTTCAGACCGTCTTCTAACCAATTTTCAACCCTAAATGCAAGCTAGAAGAAATATGTATATAGTATTTACCTGATAAATGGAATAACAATTTGGATCTTCCTCCCTGTGTTTTTTTTCCTTTATAGCAAATCAAAAAAAGAGCTGTCTCTGAAAGGTTTGGATTCATGGGCTTCACTTCAGTGCTGAAGTTAAGTGGGCAATTCTTCCTCCAGTTTTATGATTTAGATATCATGACACTGTAAGATTCATCCCTACCCAATGATGTTCCACTTTGCCAAGAGTAATGCTATTTTAGAGAGCTCCAGGAAAAGCCCTCTGGGCCTGGCAGTAGTGTTGCTTTTCCTATAAGAGAGAGCAAAGAAGGTTTGGTTTCAATCATTTTGTAGGTTGCAGAATCCTTGGCTCTGACCCTAATACATCATATGGCTTTGAATGAAAAATGTTTTATATTTTGTGTTAAATGGTGATAAAATAATTTTGCTGTCGTTTTCACTGAGAATAAGATCAAGAATCATTTCTCTGAAATGTTTTGGGGAGCTGTGGTGGGTTCCACATGGGAAGTGGGTGTGAGTAGATGACAACCATAGCGCTGTGCTCCTGGGATGGCCATGGTGATCTGTGGTCAGGGTGCAGGTGACACCCCAGAGCAGACACACTGAAGCAGTAGGCTGGCCTGTGCTCTAAGCAGCAGGAGATGGGTGTCCGTAACCATGTTCACACTGAGAGAATGAGCAGGCCGGATTGGACATACTTGAGATTCTACTCAGCTCTCCATATTGGAAATTCTTCCTAATTAAGAGAATATAGAGCAGTTAAGAGTCAAAACTTAATCAGGTCGAAGAGAACTTAAAATTTAGATTCCCTACTAGAATTTTGAGGCCCTGTCTACCCTTAGCCTTCCTTTACCATCTATCTGTATAACAAGAATTATCACAAGGTGTACTTCATGAAACCTGTATATTAATGGAATAAAAGGAAGCTGGGAAGTTCATTTGATCCCTATGAACTAGATACATAAATAAGTGTAAATTATACCTATCACTGCAGAATGTCAGTCAGTCAAAAGCAATACCCCAGGGGATCTTGGTCATTTTTTTCCCTTTACAATTGAGAACATAAATAATGCCTGCAGACAGAATTTTAATGCACTGCACCTATACAGTAGAGCATTTATTTTTGTTTTATTTTCCAAAGATAGAGTTTTTTTCTCTTTATTTTTATTCTATTTGCACAAATGTATTGCTTTGCTTCCATGTATGTCTGTGCACCATATGTGTGCATTATCTATAGAGGTCAGAAGAGTTAGATTTCTTAAGATTGGAGTTACAGGCAACTGTATATGAACGTCTATGTCACTGCTGGAAATTGAATCTGGACCCCTCTGGAATAGAAGCCATTGTTCATATTCACTTAGCAATCTCCCCGGGCCAGAACAGTTACCTTTTATGTTATTTTCCTATAAATTTCTCTCCTTTTCTACCCAATCTATACTCCCTTTTGTTCACATATAAATTATTATCTGGGCTTGCAGGCATCTATGTCAATAAAGGTGCTCTTGGTGCTGGAGAACATACTGCTTTTGCAGATGGATGGAGTTGGCACATGCCTCCTGTAACTCCAGAATAGGTCTAGGGGAGTCTCCATCACTGACTTCTGAAGACACCGACACTTGTATGTACAGCTAGTACACACACACACACACACACACACACACACACAATTAAGCTATGAAGCAAAGACAGGAGAATACCTGGAAACTGGTCAGCCAGCAGCAAGGAATGAGAGACTATCTCGAGCAGGGTGAAAAGGCAAGGCTGACAACCCTCCACATGCGGGCATTTGTGCACCAAACTTACCCAAACACACACGAGAACACGAACACATGCATATTTAAATATGAAAGAATCAGTCTGGACTGTGATATTCCTTCTCAATGACTCACAAAATTCTGTTAGCATCTCATGGCAGAAACTTTCTTTTGAAAGTATGTTCTGTCTTTGTATAGCAGTTAACATGTCCCTGTTAGATCTGTACAGTTTGGCTTGAATAAAAACAAATGCCCATTTGAGCAGCTTGGTAAGCACTTGAGACTGTAAGTTTAGTGAGACTCTTTGATGGAATTTTCTTTGTTTTGGGAAGATTAAAAGAACTAAGGAACAACACTAGGGGTTAGAAGTCCGACACATAACTTTGAAAGCCTGCATTAAATATCAAGCCTATATTTATTTTAATTGTACTTGGGCAATATCTCATTTCCACTTGAATGTTCCAAGCTATAAATAGTTCTAATTTGTTTACTTTGTGCAGTTACAGGATAATTACAGGAGAACAAGCCAAGTGATATTATTTCAGTAGTTGGCTAAACTCAGCACAAATGCAATAAATGAAATGATTGCTGTTTAATTTCTCCCCCTTTTCATAACACCGTGAGCTGAAGTGGCAATGTCACAAGACTCTAAGAATTTAATTTGTTCCGAGAATAGCGAGTCTTTGCTGTTAATGTGTCCCCATGGTCTACACTAGCTTCAGTGCTGTTTGGTGGTGTTGGGTGTTTCCTTCAGAGAGGAAGCACCTGGGGCCGGCTTCCCTGCAGGATCTACTGCATCAGAGGCTTTGTTTTCATGACATTTACAGCACCATGGGATAGTCAGTTGTTTTCATTTACCTATCCAAATTGGTGCCAAACACACACACACACATACACACACACACACACACACACACACACACACACACACACACAGTGACACATGTACACACACACACACACAGAGACAAACATAGGCACACACAAACACATGCAGACAAACAGATGTATACACACAGACACATATATGCTCATAAAAATATTCAGATACTCACACAGATACACACTCAGACACACAGAAACACACAGACACAGAGGCAACCATCCATGCACACACAGAGACATATATGTGGATACACACAGACACATAAGCATAGACTCAAACAAAAATGTGCAGATTTAGACACATACACACACATACACACACACTGACGCATGCATAGACACATATACACACAAATAGACAAATACAGACTCATACAAACACACACAGGTACACAGGTACGTACACACAGAGAAACACACAGGAAGACACACACAAACACACCAATATAGACTCACACAAAAATCATGTGCAGATATACACAGACACATACATAAACTCAAACATAGAAAACATGTGCAGACACACACACACACACACACACACACACACACACACACACACACTTGTTAGAATGTCTCTCTGTCTTTTCTTCCATCCGGAGGGAAAAGGCCCATGTGTTTACTTTGTTTACTTCAATGAGTCCTCCAAGTAGCCTTTGGGTGAATCATTACTCAAGGCAGCACTTGTGATCAACTGCTCTCTCCAGCCAGCCTCTGTTTCTAGATGTATGCTTCTATTGGGAAAGGAGTTGTTTCTCTTAATGTGCAAGAAGAGGACGTTTACCAGGCAGTGAAATGAAAAACGATTATTGCCCAAGTTACAACCCAGTTAGACCTCCCATGCTGGAAATGTGGCCAAAGCTATTCCCCACGTCCCGTTTGTTCCTTCATCATTTGCCCATTAGCTGTTCTCAGGGCTCCAGATTGCTTCTCTGGGTAGCTTGCCTTTGATTTTCCCTTTGACTGACTCCCAGGAGAGTGGCTAGAAATGTGCTGGATGGGGTTTGGTTGTCCTTTGGAGGCTGGGTTTCTTTGTCAGAATTTGATGCGCAGGTTTAAACATTGTTTTACAAAATAAACACCAAGGCAAAGGTGAGGAGGGAGACATATACAGTAATGAATGAAACTGAGCTCAAGCTTGGCCTAGGAACTTTGAAATTCTGTTTTCATAGCTGTTGAGAATTTGGAATATAATAGGGCTGAGAAATGAAAACGTCTAGTTCTCTTGGCTCTCTCAGAAGGATTTGCTACCTCACATATGAATAACCCTATAAAACCTACATGCAAAACACAAAATGTGGACTGTGGCTGGAGCTCAGCCACAGAGCATTGGTTGGCATTTTCAAGGCCGTGACTTCTGTCCCCAGCACTGTAAGAATACAAAACAAAACCAGCAAATCTTAAGTAATTGCATCCAGGTTTTAGCAAATGAATTCATCTAGCAACCAGAGAAGCTCATCAAAGTGCTTAAATCTAACATTCAAAATCTATTTTGGGAGATGGCTATGTAGTCCAACAAACAATAAGAAAGCCTTCATTTCATCACCAGCATTACAATCAGACACGCACGCACACTGGGCAGCTTCCCCTAAACACATTCATGCACTCTGTTTTGTCTTTATATCCTCCCTTCAAATATAGTCCACTTAATCTTACAAATTCAACTCCTGCCTCCGTATTACAGACTCTAAATCTATCTCCCCACCGGCTTCTATGCCCAATTTCCCATCATCCATCCCTTGTCGGACTTTCCTAAACACATGGAGGAGGCCTCATTTCTCCTGCTCTATAAGCTTTGATTTTATCCATACTGTACTGTTCTCTCCCCCATCTCCACTCCCTCTCCTTCTCCCCAGACTCTTCTCTCTCCGTCTCCCCTCCTCTCCCTCTCTGAGCCCTCCCTAGCCCTCTCCTCTTCCCACTTCTCCTACCTTCCCCTTTCACCCTCCCCCTTTCTCCTCCCCCATGTCCATCTCTCTTACTCACATTCCAGTTACTGAGACTGCAATGTCACTTGATTTCCTCTCTCCCCTTCCTTTATGTGCACACTCTACAGAAGTCTCCATTTATTCCTTCTTTTTCTAGTCTCCTTTCTTTGCCACGATATGTGTAGATATTATATGCAAAATATGCATTCATTCAATAGTTATTAGTCACTGACGCTATGCCAGGCACTGTACTGGGCACACTAGAGAGTTGGCAAAGAGATCATCTAATCCCATTTGTAACAACTGGCACAGTGATTTCCTCTGAATTACAACAATTGCTCTCCCAGAAAGTCTCTTCTTTGGGCCACAGATTACTATCACCTAATAACTCTATCTTTATTTTTTTTTGTTGAATTATATACACAGTATAATTTAGAGTCCTTAGGCTATTTATGCAGATCATTAAAATAAAAAGCCCACAGATTGCAGCCATGTGTTGTATGTTGAATCCTGAGTAACCACAAGTAAAGTACCAGCTCACCTTCACCTACCTGTTGGTGTCAAGTTTTCATCAATTGAGAACCAATGATTCTCAACCTGTGGGCCATGGCCCCGGGGTGGCATATCAGATTACTTACATTACAATTCTAAACAGTATCAAAATGACAGTTATGAATCAACAACAAAATAATTTTATGGCTGTGAGTCTAAACAACATGAGGAACTTCATTAGAGGGTTGCAACATTAGGAGGGTTGAAAACCACTCGTCTGCAACGTTTTGAGAACCAGCTGAGAAGCAAGAGCCTAGAGCAGAACCAAAAGTCTTTGCAGATTGAAGTGTTCAAGACAGTGAGGTCTGAATATTAACCTCTTTTTTGAACAAGTGACTACCAGTGACTGTTAAAGGCACAATTGGTGTCTATATTTCATGATGTGCGTCTGTAAGTTTGTATAGTGTGTATGAATAAGTCAAGCAGATCATTCACTATACTCTTACCGGGAAACGTTCTTTGACATACTAACTTCCATTTCTTTTTGCTTGAAATATGTCTTATCTTTTGTGATAATGGAAAAACCTCTGAAGGTTTTGGGGGAAAGATTGGCTGACATGGGAATCAACCTATCACCCTCTCTGCCACATTAGCATTGTTCCTTTCCCCTAATTCAAGAAAGTAGACACGGAATGCCAATATGGATTGCCAGTTTTTATCCTCAGCAACATTACAGGATGAAGAGCAAAGTAGAAGCAAGGGAGGGCCTTAGACCCTCTGAGGAGGAGGCCGCACTACTTTTCCCAGGAATAGGACTACCCAGAGCAATCTTAGAAGCCTTTGTTATTAGCATAGATACTCTTTGCCCACTAGGTGGCTCTGTAAACCATCTGATGGAATTCCCATTTGCAAGCCTAAGTAGAGAGTAAGACATTTTAGGGTAGGCTCCCTGTTCTTTCCCGTTGTTTTTTTCCCTTTGCTTTGAGTTTGCCTCGTCACTCTCCTTGAGTCCTGATAGAACTTTATCTTATCTTAAAGTCAACAGACACTATCTCATCGAGGATGGCTTTGTAAGAGAGGAAAAGGGGACTGCTTCTGTCTCAGGCAAGGCCGGGTTATAAGGCTGCAGGCTGCTTTCTGACTGTGGAGACAAGAGGAAGCCATAAGCAGCCTTGTCCTGGTTCCAGCATGGATTCTCCCTGCTCTTCAGTGACATTCAATGACACGTCTGATGTTCATTCTTTCCGTGTACAGTTGGTGGTCCCTATTATTCAGAGAGCTGTGACTCAGAAGAAAGAACATCTCAAGGATACACAATCCTTGAGAAATTTTCATGCACATGGGAGAAACCAACAGGCATCAAAGGCACAGGTGCACCCCTGTCCTTGGACCTGTGCCAAAGACCCAAGTCCCTTCTGGCTCTGCTTTCCTGTGGGGCATCTCTCCCTCAGTATTTGTGTAACAAACATCTGACTCTTTTTCTGGCTTCTTTCCAGGCTTGAACCTGAGGCTCACACAGATCTGATCAGCAGTGAGCTGTCAATATCTGTGAGATGCTACCTGGGGAGCTGTGCTGAGAATACCCAGGATGCTTCCTCACGAACACTCTTCTTGACTGAGAGTATACAAGCAGAAGACTCTTGGCAGCCATCTTGCCCTCATATTGAGTCTCGAGGTTGAACTGGTGTAGAGCAAAGCAGACCTGAGTTATTAGACCCCGGTCTCCTGATGGAATCTCAATCCGTGAACCAAACATACTTGAATCTAGGTCTATTCTTAATGTGCCAGTAGATTTCTATTGTGTTTGAGTTGGATTTTCTGTCAACTATATAGAAACAATAATGCATGATGTTGTGAGTACATACATCATCACACTGCAGGTTGGCACACAGGTGAGAGGACAGTGCTTGGGGCAAACGATTACTGCTGTATGAGTCACCAATCCAGGGAGGAAAAGGCTTCCTCAAGAAGTTCATTTACTTAGGAAATAAATATGCACTGCTGGATTCATGTAAGTTCTCATGGTTTTGCAGGCTGGAAGTCGGAGCCTGGTGTTGGCAGAGTTGAGTCCTGATGCCTTTGTCCTTGGCGAGCTCCTTCTCTCTGGAGTTACCTAATTTTCCCTTCCCACCATCTGTAAATAAATAAATAATACAATATAATATAATGTATATAATTATTTTATGTTAAAACATTAGTATTGGCACTATAAAGTACTGATTTTTGGAGGAGGATTTCCTCTGGGATGAATGGTGTCAGAGAAGCCCTTTGAATAGTGGGTAAATTTTTATTGAGCAAAACATTAAAAAATATAGAGGAAGGATGCTGACAGTGTGATAATTTTACTGTTGGAGGCTGCTGACCATCTGTGATGGTTCATTTTTATTGCCATCCCTGGGTGTGTCTGTGAGTTTTTGGAGAGAACTAACTAAAGAGGAAGAACCGGCCCTCTGGACTGGGGTTTAGATAGAATGAAAGAAGAAAGGGGGATAACAAGAATTCTGTTATCCTCTCTGCTTCCTGGTCCACTAAGATGGGAATGGCCCCAGTCTGTTCTTCATGACTTCTGCGATGATTTCTTTGACAGGGTACTGTATCCTTCTACTTAGAGACAAATAAATCCCTCCTTCCAGTGTTACTCTTCATTGCTGTAATAAGCATATGACCAAAAGCAACTCCAAAGAGGAAAAGCTTTCTTTCATTTTATAACTCCCAGGTCACATTCCTTCACTGGGAGAAGTCAGGGAAGGACCTAAAAACAAGAGCCTGGAAACAGGAAGGGAAGCAGAAATCGCAGAGAAATTCTGCTTGCTGGCTCAATCCCCATGACTTGCTCATTCTGCTTTCGTATACCACCCGGGATCACCTGCCCTAGGTGCGGTACCACCCACAGTGGGCTGGGCACTTCCATATTAATTATTAGTCAAGAAAATACGTCACAAACTTCCATACAGGCAATTGCTCTACTGAGATTACCTCTCACAAGGTCCCTTACGTGTCTAGTCACCCACTGTTTCAGAGCAATGAGAAAAGTCACTAAGAAGCCTTTACCACTCTCTGGCTTCAGTGTATATACTGTTTCTAAAAGACTCTGGCATTTTATTATTTTATATTCTTTGTATTTACATTTCAGATGTTATCCCCTTTCCCACAATCCCATTCCTCCTCCCCCTCACACTGCCTCCATGAAGGTGCTCTTTCTCCCAACCACCCTCTCCAACCTCAACACCTTGCCATTCCTCTACACTGGGAAAATGAGCCTTCGCTGGACCAAAGGCCTCTCCTTCCACTGATGTCAGAGAATGCTGTCTTCTGCTGTATATGCACCTGGAGCCATGGTTCTCTCCATGTGAACTCATTGGTTGGTGTTTTAGTCCCTGGGAGCTGTAGTGGGTTTGGTTAGTTGATAATTTTGTTCTTCTCATGGGTTACAGACCCTTTTAGCTCCTTCAGTCCTTTCTCTAGCTCCTCTCTTAGGGCCCCCGTGTTCAGTATTATGGTTAGCTGCAAGCATCCTCCTCTGTGTCAGTACGGCTCTGGAAGAGGCATCCATAACAGGTTCCTGCCACTAGTTGACATCAGCAATAGCACGTGGGTTTAGTGTCTGCATATTGGGCAGATCTCCAGGTGAGGTAGTCTCTGGATGATTTTTTTCTACAATCCTTGCTCCTCATCAAATTTGTTCTTAACTAATATGTAAAAGCTTTATGTATCTATAGTATCCCATAAGTGTGTGTGTGTGTGTATGGATTTAGGGTTAACTTACCTATTTTTTCCTCTTGATTAAATTTTTAAAGTACCACTTTAAAATATGTATCTACCTTGTTCTATGTGTATGAATTTATGTGATTTATCTGCATGCACATATGTGTTCCCTATGCATGCTTGGTGCTGGTGAAGGTCAGAAGAATGAGCCAAATTCACTAGAACTGGAGTAAGGGATAGTTGCAAGCCACCATGGAGGTGTTGGGCATGGAACACAGGTCTTAAACAAGAACAACAAGGGATCTTAACTACTGAGCCATCTTCCAGCCTCTTTTCAGGTGAGTTTTAAATGCTTTCTAGTTTTTTTTTTTTTTTTTTTTTTTTTTTTGCTTTTGTTCACCTCTCCTCACTTACTTCGCTGTCCTGTGGCCTTTTGAGTTCCTGTGTTTATACCCACAGATGAATGTAGGTTCCTGCTTTCATCAAGAGGCTTCTTATTGCAGCAGGCATCGGCATCTATTAACATAGAGAGTTGTATCTGACCAAACTGTAGAGACAGTGACCGAGGAGTACCCAGCCCTGAACAGAACATCTATATCACCTTTTGAGACCCAGGAAGAGGGGACTGAAGGAGTGTAAGAGCCAAGGGACACGGAGATGCTGCAAGAGGATGTCTTCTGGATATGACATGGCCGCTTCATTCATGAATGCTCTGCAGTCTGTGGTTGCCTGCAGAAGAGCAGGTTGTCAGCATCCCACCACGGTTGGGGAAAGGTCTGCACAGGGCCCACTCCTTTTCTGAAACTAATTGATATGAATTGATGCTGGGGATGTCATTTTCTTCTGTGGTGTAGCCACTGACTTAGTCTCCATGCTACTGTAAATAACCTCCCACCAATGCTCATGCAAGAAACTCAGTGGGACTTTCAGACCAAGAAGGACATGAGTGTAGGAGGGGGACCAGTTCAGAATAACAGTGCTTCAGTGGGAGATTGTAGGTGGATGAGAGAAGGTGATGGGGTGAAAATGACTAAAAGTCATTGTATACATGAAGTAAGCTGTCACCAACCATTTAAAAAGGCTTGGAAGCTTTGTGATTTTTTTTTCCCACTCCAAGCTAAGAATGGAGCTCAATAGAATTTTGTGGATGTTGACAGGTGTTCTGAGACTCCTGGGAAAAAGACAAAGGACAGGAGGGTGCTTCCAGCATTTTCCTACATTGTGAGAAAGGACAGATGGAATGTACAGCCATGATGTGGACAGACATGTTCCAGGAGAAAACATTCATCTCTGAGAACCCAGATCTTTTTCTTTTTTTCTGGGCAGTAAACACACCTGGCCTTTTCCTGAGGGAGACACTGGCTGCCTCTCATGGCTATTTACCACACAGACACTTTTGCAAAGAAATACTGAGAGCAAGGAGCAGAAAGTATCTCATTTATGGAAACTCAGAAAGCCAGCAGGTCCATGGAGAATTACCTTCCCATAGTCCTATGTTGCTCTGGCCAAACAGATTTCCTGTTGCTTTTATGATGAAGTCCCAAACTATTACACAAGGAGTAAATAGATGCTTGAGCAATGTGTAGCTCTGGATTCTGACTCTCTATTCCTTCCACTCCTCTGTGATTTTGGCGAGAAGTCTACCTGCTTATTCTGTTTCTCTACCTCTCCTTTATCAGCACGCATGAAGCAGTGTAAACTTTAAACTCACCTACTCACTACGTCTTTCTTTAAATTTCCCTAAAATATAGTAATTAAATTCACCAAGGGTTATCCCTCCTTGTCAATGAACCAATAGCTTTGAACTTTTTGAAGTGTTATAATTTCTTTTAAAGAGCACAGATAGAGCCTGAATATGACCTATAAGCTTGAAATTATTCACTTCCTGGCCTACACAGTTTTACATTCTGATGTTCAAAATTGTGGAAATGCTGTGATGAGCTGCTCTCTCTTCCCATTCCTACCCACTCATTGCCTGTTAAGTTGAACCATGAAAGATGGAAAACTACCTTTAGAGACAGTAAAGAGTGTCCAACACATCTTCTCCCTAGGCTGTCCCATCCACTGCCACTGTTTTCTCCATAAAAAAAAATCTGTAGTTTCTCCCCCCCCCCTTATCTATTTTATCTGCACTATGCACCAAATGCAGTGGTTTACTGTAATAAGTCATATTTTCCAGGAGTTACATCTTTCAGAGTCTTAAACATTGTTATTGTTTAATCCTCACAGATTCCAATTGAGGGAATTATGGGTGCTATCATTATACAAATTGGTAAAGAATTGATATAAATTCACACAACATTTGGATTTTTCACACAGACAGACACATACACACACGCACACACACACACACACACACACACACACACACACACACACACACACACTGTGTGTATGCAAGTATGGAGATCAGGGAACAACTCCTAAGTTTTCTTCTTGCATCTTGTGGCTCCTAAGTACAACTCTCAGGTTGTCAGTCTTAGTGGCAAGTGTCTTTACCCACTGAGCCATCTTGCCGGCCGTCATGCCATATCTAATGGCAAACTAGGCGATCAGTTTGAGGGCTTCAATCAGGTTTTTTGCCTCTGCATAGAAACTAATCTTCAAACTTTACCAGAAGAAGGACAAGAACATGAAAAAGACATTGAAATTTAGATCAGGATTCCTTGTTGGCCATTCTCTGTAAGCTAAGTCTCCTGTCGGGCTCTCTGAAGGAAAGAAAAGGGCAATTTTATTCATCCTTAACAATAAGAAAGAAAAAAGCTTTCTGTTTTTACATATGAAGTAAATGGAATTGAGCGAGCGAGAGACACTTTCCATACTCAGGCTAAAATTTGGAATCATACTTATCTGAGTCACAATGAGCCTGTGAAATTTGAAGGAGTGGCTGTCAGCAATTAGGAAGCTCTTCCACATGTGTTCCTTCATGTAAATTCTGTCACCAAATGTTTGTGAAGCACTCACTGAAGAGCAGTCAGACGCTGGATGGATGTAAAGCCTAGCACCCAAAACCACCTTAGCCATAAAGTCTGTGTGTGCACACACGAGTGTGTATGTGTGTGTGTATTCATTTGTGTGTTTGGGCGAGTGTGTGTGTGTGTGCATGTGTGTATATATGGTTTTCTACTACCATGTGGCCTCTGGGGGATTAAACTAAAGACACTGGTTTAGGGGCAAACACCTTTATCCACATAGTAACAACATTTAAAGGTGTTGCCCTTCAGAGAGCATCAGCACTAGAGAGCCCTATAAGGGCCTTTCTCACTTTATACCAGGGATTCTCAACCTTCCTAATGCTGTGACTCTTTAATACTGTTCTTCATGCTGTGATGACTCCCAACTATAAAATTATTTCATTGCTACTTCATAACTATAATTTTGCTAATGTTATGAATCATAATGTAAGCATCTATGTTTCCAGTGGTCCCAGGTGACTCCCGTGACAGGGGCATGGCTCACAGGTTCAGAAGCACTGCTTTATACCAAATGACAGGAAGACCTGAGTTAGTACGTGGCTTTTCTCTGTCTTGCTTGTGAGGAACTTCAAAGTCTTATGCTTCAGAGCCAACCCAGAGCAGATGCTGACACCAGACCCACTTTCCAGAACCATAGGACGAAAACTCTATCTTCACAAACTTATCTTGTCCCAGGTATTTTGTTACAGAATAAATGGCAAACTAACGCATGTTGATTGTCATATAAATATAGAGTTTCTATGTTTTTGTGTTTTTCTATATTTCCCAATAATCAGTGGCTTGGAGTGAACAGGTTTCTCACACTCTCTTGGGATATAAGGGAATTTCTTATAGCAGTTAATTTTCTTTAGGTTTTAAATTGTATTCTTAAAAAGAAATAATAATAATAATAGTAGTAGTGGTAGTAGTAGTAGTAGAATAAATACTCTGAAATACAAAATTAAAACATCATAATAAAATTAAAATAAAGCTGATGAAAATGAAAAGAAAAGAATATAGTTATAAATATGTATATGCATGTTAATTAGCCATATTATTAAGAGAATACATCCAAATTCTGTCTTAAATAATTCACAGTTACTTTAATGAATATATACATTTCATCACATAGATTTTCCTGAAGATATATAAGGAAATATTTGTTCTCTGCAGATATAGAGGATTCCAGCAAACTGTACAAATAGTCTACCCAGCTTAGTTTGGTGAACCAATAAGTTTATTAGGGTTGCTACAGGAGAATGGGTAACTAAAAGACAACTACAGCATCACAATTCCTTGGCAACTCACAGTGGCTGCAGCCCTATCACTGAGCAACACCAACCAACCTTCCACCTCCCATATAACCTTGTGTAGGGAAGGTCTTTGTGAGAAGGACTTCATAAGGCTCATGCGCTCCATAAATCACTAAGCCTGTTTTCTCCTTCCATAAGGAAATGATAATTCATCCTCTCATGAGAGCCTCATGTGAGGGGTCACAGCTGTGTTGATTCAAGACAGTGATGCTGGCCATGTCCAACATGGATTAAATAGCTATTCAACGGCCACGCACGGTTCCAGATACTGAGGGACCACAGCGGAAAGACAACATGAAGGCAGGTTTATTGTTTGTAGTATTCTTTCTGCAAATTTTTAACATTGGTTAAATTATAATAAAAAAAAAATCAGACAAATGCAATTTGAGGGGCATATAACAAAAACATCTAACTAGTGTCCTTAAAAAGTGTCAAGGTCATGATCAATAAGAAAAAAGTAATTGTCACTAATGGGAAGCACTTAAGGAGCCTTGATGAATGAATGCAATGTGGCTTCTTGAATGGGTTGAGCAACAAAATAATTCATGGAGAAACTGAGGAAAGCCATACTTCATTTAGTGGTATTGTGCCAACCATGCCAGGATTTGGGTAAATGGATTGTGGAGGTGGAAGATATTTATTCCTATTGGTAACTGGGGAGGTCTCTGCATTATCTTTGCAGGTTTTCTGAACATCTAACTAGATTTCAGCATGAAGGCCTTCAGTTTTAAGGCCAGAGATTAATTCTAGTGGGGAAAAGAAAAAAAATCTAACATCATTGAGAGTGAATAATTTTTAAATTTCTCAGACTGTCCAAATGGCAAAGATAATAAAAGTCAGAAATGGCTGCCAAATACTGGGTTAGAGAAAAGTCCGAGGCAGGTCCGTGTTACCTGACGTGAAAACCCCAGGAATGTTTAAAGGTCTGTGTGTTCAGTCACAAAGGGTTTCCATTGATACATTTTTTTTGTCATGCCTTTTTTGCATTTGGTGTGGTTCTTCTTTTTTAAAAATCATATAAAATATTCTTTGCATTGATCTTTAAAGCCTGTAGCAGCTTCTTAAAGTTTTGCCTAAGGAAAATGCCTCAGTTCATGTAAGACCTGGATGTTACTATCCTTGCTCCATAATTAAGTAAACTCAGTCACTACATCAAGTTGTCTTAGGGTTTTACTGTTGTTAACAGACATCATCACCAAGTCAACTCTTACAAAGCACAACATTTAACTGGGGCTGGCTTACAAGTTCAGCAGTTCAGTCCATTATCATTATGATGGGAGGTATGGCAGCATCTAAGCAGGCCTGGCACTGGAGGAGCTGAGAGTTTTACTTCTTGTTCTGAAGGCTGCTTCTCTCTTCCCAATAAGTGAATCCCAGGGTTCAAATTCAGGTCTTCAGTTTTGACAACAAGCATCTTTACCTACTGAGCTATCACACCAATTTGGGTTACATTTTTAATATGGAAAAATGCAAAATAGCTTTATTTTAAAAGAACAAAAGTAAAGTCACAAGAATTTGTGCTATCAAAGTGCTGAACCAGTTTCCAAGTGGCCCTCATGTTCTTCCTGATCAGTGAGTGTGCTATGTGTGGTCTCCTAAAGATTCAGTCTGCAGCCACATCATGATTTGCTTGTAACACCTTCCCAACAAACTACCTTCTTCCTGGGATTTTTAAATGCCTTTAAACTTACAATAAGAATCAAAGACAGTAGTCCAGTGCCTCTAAAATGGAGAGCATGTGATATTAATCTCAATTTTTAATGAAAGGAATTAGGACTCTTTACAAAGTAAAGAAGTGGAAATGAGGAGTTCAAAAGGAAGGAAGGAAGGGTTTTGATTTTTTTTCCCAAATATTGAGTGGCTGTTCTTCTGGTATCTAGTGAGCATTTGCTTAAAGTTCCAACAACCTTAAATTCTCCCCTAACATATTGTGACACTGTGTAAAATCAGCATATGGGAGCTTTAGCAAGTGAGAGGCGCTAGAGCCTCATGGGTTTTGTTATCCTAGAGCCCTAAGAAAGACTTTCATAGCAATATTCCTTGTGTAATTTAGAAGAATCCAAGTGACATTTTTTTTAGGGTTTATTTATTTTGTGTATGTGAGTAAACGGTTGCTGTCTTCAGACACACCAGAAGAGAGCATCAAATGCCACTACAGATGGTTGTGAGCCACCAAGTGGTTGCTGGGAATTGAACTCAGGACCTCTGGAACAGTCATTGCTCTTAATCGCTGAGTCATTTCTCCAGTCCCCAAGTGACAGTCTTACCACCCACAATTTGGAGGTAAGAGAAGAGAGAAGAAAGTCTGTTAATGGAAGATAATTTAAAACTTTTTATCTCTAGGTATATCACCGTCACTAATGACTTCCTCTTAACAGTGGAGCCAGGTCCATTTGTGTGACATCCAAGGGCCTTTGTGGACTAGATGTGGCTGGCCTCGGCACATTCATTCGTATGACTGCCCAGGCCTTCACATAGGATGATCACACACAGTTGCTTTCCTTTACCATTCTCTTCTGTTCTTTCATAGGCTTTTCCTATGAATACCCAAGAGTCCAGCTCCCCAACTTCCCTTCGGGAAGGAAGCCTTTGTTGCCCCCTGAGACTACTCCAGTCTCCTGTCCAAATGCACTTGCTCCCTTGTTTGTCTTAAGCATGACAGTTAATGGGGACATCACATTTAGTATAACGGCTCTTGAATGGCTATTTATTTATTGGCTGAAACATTTAACCTCCATTACTAGATTCCAATAGAACAGGGACTTGTCTGACTTGCAAATTGTTACCCACAAATACTTAGACCACTGCCCAACACACAGTAAGTGTTCAATAAATACTAATAAATGTATGAATGAATTAAAGGGGTCCTGAGACAACCAAATCTAGCCTAATTTAGGCAGGAAAAAACTGAAATCTAAGTTGTTTTACTGCCTTGCCCAAAGCCCTAACAAATTAGAGATACATCTCCAATCTCATTACTCTCCCAGAATACTATTCTGTCCTGACAGAAAGTTCATAGTCTAGTGACTCATCAAAGCAAAGGAAAAAGCAATTCCTGGCAAGTCACTCTGGGTCTTAATGAAGTTTCAAGCTTGAGTTTTATTGAGTACTCCCTTTATTTAAAATAAGTCCCGTAGTCTATGTTTGTTTCACCAATGTCTCAGTTGCTGGATCCAATGTTAATTTTCAAGAAGAGATAATGTGGCAGTTTGGCAAGGCTCTGCTGAGCTAGTGAGCATTTAATAGCATCACAGATGGAATCATTTGCATGTGGGAGGGGGATTTTTTTCCCTAGGATTTTGTCCCAATTGAAAGTTTATCAGTTCAAACCAGGTTACCAGTTACAGCAAATAGAAATTTGTGCTTTCTCCATCCATGCTCTATCTTTTCTTTACTGTATTCAATGCTTGCTTTCCTCTCAATCTGATGCGCTGAGAAATGTTTAATAGCCACTAAAAATGGAACAGCTACAAAGTCTTTCATGACTTCCCAGCACATTACATGGGCTACAAGTCTAAGAGGGCCAACAGAACACAACAGTCCTCTCATTTCTTTTGCTGCCTGTGGGAGAGTTCACATCAGGTGAGCATTAATTAAGTGCCTCCTTAAGCTAGACACGTTTGTGAATGTGAATAGGGCATGGTCCCTTTCCTTGAGGCTGCCCAGAAAGGCAGGAAAAAGCACAGAGTAAAGCCTTTTCTGAGCAAAGTTCTTAGTGGAGCTGATGGAGGATGCTAGGTAAGAAGGAAGCCAGCCAAAAGGCCATATTCAGCTGTCTGTCTCCAGGATAATAATTTTACAACAAATGAGAGAAAGTGAATTGATTTGCTTCCTACTTAAAAAGAAAGAAAGAAAAAAAAACAGTAGGCTAGTAGACTGTCATTTCAGTGGGCTATTTTAATTCTCCATATGTGTGTATATATATATATATATGTATATATATATATATAACTCTCCATATTTGTGTGTGTGTGTAAAAACAGGAGTTAGGTACACAGTCCTTCACTAGTATAGTACCCAGCCTTCAAGAGTCTTTATGATTCTTTACAGCTCTGGAGGCATTCTGCTATATTGACAGCTGGCTTGGTTAACCATTAGGATAGTGTAGAAACTGTTGTGTAGCTTCAGTAAGGTCCAAAGTGAAGTCATGGCTTAAATTACTCTGTTTTGGATTGATCATGAAGATACTCAAGCAACCCTACAAAGAGGCCTAAGTGATGAGGAACAGAAGCATCCTGTCAGTAGACAGTGAGAAGCTGAATCCTTTTCAACGACCATATAGTGGTTCCACCATAGCCAGCCCTCAGATGAATACCACCCACCAGCCACAGCACCTCAGCTACATTTTCACAGAGGTCTCTATGCCACAGAGCCAGGCCTAAATTTGTGGTCCACAGAAGCTCAGATAATAAATGTTTGTTTGTTTGCTTGTTTTTTAAACCATCCTCTTTTGGTTTAATTTGCCAAATGAATTGCTGAAAACATCGAAGAGAGCACTTTAATGGAAACCATATAGCCACTTTGGTATGATTAAGTTGAGGCCACACAAAACTATAGACATTCAACTAAAGGGCAGAGGAAAAAGGAAAGGAGGGAGACAGGGAGCTTAGGAAATGTCTTTCTTATAGCAGAGAAGTGAATTCCTCGGGAACTCTAGAACTGTTGCCTGGCTAGTGTTGTACCAGGGTTGGCTCACAAGATTCAGGAGCTCATTCTGAAGCAGCAGAGGCAGCAAGAAAGATGTATCACCAAATACTACATATCCACCCAAAACCCTCTTTAGCAGACAGAAGTCCACAGCTACCATGTGTAATAGGCTTCACTCAGATGGAGTGTTCCTCACCAGCTGTTTGGACCTAGTGATGGCTGACTAATAACTATTGTTAAAATATTTTGTTTTCACTTGGCAACAATCATTCATGAATGGGCTGTGTTACTATTCGTGGTCCCCCATTAAGAATGAGCTCATTTTCAAAAGCATGTTGTAGACCATAGACATAGATCTGAAACAGTAGGAAGTACAGTTAATTCTGTAGCACTACACAGTGCTCCAGTCTGTCATGATGCACACAAGAAGCTGGCCCACAGACATATGCAAAAGAGACAAGGAAGAGAGGGAAGAAAGTATTTCAATTTCTTTAATCTCAGGGTTGGTCTCTCCTATGTAGCCCTGGGTCTTCTGTTTGTCTTACCCTTGTAAGGTTAGTCTGCATAACAGTACACTGGTGTCCTGAGTCTAAAATCCTTTCCTTGTGCTTTTCTCTAAAGGGAAGTAACTATGGCACATATCTAGTAATGGTTGGTTTAGTGCTCACATAGTTATTATTTATGAAAATGCCCTCCCTGTGACTCACCATTATTGAACTTAACCTTTATTTGTGAATTCTAGAAGCTAATAACATAGGCTTTGATTACTTCAACAATTATGTGTTTGTAAAATATGAAAAATTTGTAAGATGTTGTGAGGATTAAAGGAGTTTATGCACATAAAGCACAAAAACACCAGTTGGCACAAGTTTTTATGCCATGTAAATAATTGCTACTATGATTTGTTCACTCCCCAGAACATAAGAACCAAAAATAAAGAGGCTTATCTTTTGTATTCCACGATCCCAGCCGCAAGCACATAACCAGGTTTGCAAGTGATGACTCATTACCAAAAGTTAACATGGAGACCAGATGTTGCTACTCTGAATAATTTATAACATCCTCATTACAGGAAAAATTTCAATGGATTTCTTTCCTCTAGTTCTAGTCAATTTGCACAGAATCATCTTACTTCCAAGACCTTAGTCTCTCTGGATCTGAGGGCTGAGCTGCTGTTCTTATAGTTTTCTCTTTCACTCTTCGAGTGAAATACAGAGTGAAACACTCTGATACTATTGTATGTGTCTGTCTTTGTACATCCAAACATATAGTCCTCAAAATGTAAAGAAATCGATGATAGATGGATAATACATAGATGATAGATAGATAGATAGATAGATAGATAGAGAATTGATAAATAATAGATTAGTTAGTAGAGAGATGATAGACAGATGGAAATAATAGATGATAGATAGATAGGTAATATAGATTGATAGATAGATAATAGATATATAATAGAAAGATAGATAGATAGATAGGTAGATGATAGATAGATAGATAGATAGATAGATAGATAGATAGATAGGCAGATAGATAGATAGGATGGTTAACATATAGATTATAGGTACATAGCTAATAGATACAAAGATACACTGGTTTAAATAGCCTATGTGTGTATATGGCCAACTGGCACCAAAGGTGTGTGAATGTTTCTTTCCTTAAAAAGAGGTAGGCGCTAGCAAGATAGCTCAGAGGGCACAGGAGCTTGCTGCACATACCTGACAATTTGGGTTGTCAGCTATTTACTGAAGAATTTAAAGTAGTACATCTGAAGCATATATAGAGATTCTACATGGGGCCTCACAAAGAAAACACATATACAAAATAAAGTTTACCTGGGAAGTGCCTTGTTTATAATGACTGCACATGCTGAAGAGACTGGAGACTGGGTGTTGTAAGCCAGCCTCACTGAGTGGAATCAATCAATAGGTGCTACTGAGCCAATGTCTGCTGCCTGCTGCTCCACTTCTGGTCTCTTGCTCTTCTGGTTTGATCCCTGACACTGACCTATTCCTCCCCCTTCTCAGGATCTGAAAGGCACTCAGTTTCTGTTACTGCACACCAGCTTCTATACTTTCTAAAGCCCCCACCTCTGCTGTGCTCCAGTGTTGCTCATTGCACCCTTCCTTCTGTCCTGCCTGTGCCCTCGTGGTACCCACCCAACACTATTCCATGCTCATACATCAAATCACAGCTCATGTCCCAGAAACCCTCAGGGACCAACCCATGCTAGGTCTCTTTTTTCCTTTTAGGCAATTGTTTTCATTTATTTTGCCTATTATACTTGTAAAATTGTCTATTATTAATTTATTAGCTTTAAGAAAAGTTAGATGCAAAGATTCTTCTATGGACATCCTTGTCTAATGCAGTGAGTGTGCATACTTTTGACTATATCCATTTAAAGTACATGCTTTGTGTGGATACATTTTTCAGTCTTTCCTGTGGTACTTTGTTATAGCTCCAATCCATTCCAAGCTATCTTTTTTTTTAACCTCGTTATACATGCAGACAGTTTTTATCCCTGCTACATATAAACTTATGGAATGAGTGGATCTATTACATTTTCCTCATGGCTTCTCCAGTGATGGTTACCTATGACTCTTTGATACTTCAGACTTTCCTATGAAAACCTTCGTCCATTCATAGGTCTGGGGGAAAAATCACTGTCCTACGGATGTGGACCCCGGAGCAGCATCAGCACACCACTAGGCTTATAACAGCTGTTTCCAACTAGTTAGGACCAAGTATCATATCAAATCCGAAGAGATCTAAACCCCATTGCCAATACACAAAGTGTCTTGAATCTCTAATCACTAGGGACTTCCAGGCTCTAATTTCAGTCAGTTTAATGTGTCTGGAATAATATTTAATTGGTCTAATCATTTTTTCATGATTGAAATTTTAAGCAGCACATCACAGGCATTTCAGGTGTGTGTGTGTGTGTGTGTGTGTGTGTGCGTGTGTTCTACAGGTTTGTTTCTGACATGTCCTTCTCTGAGTTGGTATAATTGTTCTCCATGTGCATACCTTTCTTCCCTTTGTGCATGGGAGGCAGCTGCCAACCGCCTCAGGATGCCACTGTCCCAGCTTTGCATGTAAGCTATCAAAAGCCACAGGGTTGAGTCCCACGTGCCAGGCTTGGGCCTACCTGCCTCCAGTGGATCATCAAGAAAGGGATTGACTAAAAAGCGAGTCCTGTTTACTTGGAAGGTCAAGAGCAAGAAAGACTAACCACACTCCTAGACACAGGAGTTGGGAATAGGTGCTTTCTTAGAGGAATATTAAAGGTAGCATTTTCAAAGGCAGAGAAATAAGTGCTGGACAGGCAGATAGATGTTCATCATAAAACGCAATTGCTTTTCTTATTGCCCATTAGATACATTACTATAGTATCCTCTAGATAACTCTCAGACTTCAGCACTTCTCAAAACAGTTGTGAATATCATTGCGCCACCCCTGGAAACTCTCAAGGGCATGATCCCCAAATGGATAGTTTGAGATGTCAAATTGTAGGGTTTTGGGTCTCTCGTCCACTCGGCCACAGGGCACAGCCACTGCAGGTGTGATGCGGGAGTTGACTGTACTTTTTACCCCATACCAAGCTGGGCTGGTGTTGGGCCATAGGAAAGTCCCAGAACACCGCTCAGGGGTGGGGAAGCGCAGTCGCTGTCTGAGGTGCAAAACATCCGGAGTTGGCTCGGAAGTCTCTGTGTCTGGTAGAGCCCAGGCCATCTGGATCTCAGGCTCTAGGGCACTCAGGTACGAAGGCCGGCGAGCAGGATCTAGTTTGGGGCCCAAGGGGAAAAGAAGGGAACCCCGGCTGGTCCCGTGGGGAGAGTCTTTAGCTTGTTGGTGGTTGGCTTGAGCTTGGCTTGGTATCAGTGGTAGCTGGGAGTGCAGAGAGGCCTTCTTCTAGAGATTAGACAGCAGGCTCAGTGGGTTTATAGACAACCCCACTGTTGCTCCCCACAGCGCATCCCGATGAAAAGAGGCAGTCCATGGTTTTAAGGCATTTACTGTCATGGTAGAAAGTGGATGAGTAAAACCACACCCCACTTTTCAGGGTGGGCCTGAGATTAAATACCTTTTGCAGGGAGGAGTGTCTGGGAAGGAAAGCTTATTGGCTAAGCTCTTCAGGTCTTTAGCTACCTCATTAGTATGGAGATCTGTCTCAAGCCTACATGACCACAAGTCACATCCTGTACATGTTGGCTTGGGGCATTGTCTTTACATGACTGATAGCCAGAAATCTATGGGGGGCTGTGGTTAGTGACAGAGACTGGTCCCTGGGAACAGGCAAAGTACCTACTGTCCCTTGAGAGTTCCAGGGTTTCGAGCCTTAGCTCAACTAGGAACCAGGCTACCTTTAAAGGTCTCGCACCAAATCTTTTAAGTACAGACTCCATGTTAGAGAACCTGACCTAAGTTTGAACTCAGGGAAACTAACAGGCTGGTACCTAACAAAACCTTAGAGTAGCTCCGGTCTCTAGGCTAATCCCCAAACAAGACCAGCGCTTCCAGGTTAAACCCTCAACAAGACCAGTGTCTACAGGTTACACCCTCAACAAGACCAGTGTCTATAGGTTATTCCCCCAACAAACCTGCACCCTCAGGTTACAAGCGCAACCCCTGCTTAATGATCACCAATAAAGAGGGGAGCAGAAATTAAGTTTGTAATATGGCTCCCAGCACAAGCCAATTAGGTTAAAGGTCACAGTAGCTTTCCAATTAGATGCTTGCACACATACTCCCTGCTTGCTACTTACTATAAAGTCTTGACCCGATAGACATTCGGGGCTCTTCCCACCACCAAAACCACCCTATGTGAAGGTGGTACATTGTGGGGGCGGGGCGAGCTGGCTTGAATAGAATAAAGACCCTTCTGTGAGTTGCATCAGAACAGCTCCTGTCTGGTTTGTTGTTGTTGGGGGGGGGCACTAACATTTCCCTGGCTCAAGTCCAGTCAAGAAGAGACCAAATCATTCAGGGTACTAGTTCTCAAATGAGACCAATGATTAGACTCACTATGTGATCTTAAAAAAATACAGATTTATTGACTTTTCTGCAGCCCTTCTGAGATTAAACCTTGCAGACACCTAGAAACTGCTTTAACATAGTATAGGTTGCCAGTGGCCAGATGGAGAATCACATGAGCAATAGGATCCCTTCATTTCATATACCACAAAGCTGGAGCCTGGGAGAAGATGATGTGGGTCCCTGGACTGCCAGGCTTGTGTGTGCCCTCCTGCTGTAGGGCATCAAACACCCTTTTCTCCTTTGCAAAGGGGCTGTGAACATAAATATAACTACCTCAGGGTTTTGCCATTTGCCAGACATGCTCAGGCTCTCATGTCTGTGCTTTATCTGGCCTGGAAATCCTTGTAGGCTTGCAACCATAGAAACGAGCCTACAATGCACATCAAGTCCAGTCACAGCTGCTCTGGACCCTAGACAGCAATCTCGGGGCTCTGGGTGAAGGTGTACAGGGCTTCTTGGGCTGCCTCTTCAGCACAGCAGGTGTTCCGGAGGCAGACGTAGGAGTGAGCCTCTCCACTTCAACTCTTGGCTCTGTTGCTCTCCAGGTGCATAGCCATAGGCTATGTACTTATTCCCTGTTGTGGAGCTGCCTGTGTCTCAAGGGCTCTTTGTGAAGCTGGAGGCCAGAACCTCACCACAGAGGAAGTACGGAAAACATCAATATTGTGTCTTGCTCAATAGGTCCTCTGCAGTAATTCCTGTGCAGAGCAATCCCTATAGCAAGGAGCAAATCATGGCATCCATCTGCCCCCATGGCTTAGCCACATGAAGTTAAGAACCTTATGGTTAACAAGCAGAAAGCTGTGAAGTACTCCTAGCTTCCAGAGATGGGGTTTGTCTAGGAATAGAAACCACAACTCTAACTAGGCTTCTTGTGTCTGTGGCAAGGCCAGTTAGACACTGGTTTTGAAACATTGCCCCTCTGCAGCCAGCGATGCCAAACTGCCCCACAGACCACAAAGAGGTAACACACCGGTAGTTCTTTGCCTTTCTTGTGCTCCATAAATGCAGGTTGTTACCCTGTGTTGAGGATGACTCTTATACCCCCAGTCCAGAGCCAATATGCTTTATATTCTTCTTGATGGTTAGTTAAGAGCAGCCACCAGAGATGTCTTAGGAAAACACAGCACTATGTTACTTAGTAGCACTGGTGAGAAGAGGCATGACAGGCCACACAGAGAGATGCAGAGGAAGGTGGCAAAGGTGGGTGAAAGAATGGTCACTGTCCTTACTGTGGCCTCCACTGTAAATGGGGACAGGCAGGTGAACAGTTCAGGGTTAGCTATGTTGGACAATTTTAGTGGGCCCTGTGAGTTAGCCTGTAATGGGATGAATAAGGGAGCAGAATATTGCTTGATGGGCTGTACAAAACCCAATAGAGGGTCATGGCTCTGAATTTGTTTCTACATCAAAGGCACACTCTTGGCTAAGCCCTTCACTCTGTAAAAATTGGCTAGCCTTGCATTAAGAGGTCTCTCACAAACCAGGAAGTAATTTTTAATATGTCAAAGTGATGGGTTATATATGCAAAAAAAATAAATATTCACAAGACACCCTAGAACTTAGACTTAGCTTGACAGCAAACTGTTTCTAATCACCACTCAATCCTCAGTGTGTCTTACTTTGTATACATTTTTCTGAGTTAAAATAGATCCTTAGTCAGGTCACTGGAGATACACAGGGATGAAAGCCACGTAGCATGAAAAGAGTAGAGAAGCTATTGTACAATAACTAGGAACAACTGCTATTTTATGGAGTCTCTTCCTTGTCTCCATATTGTGAGCAAGGGGCATGAAAGTCATTCTTAGTAAGTCATAACAAATATGCTTCTCTAAGACATCACTTACTTCCCATCACACCCCTGTGGCTTTCTACTTCCTTATGGTATTTTCTGTTTAGAATGAGTAGAAATTTCTTGCTTAAACTAGAGTTTATAAACATATGTAAAATAGTAGGTTTGAAAACTATTTGAAAACAGATGACATGTTTCTCCTGGTATTTGTTAGCCTTCTTAGCCCCTCCACTTGTCACTACACTGACACATCCAGGCAGATGGGGGATGGAGGAGAGGGTTAGTTCTAGGGAGAAGATACATATCAAAAGTCTTGTGAAGGTTAAAGAGGTTGTTTTAACATTTCAATTTTTAAAAACCACAGCTTTTATACTTCTAATGGTAGGAATGGGTAGGGAAGAGAAAGGTCTACACATGTGAAAGCAAACCTTCCTAGTCTCCCAGATTAGGAGTTTGCTGAAGTTAGGAGTCCTTGAGCAGAATCAAGAAAGAAAAGTAACTTAGCCCGCAGCATATATCTGTGAAAAGGATTGTTAAGCCTCTTCCTGTGATGCTATGCTAAGGTAGACACAATGCTATGTGAGAGCCTAGGCTTGGAAGATCTAAGAAAAAAGGATATTGACCAGCTTCTAGTTATGTCTTGATAAAAATATGATACTTTGATTAGAAATTACTATGTAGTACTTTCCAGGAAGGAAGATCTAGAGTAGTGAAGGTCAAAGATCCAGAAATGTCTTGAGAAGAATAAGATGTTCTTCCACTATTACTATTTGCATACATGCTTCCCTAATCTAATGCATTATAGGATAGAGGAGCCACTTGTGGCATTATTGGGAGGTGGGGCTTAGTAAAAGGAAGTGAGGTCATTGATGGCATGCTTTGAAGAAGACAAAGGGACTCTAGACTTTGCTCTGCAGCTCTTTGGTTTCTAGCTATCACAAGGGTAAGCAGGTTCCTGCCATATGCAGTCTCACTGAGATATTTGCCTTGGCATATGAGCAGAGACAATGGGTCCAAGTAGTGTCAACTGTGATCCCTCAAACTTGGAGCAAAATAATGTTCTTAATGTGTGTGTGTGTACTCTCTTCAATTTAAAACAATATGTAAAATTAATACAGGACTACAAAGAAAGTCAATTAAAGCAAAATACATTATCAAACTTTAGGTTTAAAGTTATTTTAAAAACAAATTAATGATTCAATAACAAATATTCTTTTAATGTATAAAGTTACTAAAACTTAATACCAAAGTAACAATGAGTAAAAGCAATATTTAGAGATAAATACATCAAGTAATACAATATGAAAGCCATTTATTTATGTTGTGAACAGAGTCACAGATTTTATTAATACTGTTGTGGTTTTGTGCTAACACAGAATTGAAGGAGTAAGTCATTTTAGTTGGAGGATAGTGAATTAAACAATGTATTTCTCCCATCAAAGTTCATTGATCTTCTGGGTTTGACTACTGACTCTTAAGAGACTACAGACCCTGTACCATACAACTACTTCTTGATTGATCGATTGATTTAGTCCAAATCATTCCAGAGCACCAAATTACAAGAAGCTGAGGATTGTGAACATCCGTAGTTAGATCTGGACAAATCTATCTGCCAAACTGCTTTTGGGAAAACATAATTCTGGAAGAACATAATGAAAAGATCCCAAGTTGACCAGGTCCTACATTTAAATCTTTTATTTGGTATATCCATACATGTCTACTTACTTTTTCCTCCCACCCTCTTCTACCTTCTCCACTCCATCTCTCCTGCCTACTCTACTGATTTTTAGATTCTTGACTTTTGGTTAGGTTGCATTACCAATTTTGTTTAATAGGACCTGATAGGAGTCTGTGTACATAAGACCATAAAGATTGGGCTAGAAGATTACATTAAATACATTCGGAAAAATGGTGGGAAAGAAGAAAAACGAACGTGTGAAAATCAGTAGCGTTTCTATATACAAATTATAAGCTCATTATAAAGGAAACAAGAAAACAATTTTCAATTGTAATAGTCTCGGATAAATAAACATATAAATAAATAACCTTAGAGCAAACTTAACCAAGGGGGCCGAAGACCTCTACAACAAAGAAACTGTGTAGAAAAACATTGAGGAAAACACTAGAAAATGCAAAGATCTCTTATGTTCATGGATTGATAGAATCAATAATGTGAAACTGGCAATTCTACCAAAACAATTTGTAGATTCAATGCAATCTCAATAAAAATATGCACAATCTTATTACATTAAACATTAAAATTTACTTGGAAATATAAAAAACCTTTGGCATTTAAGGCAATTCTGAGCAATTCTAGAAGGATTACTAGCTTAAATATCAAGTAATACTATGAGCCATAGCAATGTAAATATCGTGGTATTAGACAAAAACAGATGTGCTGATCCGTGGGACAGAATGTAAAATCCAGACTTAAGCTTATGGAGTCACCTAATTTTTGACAAAGACACTATCGTAGTTAGGGTCTCTATTGTTTCAGTAAAACACCAGGAACAAAAGCATCTTGGGGAGGAGAGGGGCTATCTGGCTTACACTTCCACAGCACTGCTCATCATTGATGGAGGTCAGAACAGGAACTCAAGCAGGGCAGAACCTGGATCTAGTAAACTGATGCAGAGGCCATGAAGGGTACTGCCTATTGGCTTCCTCATCGTTGCTTGTTCAGTTTGCATTCTTATAGAACCCAGGACCACCAGACCACCTACAGTAGGCTAGACCATTCTCTATTATCCATTAATTATTTTTCTCTATATCTTTGGCTATAGCCCCATCTTATGGAAACGTTTTTTAGCTGTTTCTTTCTCTCAGATTATTTTAGCTTGTCTAGCATTGATATAAAACTATCCAGCACAGACATTAAAAATATACACTGAAGGAGAGCGTCTTTAACAAATGGTGTTTGGAAAACATGACCCATATCTTTTACCACACACAAAAATCAACTCTAAATAGATTGAAGTCTTCAGAGTAAATTTGGAAATTCTGAAACACCTAACTACAGCATACAAAACCTACACTTTTTAGAAAAAGAATTCTTGAGCCTTGCAAGATAGATAAGTTTCTTAAAGATCATCTAAGCCTTTAAACCCAGTACTCAGGATGCAGAGGCAGGAGTGTCTCTGTGAATTTGAGGCCAGCCTGGTCTACATAGTGAGTTCTAGGACAGTGAAGATTATATAGATACCCCGATTCCAAACAACAACAACAACATAAAAAAAAAACAAAACAAAGAAGATTATTTGCTATGTTCCATGATTCCCTTATGAGAGGGTAGCATTTGGAACAGGGAGAGGAGAAGCCAGTGTGTTAACCTTGGCAAAGAGAATGAATGAGCTTGAGTAACGTTAGCTATTGTTATTTTCAATGGTCAATGCTTCCTTTTTATATTCTAATATCTAACTTTTAAAAGTTAACGTAGCTCTCCAAATGTTTGTGTATGTTTTAGACAGAAAAGATACAAAAGCATATAAAGTATATAGTTTGGTCGTTATGATGTAATCAGTAATTGCCATTAATTAGCTAGTATTAAATATATTCTATACTTATTTGTATGCTTATGAATATTTAAAAATGCAATAAGGAAAACTTAAACATTAAAGTCACATTAACATTATTTTAAAATACTTATCTTGTACAAGTCTACTGACTTGGAATTATTCTCTTGGGGAGGGAGCCTTTGCTCGTTTCTTTAGAGTTAGCATTATCACATCTCTTTCCTCCAGAGGTTTATAGAGGTGGGGGAGATGATGAAACCAGCTGGAGCTTTCCAGATGTGACTCTCCTACCCTGACCTAGTTTCAATCACACAGCTGAAAAAGAAAACAAAGTTGGTATGCTTCTCACAAAAGATTTGATGCACATCAAAGCCAACAAATAGTACTGGCCTTCTTAGTGCAAATGTCAATGGTTTAAGCTTGACAGGGACCAAGGCATAAACTTATAGTGACAGGGTAGTGTGCACTTTGGCTGGGTGTATACCTTCGTCTAGATATTGCTCAATTGTTTGAGCTAAGGAAGTCTGGTGACCATGGCCAGTGAGAGCATTTTTACTTGCCAGGAATTTTGGAATTTTGTTCATGATAATAAAGACTTGCTTTCTTAGATGAAGCAGAAAACCATAAAGTATGCACAATTTCACTGCCACATTCTTGCTCTGTAAAGATCAAGGATAGCATAGGAGGTTCTGACTCTCCAACTGAATGTGGTCCAGGTACAGCCAAACTGAGGTGCATCCTCTGCTTGAGTCCTGTGGTGTCATGCCAGGTCACATAATTGCCACAAGTTACTCCAGTCCAGGGCTAAGTCAAGGGTAAATTATTTCAGTACAGGAAGCTTATTCCAGCTCGTCATATGGTTGACAAGCAGAATGTACTGAACAAAGTTTGGAGAATCCACTAAATAACAAGAAGCCAACACTTCCAGCTCCTGCTATAGCCTCAAAGGGAGCAAAATGAAGCAAACAAACCAATTTAATGAGAGCCTCGTTTTATAGCAGACCCATTATGCTTCCCAGTGACTCATGTTCTCCCCCGAAGAAACAAATAGGAGGAATATGAGTGGTAAGAAGATGAGTGCTCAGTGAAGGATCATTTTCATATTGCCATTTAGTAGAGCGAGGCTGAGTGCAGCCTTGCAAACCCACACCCATCTAGCTCCTGTTTAGGAGTACCTGAATTATACCTACACAGACTATACTGCTGTCTGATGCCAATATAAATATGGATGGATTCATTTGTTTCTTCACTTCCATCTTGCATGTGAATGCGCTGCCTGAGCATTCTGTGTGGGCTTTTCTGGGAGACTAAGCACCCCAATTTAGCATCTGGAACTCACTAGATTTACATTTAAGAAACCAGTAACAAGCCAATGGGGGGAAAAGTTGTGTTTTTGGATGCAAAGGGTGTATTGTGTCTCCACCTTTTGGGAACTGCTCAGTCTGCAACTATTGCTAATGCATATCATGAGCCTACTGTTCATCACATACTGTTATAAGAAATTTGAGTATAGAAGGCATTTTTTCTCAAAGTATTTTGATGTATCATTTTGTTATGTGAGCATGATGAGATTTGCCTACCAAAGTAAAAGTAGTGTTTGAATTCAGGTAGCCAACATCCAAAACTTTTAACCACTGGACTATACTAACTGAAAATATGCCCAAACGTGTATATGAGCTGGTCTGGAGTCTGCATCACTGCCTTCTATCAAGAAACTTGGAGTCGGTCTAGTAGGGAGATGGATAATTAGAAGATGGAAGAAGAAATGGGCAAGGACTTAGGGATTGATAAAAAATTTCTTGATGGAGAGGCACATGTGTGAAATAAGTAGGGATTGCCTAAAAGAGAAAGAGGAGGGCAAAGAGGAGTGAACAGACCCAGTGAAGACCATCCACAGGTTCTGAGGTTGGTTCTGCAGTTATCTGGAGCCTCCAGGTAGGTGGTCTTAGATGGTCGTGGAACAGAAAGCTGAGCAGGTCATGAACTGGCAAGACTGAGCCTGAGAGGAGGGAAGTCTCTATCTTACTAGGAAGAGTTTGCTTTCAGATCTAGGAACAGGACCAGGCATTAACACTAGGCTTTGCTCTCTGCTTTGCACAATAATTTGGGGGAACTGCACTGAACAAAGTCCTGTGAGTCTGAGGACAATGTTTATCACTCAAGCGTAAGATATATAAGCACACAGAGAGGGAGGCCAAGCGAAATGGTGAAGGCTCCAGTTCTTCATTATGTACCCTGAAGCATCTGCAAGGGTGTGAACACACGGGCCTTTTGCTGGACATGGCCACATAGAGAAGCCATAATCTCATAAGTATTTTCTTTTCCTGTAAAGTATGCACAGTTACATATAACAATGGGCTGCTACCTACCATCTCTTCCTCTCCAGCCCAACGTGTAGACTTCCTAGTATTCCATGTGGTTAGATCCACAGGCACATTTATTTTCATCCTGTCCCAATAGGACAGTCAGCCTATATCTGACATTTCACAGCAGACCAAATACAAGATATGTGTACTGCATTTTAGCCCCAAACTGAGCACACCAAATTGTTTAAATTTGGTGCAGGATAAACTAACTGAAACAAACAAGCAGAATAAACACACACACACACACACACACACACACACACACACACACACACACACGCACACACCCCAAGCTCTTCACAGATGTGGATTATTAAGTACCAAAAGACTGAAAGACAGAAAGCCTTCTTGCCACACTAAGAAGCCAAAGCCTTAGTTTGGAGGCTTGTGTAATGTTCTCAACGTCCTTCATGTAGTTTCTGCAGTAGTGAACTCAGAACTCATAGACCCTTTTCTTCCTCAAAGGTAACATCTACCCAGTCCATAGCTCTTCCCTTATATGTCCTTCTATCTGAAGGAGCAGACCCTGTTTTCAACTCCACAGACTCAATTAGACAAAGTGCACTGTAGGCTGGATCTCTTTCTTCCTCTCTCCTCTCTCTCTCTCTCTCTCTCTCTCTCTCTCTCTCTCTCTCTCTCTCTCTCTCCCCCCCCCCCCCCCACACACACACATATATCCCTCTTTCCCTCCCTTTCTCCCCCTCTCTGTCTGTCTCTCTGTCTCCCTCTTTCCTTCCCTCCATCCCTCCACCGTTGTCTCTCTTCAGCTTATAAGTTTCACCCTGGTAAGGAGATCTCTGCCCTTGTAGCACTTGCAATGGCTTCCTGTCTTTACCCATCATGCTTGGCTCAGCCCCTCTCTCCTGCTGCATCAGTGTGCTCTCCTGCAAGGAAGCATGGCTGCACTTAGCAGTGTTTATCATAGAAGCCCTGGCTGCCTCACCTTGAGGATCCCCACTGTTGATAGATACATGTGTTACTTGACCATTTCTCATTTTGTTTCCAAGTTCCTTAAAGTCTGTCTTGAACTAAGGATGTTTAGGGTTCTGGAGTCTCTCAAATTCAATGGATCTTTGGAATGACTCAGACGATTACTTCTAAACTCTTAGGCCTGAGGGATGTCTCGAATAAAAGGATTTATGGCTTTTACAGACTCTAGCCCATTATGAAGGATGACAACCCCCAACATCAGTGCTAGGCAGAAGTTGGGAAATATCACCCAGATCATTCTTCATAGCACAAAATTGAGAAAGGAAGGATGAGCTGTTTACATTGAAATTACATGAGAAATGAGATTACATGAAGCAAGGAAAGCCTTGGGCTCAGTGTACAGCCCTCAAGGAAAGCTGCTTTTTCTCACAATATTGGAAATCTAACCCAGAGTGCTGCACATGCTAAAATAGTGCTCAACCTTAAGAAATTATTATTTCTGCTTTTTCTCTATAGCAAGACATGATAGTGCCTGGGAATCTATTATGGGTTGAATTAATGTTTTAGCAGACATTGGAAACAATAAAAAATAGGTGGAACTGGGAGACAAGTCAGACACAGGAAGACAAGCATTTTATTTCACATTGTCTTTGTAAAACTCTGGGAGGGTGACCTGAGACAGAAGACAGAGGATTGGGGAAAGAGAATGGTACTTGTGGGAAGCACATGAGGAGGTAGGGTGACATGGTAGTGGGAAAGGTGGGTATGATCACCTCATGATACCTGTGTAGATGCAAATGTCATAATAGACCCCAGGCATTTGTGCAATTAAAATGATTGATTATAGAAAATAAAGTTCATATCATTTTTTTTTTTATTGGAGAAGCATCAGTCACAAGAACATCTCTTGAAAACAGAGGGGGAATCTAGTAGGAACTGGGGCAGGAGGTTCTGATTACTGAAAAGAAAGTCATTGAAGAAAGGAGGGCAAACACTATCAAAGTGTTGTGTGTGCTGGCTAGCATGGAAACACCATAAGGATAATAATTAATGTGTACTATTAATATGAATAATACAGGAGGCCACAGAGATGGCTCAGTGGTTAAGAACATGTATGTCCTTTTATATTCCTGAGTTTGGTTATCAGCATTCAAGTTGAAAGGCTCAAGGTTGCTGGTAACTCTATCTCCAGGGGGTCTCCTAAGTCGTGAGCTTCCATGGGTCCTGAATTTACATACACATATCACTACACCCTAACACACACATTCACATATGATTTAAAGTGAATTGAAAAGTTAATATTAGTGAAAAAAAGAGAATATGAGCTGGTCTGCTCTTCGCACTAGAAGCGTTTTCTTCCTATCTCTCTGCCCTCTGCTCAGACCACTGTAACTAAATCTAGAATAGCCTTAGTTACTGGAAGTTGAGTTTAGGAAGTTTAGAAGTATTTTTTCCTTCATCAACAACAATCAGGGGCCCTTCTGTTGGAGTGTAGAATCAAAGTATGGCATAGATTAGGCCAGGTCTACCAGGGTTCTGAGCACAAACATGCCCAGTTAGAATCTGTCCACAGCTCGCCATTGTGGATCTAGGTCCAGAGGAAATAGGAGATACAGGAACAGAGCCATTCTGAGAGGCAGAGGTGAGAACAGTCTGAGTGTCTGAGTCCTAGCTCTCTGTGATACCAGACAGGCCCACCTACACTGTGTGATAAATAAAGTCCTAAGGAACTTTGGGAATAAAATGATGTGGAAGCTTAGGCTGTGAGACTTGCTTTCTGTAGCATCCCACCAAGAGATTCCTAATACTATTGTCAAAGTCTTTCCAAGACGCTCCAAGGGACACAATAGAAATGCACATTCATTTCTGATATACTTAGAAATTTTTTACATTTTCAGGAGGTGACTATGCATGCCTGTGATTCATTATAATGTCACAGAATCGGTGCAAATGCGAGGCTGGGATTGTCTTTGGAATTGCTTTAAATTTTGAATCTTTGCTACCTGTCTTGTTTTCAGATTGAGGAGAGAGTTAGAGATGAAAGTGTCTGGAAGATAAGGTGTGGTTTTGCGACAACATAGGCATAATAGCCATACTACCCATGATCGGTGTCTCATAGTTTGCAAAATGCTTTCATCTCCACTTGCTCATATGCCCTTGCCTAGGTACGATGGGGCTGTCATTTCTCTTAGCTTCATCTGTAGAGGAGGAAACTAAGTCTTAAAAAGGCTAAGCAACTACTCCAGGTCTACATAATTGGGTACTAAAATTTCTGCACTTGGGCTCTGTCTCAGGATTTCAAATTTCCTTCAAAACCCTTTGGTACCAAGGAGGACCTTCACAGAGCTACAAAAGATCATGAATCTGGATTTCACAGACACACTCATCTTCCTGAATAGCAAGGACCTTGTCTCCTCAGGGAACAGAGGTTCATGGTACTAGCAATGAGACAAGGTCTGCCTTGCCACAGCCTGCTGGTTCCTTCCCACGGAGTCTCCAGGGAATCAGAGATGGTAGTCTGACTTCATCATCGGGCTTAAAAGTGTGGCTGGCATATCATGAGCTGCAGTAAAGGTTTGCTGAGTGAATGAATGAAGAACTGAATGAGATGAAAGGAAACAAATCTATTCATCAGGGATTGCCTACAATCAAAGCACATTGTTTACATGTGTGAAATGGTCAAATGAATTCTGTTCCATCAAAGCCAATGAAATTATACTATGGGAGTCTTAACCTTCAATAATCTTAGGCTCCAGGAAAACCATGAAAGGCCAGACATTTAAATAAGATTTTTGTATTTTAGGTCCTTTTTTTTTTTTTTTTTTTTTTTTTTGGAAATACAGCTCTAGATAAGTCAAAGCCTCAAAGGGATAGCTAAACCAAAAGTTCAAAATATTAGAGTTAATACCAGAAGAGAAGCAAACACAATAGAAGAAGCATCTACCTTTTGTGATCCTTTGTGATCCAAGAATCACATTTCTGGTACATGTTGTCACTAGGAACTTGATATGGATTGACTATTTTCCTCTAAAACTCTGAAACCACATTGGCATTTAAAGGCCACAGTAACATGAGTGACAGGTAAGACCTTTAAGAAGTACCATATGGCAGGTGCACTGCCCTCATGAATGTATTAGGACCTTCATGGAGAGTAGCTTAGCTATTCCCTAACTCTTGCCCTGAGGTCCCTTTCATCATGTTAGGGGCCAGCAAGAAGACCCTCCAGATACCAACAGCTGGACTGTGGACTTCCTAGGTTTTGAAATCATCATGAGTCAAATGGATTTATATACTTTGCAAGTAACTTTGTTAGTGGTATTATAATTTAAGAGTAGGAAACAAAGTCAGAAATCAAGCCCAGGTATGGTAGGCAAAGCCTATGAAAGAGAAAGGGGTATTTAGGTCCATTGTGGGGGCATCTATCTTCATAGGAGGAAAAGTTAGAGAGAGTAATTTGTGGGCTTTGTGGAATAGAGAATGCCTGTAGGTTAGAGTATTTCTACTTTAAGTTTGGTATCTTGAGCCAAATTTGTTCCATTTTTAATGTTTTAAGCTTTATTTTTTACAGGTTATATTTTAGAAGCTTATGAGACAACATCCTTAAGGCAGAAGATTAGAACTAATGATATTTGGAACTGCCTTTCATCTGTATGTTTATAACATCATCTAAAAGACTCCTGTGAGAGAACACCACTCTGCTTGTGTTTCTATATGATGAATTATATCTTATTGCTATGGTAACTAAAGCACTAAATATAGCATGGAGAAAAGGGGAGTACAATATATAAACCAACATGAAATTGTTATGACAATAGTAGTTTTAAAAATAAGTAAATGCTTGTGGTTTTCTTTCTTCCAATCACAAGTTCTATAGTCGAAGCACAAATCATATCTTCACTCTAATTTGCAGATACCACAGCACAGTAACAGTGGTTCACCAAAGTTATCCTTTCTTTGGGAAGAACAGGTCAATGATAATGTATATCTCTATAACCATTGATCTGTCAGTCTGTCATCTATCTATAATGTATGAAAAAGAGTACATATTAACAGGAAAATACATGTTTGATGGATTCCTAGAAAAACCTGGTGGTGAGACACATAAAGAGGGACGAGATTATTCTAGGTAGGAATATGACTAGTAGGTTCTCATACATTCACAAACAAAGGTTTTAAGGTTTTATTGAGGTATGGATTGCATAACACAAAATTTACCCCTTTAATATGTCCTGTGGAGTGGGTTTAGTATTCATTGTGTTGAACAGGCATCCTCATGGCCCTGTTTTAGAAATTTTATGATCCCATCATGACCATTACAAGACATGTTTCTTCTTCTTCTTCTTGTTCTTCTCCTCCTCCTCATCCTCCTCCTCCTCTTCCTCCTCCTCCTTCTTCTTTTTGCCTTACACACCCTACCCCACTGTCCTACAATCATTAATATACTGCATGAATCTGTGAATTTAGCTGATATAAACTTTTTGTATAAATGGAACCATATAATTTGTGGCCTGTGGTTCCTGTTTGTTTCTTTTGTTTATCATGTTTTCATATTACATCGACATTCTAGTATGTGTCAGCATTTCATTCCTTTGTGTTCCTAAATCATGTTCTACTGGGTGACTATGCATCATTTTGCTTACCCATGCCATGACTGATGAATACTGAGACTTGTCTTCACTCTTTGACTATTATAAACAATGTGGCTAGGAGCACCATGTGTAAAATTAGATGTGGACAAACATTTGAAGGTATTTTGAGGATCTTCTAGGATGTAGTTGCTGTTTCACATGTTAACACTCTTTTCAACTCTGCTTACCCCAGCTTTATCATGGTACTCCCTACTAGGGATGTAGGAGCATCGGTGTCTCTTCATTCTCTACAAACCTTCTATTCTTTTCTATTCTAACTGTCCTATTAGCCAAGGAGAATGACAGCTATGGTTTGAACACTGTTTGTTCTCTCTGGAACTCAAGTTGGTATTTAGTCCTCAGTAGAACAGTACCAAGAAGAGGCAGGACCTTTAAGAAAAGATGAGGAGAGGCACTGGGTAGTAGCTCTCTGGTAGACCACTTGACTTGTATGTGTGTGACATTTGGTTCAATCCCCAATACTACCAACTGATTGGAGTTCGAGACTAGGTTATGAAGATAGTACCTTTCTGTAGTGTGTTAGTTTCTATTTCTGGGTGACTGGATTGGTCACTGTGACAGCCAGCGGCTGTTGTAACATAAGCTCCACTTTGCTTGGCCTCTTGAATGCACCTTCTTGCCTGGCACATTTCTACCATAGTGTAGCATCAAAGAATGCACTCCTGGATGAGCCTTCTACTGTTGGATTTCTGAAATCTTTAAGCTAAAATAAATTTCTTTACTGTACAAATTATCTAGCCCCAAAAATTTTGTGATAGAAACAGGAAATTAACTAAATCAAATGTTATCTTACTATGTATGGTGAGACCCTCAGTGGGAAGGGGAAGCTTTAGTAAGAAGGGTGTGAGACCATAACAGTCCTTAGGATCCTTCAAGTTATATAGTGTTTCATGCACTTAATACCTAATATTGTGTTTATTAGAGAAATATCTGTTCAAGTCATTTTCATACTTTTATTTGAATTTTTTATCATTGTTGTGAAAATTCTTTATATAACTTAGTTTTAATTCCCTTGTCACATATAACATGCAGTTTTTTCAATTTTGTTTATTTTTCCACTTTCTTATTGTAAGCCTGTTCTCAGTTGTCAGTTTTGATGGAATATTTTTTTTGTTTTTTCCATTTATACTTTTAGTGTTGTATCTAAGAAACATTTGATTAATCTTAGGGCATAAAAATTTAGTATTGGGGATTAGGACATGTCTCAGTGTATTTGTTGCTCTTTCAGAGCACCCAAGTTCAGTTCCCAGCACCCACTGTTAGCAGCTCAAAGCTGCCTATAACTCCCGGTCTCCATGGATACATACACAGTGTGTAAATAACAACAAAATTTCTTAAAAGTGATAAAAACTATTATTGTATTTAATTGTAAAAGTTTGGGCTTTAGTTATGAACATGGTCTATATTTCAGTTAATTTTGTTTTAAGTGAGATAAAGATCTAAATTCCTTTTCTTGAGGTATCAGTTGTCCTTGCTATATGTGTTGAAAACAAATTTTTTCCTAATTTTATTGTCTGATATCTTTGTCAAAACTCAGATGAACATAAATTTGAAGGTTTATTTCTAGAATTTCTGCTATATAGCTTATTGATAAAATCTGTCTCAGTTACTGTGGACTTGCTAAAATATGCCAGGAAAGCAAGCTGAGGTATAGAATTTGTTTTGGCTCACAGTTTGAGAGCTCAGTCTATCATGTTAGAAATGTCCTGGAGTCAGAAACTTGATCCAGCTGGCTGTGTTGCCCTCAGAGAAATGGATGTGTTCCTCCAGCTTCCTCCTCTTAGTGTATTCTGAGACCCAAGATCCATGAATGACCCTGATCACTATTAAAGGAATCCATCTCACAAAGCTTAACCTAATCTAGTAATGCCTCACAGGCATGCTCAAAGGCTTGTCTCCTAGGTGATTCTAGTCCTGTCAGCTCTGTAACATTAATCATCATAGACTTCTCTGCTTAGTCTTAGGCTAGCACCACAGTCCATATTACTTAAACTTTGCAAGAAACTCCTCTGTTTTATTCTTCTATTCCAGAATCTTAAGGTTAGATTTATTATCCTAGCTCCGATGCATTCCTATATGAACTTTAGAACCAGCTCATCAATATCTGAAACGTTTTAAAGGATTATGTTAAAACTTAGATTGATGTAGTAATTATTCCTATCTTAAATGTGTTATCCCAAATCGTGGGTACAAAATATTGATTCCTCCTGGCTTATTCAGATCTTTCATAATTTTGCAGAACTGCGTTTTGCAGTATTGGTGTGGATAAGTACTGCTCTTTTTGTTGTTGTTGTTGTTAAATTCACTATGAGGGATGTTATTTCTTTTGCCAGACCATGAGGCAAGTCTTAGTTTCACTTTGGAATTGCTCACTTCTAGCCTCTATCAGACAGTTTTGAACTAAAGCTAGCCTTCATTGTTAGCTCTAGTGATGTTTCATGGTTACTTAACACTCCCTTTATATGTAGTCACATTATCCAGGAGAGCAGAGAGTGTGGTTTCTCCTTTCCAAACTACATGTCTTTGACATCTCACTTACCTAATTGTGCTTCCCAGGTACACTCTCTAATGCCACACACACAGACCTCCCCCCCCCCCCACACACACACAGTGCAGAAAGACACCCTTTCATTCCCTTTTCTGCCTTAAAAGAAAAACATTCACCCTCTTACAGTTTGACATTGGATATGGCTCTTTGCAGATGCCTTAATCACTCCAAGCTAAGACATCTCTGCCAGTTTTAGTTTATCAGATCAATAGCCAATCCTTAAGTGTTTTATTTTTTATGAAATGAAAGCATTCTTAAACGTAGAAAATTTTTGTAGGTTTTCAAATAATTTTAATAATAATTTTCCAGTTTTCTGGGTTGAAATAGAATTTGTGCTGATGAGCAGGGATGAGGGAACAGAGAAAGCAAGCAAGGTTTTATTGAGGAGAGAAACAGTAGGGATGGGTCCCAAAAAATGTGTTACCAAATATTATTCTTTTAAATGTGCATATAGGAGAGCAGGATTAGTTATACCAGCAGAAAAAAGATTGTCGTATTACAACATTTGGAAAATGGTGTCATGGTTACTTCATGCTTCAATAAAGATAATCATTTTCTTTTACAATGGGTCTTGTTTATCTTTTGTTTTTCTTCAGGAGTATAAAAGAAATGGGAGCTGCCCACTGTGGTAGCCACAGGAGACGACAAAAGGCATTGCTCAATGCTACTACCTTTATGATGGTTTTGATTGGCTGAGGGGTGAGTAGGTCCGATGTTCTTTTTGATAGTTATGATGGACACACACACACACACACACACACACACACAGAGAGAAAGAGAAAGAGATGGGGGGGGAGGGAGGGAGGGAGGGAGGAAGGGAAGGAAGGAGGGAGAAAATTTACTTTTCTTGAGTTCCACTGAAAGCCCTTTGTGCAGTCATGTTAAAGAAAGCTTTTCAGTACGAGACAGGGACCTGAAGTCCCTTTGTAGCCAAGGCAGGGCATAAGCTCAGGATCATCCCACCTTAGCCTCCTGATAAGATTATAAACTTGAGAAAACCTTTTATCAAATGAAAATTCCAAAATCAAGCAACTGAGGTTAAAGCACCAGTTGTCTTCCTTCTTCCTGGATGCAGCACTTTGGTCATATTTGCCACCAATGGCTAAATGTCTACTTTCAGCCCCAAACCCAATTTGTTCTTCTCTCTAACCAAAGCTTTAGCTTCCCAAAAATTCTGCATGGCTTTAACAGTTCCAACTATTCTCTGTAAGTAAAAAATCACTTAAAATAAGCAGGTTGCCTGGTTGAGGCTGATGAAAGGTAAAAGGTGCCAGGCCTAGGGGCACATGCTTGTAAATCTCAGCAGTTGGAGGCTGAGGCAGGAACATTGAAAGTGTAAGACCAACCTAAGATTCATAACAAGATCCTGTTTCAAAAAATAAGGAATGTAGAAAGGAGGGAGTGAAGAAGAGAAGAAAGGGGAGGGGAGGCAAGTTTTCTCTGGTGGCTTTTTAGAAAGATTTCTTGACTTTGACCGAAGCTGACACTCTTCGCATTTTTCAACAGTTGTGTGAATACATGACTCAAGGAATTGCAGCAGCTCTTTTGTGAACATGAAGGAATGCACATTTATCAATGAGTTTCTGTGCAGTTGTACAGACTGGCCTTTCACAAGGATGTCTGGATACTCAGTTGAATTGGAAATTTCTGGTTGTTTCATGAGATTCAGACTCAGGTGATGTCTTGATGCAGCAAATTCATGGGGTATATTGCTGACACAAGACCCCTGGGAGAATACCTGATGTTTGGAGAGAGTATTAACAGAACCCGATGGACAGTGACAGGGTGCTTGCTTTATTGGCCTCGTGTTTTTGATGATCTTCACTTCATTGAGAGAGGCATGGTAGAGAACTTCTCCTGGCATTCCAGCTGGCTCTGGTTGCTCCCCCTGACTTGTGCAGATTAGGCAGAGGCCTAGATGTTTCTGTTGGTTCATGCCATCGCTGCTGATGCGTGTTTCCTGATACTACTGAACTATACTACTGGCATACTGACAACAGAGGCTGGAACTGTCCCAAAAAACTACTTCTAAACAGGTCCACATCTCTTTGTTCTATTTACTCTCTTTTCTCCCCTACCTTTGGGCAGTGGGCTAAAAGGGGGAGAGGAGGTTGAAGCTTTTCAGAAACCTTATTAAAATAGGTTTTGAAAAATTTAAGGCTACTTTCTGTGCTCACTATACTTTGTGTTCTGATATAGGCCTGTATGTTCTAAGAGAATGAGACCCATTATTCTAATTTGCACAAAACTGCAAGACTGGCATTTGTAAACCATAGCTTACTTGAATGCTCTCTTCCCTGCAGGGAGAACACCATAATTTGTTATGCATTCATCACAGATTCCTGTAGTCTTCTGATTAGCTTACATGTTATCTGATAGTGAATTCCATAAGAAAAAAGACAACAGCTTATGAATCAATTTATTCTGTATGGCTGGCCTATAAACAGATGATAATTTTAAAATGCTTAATGACCAAGGAGTACGGTGATTTTTATATTATCCAGTTAGCACCACCATATGCTGTGCATACAAGATGTCAAACATCTGGGCACATTAGAGGAGTTGGATGAATGATTGAATATGTTTTCATCTTAATCGAGATGTCTTGGCATCAAGTAATCAACCCTGAGGTTAGCCTGCAACACTCAGGGTCTCTCCTGCTTTTATTCTCAGATGTGGCAAGATGCTAAACCGTCACAGATGAATGATGGCTCTTCAGCATGTCATCCTAACTCCAGGGAATTTCCTTCATCCAAAATTTATTTGAAATGTCTTCCTTTCTCCTGGATGTTGCATGTATGACAAGATGTGTTACAGCGTGCTGCTGAAAGCACAGTCAGAGAAGTCTGAGGAGGGAAACAGTAAAGAAGCCAGCATTCCTTTGTGGAACCAGAGGCATCAGACAGCTGTCTAAGTACTAACATAACTTCATGTCTTTTTCCTCTTCCTTGCTTTTCAGCATCTCTTCTCCATATCTGAGTCCCAGGTTTGGCCTTGTATTCTGTGACACTGCCTACGTTCTTTGAAGATGGAGTGTTCCCAACACATGAGCCCCAGGACTGAATAACATCTCATTTCATGACTCCACCCTAACTTAACTAATTTTCTGACATTGCTTACTTAGATTATTTTTTATGTTTTCTTGCTAAAGCAAACATTTTGCACATAATTTGACTGGTTTCCTAGACCAGCAATAATTGAATCAAAGCATATGGACAATTGTTTCTGAGGGGCTTTTTATTTAACTTCTGATTGCCGAAATGCCAAGTTAGAGCAGAAGTGATTGATTCAAGTACTGCTCATTGTTGCTGATGCAGTTTTGAAAACTGGAGTGGAGTTGGCTGCTTGAATCTCCCAATGGTTAAGGTAAAGATCTGTGCAGAATTGTGTCCCATCCAGAGATCAGGGTAGCTGCATACATTTTGTTCATGGCTAGCAGAATACATTTCTACACAGCGATGGCGGTAGTCCTGTCTCCTTGTGGCTGTTGGTTATAGCATTTCTTAGGGTTGAATCCTTCTTATAGGGGCTCGAAAATCTGCCTTAGACTTACTCTTTTTTGAATAAATATTTTAATGCACATTGCTGTTTCTCCTCCATGTATGTTTGTGTGAAGCTGTCAGATCTCCTGGAACTGGAGTTACAGACTGTTATGAGCTGCCATATGGGTGCTGAGAATTGACCTTCAGTTCTCCAGAAGAGCACCAATGCTCTTAACCACAGAGCTGCCTTTCTAGATCTACTCTTCCATTCTCAAAGGTTCGAGTTCTATTACTAGATCTAGCTGAATATGTCCCAGTTGTAAGACCGACTTACAGTTTTGGTTCCAACAGCAAAACCCTTTAATCCAGGAGAGATGGAAAGCCAAGGGAGGTGGTGAGAAATTCTGCCAATCTCAGACACAGGATCTAGCAACTTTCAGAATGTTCTACAGCTGTTTCAATTACCTCTAGCATCAAATGAGAGTTTCTGTTTTCTTCTAATCTTCCATATTAGGAAAAAACTACATCTGATAGATGAAGGAAGTAGTATCTCTTTGTCCCAATAATATTCACTGGGTTGTTGTTCAAAATGAAATGGTAAGGAGTGGTCAATCAGGGCATTATTTCAGGTAAAATGAAAACATACATTGAAACACAGGCCCATATTGCATGCATGTACGTATGTGTTGCTCATTTCTTCCCTTAGCTGCATAGCTTGTATGGAGCTCTGAGCAGAGAGTTGCCAAACCAGATGTCTAGCAGCTGAGTCAGGATGTGAACATGGCTGACAGCCTGAGCAGGTCACCAGGATGGTTGCCATTGATCTGCTGGCATGGGTTTTGAGAAACCACCACAGAAACCTATCTTTGCTTTTAGCCTCCAGTTCCAAATAAGCCATAATGTCCTTCACAGGTTACTTTAAACGCATATGCAAGCAAACTGATGCCAGATTCAGGTTGCTTTCAAAATAGCGATGTAAGACTCCCAAAATTCAAACTGCAGGGTGACTGCGAAGAAAAGAAAAACATATGGAAAAACCACAGTGCAGTAGGGCTTGTGGAAGACTCTCATAAACTCGCTAAAATAAATACTTCTGTTGAAGAAAAATCTGATACTTCGTACTTATGGTTTGTTTTGGGAAAAATGCAGTAGCACCTGACACTCAATTTGAAGGGATTAAAAAACTTTCAGTCTTATCTATAGAAAAGTTTCAGGAGCATTTTGTTCCAATACTTGGATTCAGTTTACAATTCTTAGCTTTTCCTTGCTTTGCATGGGCAAAGTGAATGGAAACTTGGCTAAAGCTATTACATCCAATTCACAAGATACTTTGTTTGAAATAGTAAAACAGGTTTCTAACATAATGCTATTTTATGTATAGGTTGATTTGGTTTATTTTACAATGGACAACTTGTGTTTTTAAAACTAACTCATGCAAGTGTAGAAACATTCAATGCATTAACTTGATCTTACAAGGAAAACAAAAGTTCTCGGGAAGGTTTATAGGCTATTCTTCTGGGTTTGGGTAGTGATGGGCAGGAGCTTTGGGAATAAGTTTTGTTTCTGGAATTAACTTCTAGGTATATAGTCAGTGTATGACGCTGTACACCTGTAAATAAAGTGCTTTGGTGAATATTAAATTAATTCAAACATAAAAAAAGGTGCTGTGTAGTTGAAAAAGTATTTCAGAGCATTTTTAATGTGAACAAGATCTCTGAATTTGCAGGTTGTCAATACCAGAAATAACAAAATTGGAATCTATGTATGTGAGATTTCAAACCAGAGGTGCATCTCATTCATTATTTTAAATAACAAAAACATAAATTAGTTGTGATTCTTTGAAGACTGTAGACATTTTTCATTTAAAATACAAACTGGGAACTTTCTTTAAGGATATAGAGAATTTGAAGTGGACTTATATTGCCATAGGGTGACAGTCTGGGGCAGTGAAGTAGACCTTACCTCCTTCACAATAGCATGAACAATAGTCCTCTTTGTCCTAGACTCCAAAACTTTCTGAGGAGAACAGGACTTCCTGTTATTGTTACCTATCAGCTAATCAAGTGTCGTTAGAATGGTCTGGCAGTGCCTCATATAGACTGCCATCCTGTGTGGGTTTGGTGTATGTTTTGTTTTACAAAGAACACAACGAAGTCTGAGCTTGGTCACACTCTGGTTAACTGTGCCAAGTACGAGTGGAGAATCTGAGTCACTAGAGCTGTCTGATCTACAATTCAGGTATGGCCATCCACATAGCTCTCTATCTGAAGACTGCTGGGGGGCTGCTTGTGAACTTGAGTGTAGGAAATTATTCCTAGTGAACCCAACATGTATGTTTGGAAGGAGCGTGTAAATCAAAGCTAGCGTGTTCATCTTTTGCAGCTGGGATCCAAAGGGGTGGTATCTTTTTATTAAATCGCGTACACAGTTTCTGGGTGGCAAGCATCACTTACCAATCTGTGCTTTGTTTTGGGACAGCCTGTAGTGTCTTCCCTCACAGGTACTCTGGAAATAGACAAACGGAATTGAGTGATGGAAGTCAGCTTAAGAGGCCTCTGTGGAAGGATCCGGTGAGCCACCATGACATAGGTCCTTAGATTCTGGCAAGACCAGGAAGGCAATTAAAACTCTGAGAGTGTGGAAGTGTGAGAATGGCAACACACATGTTGGTCATCAACGTTCTGGACAGCATCTTCCAAACAATTCGCGTAGCTGATGTGTAAACAGGTCTCTGTGCTGTCTTACTTACAGTCAATGGGCAGTCAGAACTGAGCAGATGCCTATGGAATTCTCTGAAAAACATGTCATTTGAGTCACAGCATTTGCCTGAGTCTGCTAGATATTTTTTGAGTTGATGACATTTTCAAAAGGAATCCACATGACATTGGCATTCCTGTCCCATCTTGCTTCATAAATGCTGTGGGTTTTAATATATGCCTCATATGTATATGGGCCAACTGCATTTTAAGTCTAAATCAAGTTTCTTCTACATTGTAGAGTTTGAAGAGTAGCCTATAGTAAATCTGTCAAACTTCCAGTTTTTCACGTGTATCTATTCTCTGAGAGGCACTACAGAGGCAACAGGAAAGAGGTTTTATATAAATAACATTCTGTGCCTGAACATTATTTAACATTTTATGGTGGAAGAGTCAAAACACAAAACAAGTAAAACAAACAAAGAACAAATCCAAAACTGAGTCATGAACCTATGGCGTCAGCAAAAGTTAGTATCCAGAATGAGGCTAGAAGCTCAACCCTCTCATTCAGTTGTAGCTCCTTTCGAAAAGTAAGGCAGTGAAAAAGCAAATTAAGTAACTGGGGCATTAGGATGTGAGACAACTCATAGCAAAGTTCTTGCTACAGAGTTTAATAACACAATTTTGAAACCCAGCACCTACAGAAAAAGCCAGGCCAGGTGTTTGTGACACACTCTTGTAATTCTCTCACTAGGGACATGGAGACAAAGACATACCTGTGCTCACTGGCCAACCAGCCTAGCCTAATCAGGGTGCCAGGTACCAGTGAAAGACCTAGTTTTTAAAAACATGGTTTTATATAATGCCTGAGGCATAAAAAATAAAGTTGACCTCTGGCCTACACAGTCTAGACACACACACACACACACACACACACACACACACACACCTGTATATAGAAATATGGATGCACACAAACACCATTTGCAACATATTAGCAAAATGATGCATGTCTATAAAAGGAAGACTAAGATTTTTACCTATCAAAATGCAAACAATTTTCAAATGTCCATGGTGCATCACAGCTTTTCTTTTCTGTTTTTATGTCTGAGTTAAATGCCTTGTTTTTCTTTCAGTTTGTTTTAAGTCATTCAGTACCCAAAACTACTCCGCCTCTTACATTCTTTCTCTACCACCTTGTCAGCTCTTCCCATCATTCCTCATTAGTGTTATTTCTCACTCTGTGTTCAATGAATATGTTCACCGTGTCTACATCAGACTGCACACATTAGGAGTTGCTGGCACAGTGCTGTGCCAAGACCAGGGCACAAATACTTGCAAGAAGACTTCATTAGATTTCCTGAATCCTGTGAGCCCAGTCATTCATGACGAAGTCAACCCTGATGACAGTATTTACAGAGCTCCGACCACATTCGGCAGACCTGGATTTCAACACTTTCCAGAACTCTCCCCTTCAAGAACCTTATCTGTCTAGCTCGCTATCATAGTAGATATTCAGTAAATATTTGTCGAAAGTATTGACGAGGCTTGAGTAAATGAATGAATGAAGGAGCTGTCTTTTTCTTTCAAATCTTGACTTTTTTGTATCCCATTAGCAACTAAAAGAAGCAACACAGCAGAAAATATATTGGATACTAAAAGAAGTTGATAACCCTTGGATCTTGAAAACAAAATTATCTGGATCCTAACTAGGATTTGAATTTCAGCCCTGTAATTTTCATGAATCTTAGCTATCTTGCCTCCCTGAGTCTCTGAGCTGTGGCCCCTCCTTCTATGAAAATCCAGGTTGGCAGTGTGTCTTGGGGTGACATATTAAAGATGTGTGAGGAAACTTCAGCCCATAAAGACATGCAGCTTTGCTGCTACGCTGCCTTTGTGCACTCAACTATCAAATAATACTCAACATTCCTAGGTGTGGTGATTTGAATATGCTTGGCTCAGAGAGTGGTAGTTTTAGGAAGTGTTGCCTTATTGGAGTAGATGTGGCCTTGTTGGAGGAAGTGTGTCACTGTAGAGGTGGGTCATATGCCTTCATAACAAAATATAGAACTCTCAGCTCTTCCAGCACCATGCCTGCCTGGACAATGCCTTGCTTCCTGACATACTGATTATGAACTGAACCTCTGAACTTGTAAGCTAGCTCCATTTAAATGTCCTTTATAAGGGTGACCTTGGACATGGTGTTTCTTCACAGCAGTAAAACCCTAATAAAGACACAAGCTATTTCATATCATAGTTATATTTAATATATTCAGGGTGCCTTGGTTTTTCCTCATCTATTTGTTGAAATATTAAGTTCCAGGGGCAAGTCCTTCCCTGTCTGGACTGTAGAATCATCTCTAGTCTCCTGCACCAAGTCTGTCTATAATGGTCTTACTGTGGAATGTCCTCTCCTAGGTCTCTGTTGAAGGTGTGGTCCCCAGGTGATGGTGCTGTTCTGGGAGGAGGTGGAGCCTTTAGGATTTTGTGCCCATTTGGATGAATTAGGATGCTGGGCAGTGTCTTTGAAGGGTATCTCAATCATGTCCCCTCTTCTCTTTTACCTTCTTGGCTGCTACAAGGTAAACAACTTTGCTAAAACACACTCTTCTACAATGAATCTCTACCTCACCACGGCTCAGAACCAACAGAACCAGTTAACTATGATCAGAAATCCCAGAAATCATGGGTCACAATTTACCTTTCCCCCTTTGAAATAGTTCCTCGTGACTATTAGTCATAGATACAAAATATCTAACTGACATAACAACCTTCAATAAATACTGAATAAATGAATTATTTAAAAGTCCACAAATGATATTCTTTAAGTGACCGCATATAGGACAGGAAAGAAGCTGTGGATCCATCTGCCAAATCTAGCCTATCATTTCCTCTTCAAAATAAGTTCTCAATGAAGCACAATTAAGATTCATTAGCATATTGATATTGTGCCTTTTATGATAAAGAACAATTGAAGAATATCTACAAAAGCCCATGACCCTTAAAGAAGAAAATATTTATTAGCTGCCCTTTATGGGTGACACTATATCAAGACCCTTGATAAATATGGTTATTTCTAAAAGACATGCATGAAAGCTCAGAAAACTGGGAATATTTATTTTTTGGCATCACTAACAGAATTGGAAGTAACAGGGAAAGACAAGGGGTTCATATGCTCTGACCCTAACAACTTCATATTTCAGGACTGAGGAGATGAGGAAGGCACCAGATCTCCTTCCTCCAGGCAGACCACCTTAACTACTTCAACACATGGATTTCTGAAAGGTTCCAGTGTATTTAAATGCAAATCTTTTCCCTGAGTCCGGAGAATAATTACATTTTTTCCATAGCATTTGACACTGGCACAACAGGGGAAATTCATGGAGCATCTTTAGAGAAGCTAAAAATTTAAGGATGGCAATGGCATTCTGGAAACATGCTTGGCATAGCTGCACACTTTCATGACAGCAGTATCTAATTATTGCACTTAACTTTGAGAAACCTGATATTATGCAAATAAACTCCAGCTGCATTTCATGACAGTGCATACAATTTTTTACAAAAATTATAAAATACTGCTTAATATGGAAAAATATTTCTCTGACAATATTTGGAATTAAACAAAGATATATTCTAATGGGCTGTAATGGCTTAATTCAGAACAAATGTTAGAATAGATTAAACTACTCTTCCTGATAAAGTCAGAACTTGGGATATGTGTAGGAGAAGGTGCTATTTTATGTTTTTTCCTGTTTTAGGACTTGGGAGGGTTTATGTCTCTGGTGGTCCTGGATGGCAGTGGTCAACTTCCTAACGCAGCAAATTGTAATTTATTTTTTAAGGTGGGAGGGCAAGCCTAGAGTCAGACAACCAAGAGGACCAAAGTCTCATGTCAACCTCAGCTCCATAGTGCAGAATTACAACTGTCAGCACAGTTGTGCTGCCAATGGTAGGAAGTCATGCCAGTGTGGGGAGCACATGACTCTCACTTGCGTTCTTTTGGTCAGAGCACGGAGTTACCTAATGTCAGGAAAGATTAGATACCTTTGAAGGAAAGGAGGAGCCAGGAAGTAAGAGGAGTAAAGTAGTTTGGTGACCCAAATCATGCATAATACAACTCTAATATCCTCGTGAGGACGGGGGTCTCTGTCCATGTTATGTGAGGTACATAGCACTGTGCGTAGTCTGTCTAAAGTCTTTGTGAGAGGTAGATAGCTACAACAATGTTTACAAAAATGAGAACGGTTGGGTCCTAGAGGCCTGCTCATAGGGGTGTCATGCTATTGGGTTAGAATCTCCTTATCTATGGGAACTGGGACTTGCACTCCTGGACCAAAGCTGTGCTCTAGCAGCAGAAATACAAGCTTTCATTTGCTCCTTCTCTAACTCTCCCTTCCTTCCTCCTTCTTCCTCTTCTTCCTCTCTATGCTTCTTCTCCCTCTTCCTTTTATCCACCCTCCCTGTCTCTCTATCTTTATCTCCCTCTCTCCATCCCTGATATTACTTTTAAATAGACCTGTTTTTATTAATGCCAAAGTTGCCTTTCAAATTCGTGTCACCTACGATACTAGTCCCAAGAAGAATACAGACTTCCTTCTTCCCTCCTTGCCTCCCTCTTCTTCCTCCTGCTACCTCTTCCTCCTCTCCCTTCTCTTTCCCTCTTCTCCCTTTCCCTCTTATCCTCCTAAAGTCAGGGATTTGATCACATAACAATTGGTTTGGTTATCATCACCAATGCAGCTCCTGTCCACACATGTAGGTAGTTAGTTGTAAGGAACTTAGCAAACTTTAGTTAGGTTGTTATTCGTGCCTCTCATGTGGATTCTCATATCCAAGTCTAAGCCCCATCCTTTGAAGTTATCTCACCTGAGAAAAATCAGCCCTGATACCCCATTGCCTTGTCATTTCTACCTATTCATGAGGGGGCTTTTATCTACCCCATAGTATTTTTTATGATAATAAAATAAGTAAATTAATGTCTTCATCTACTTACTGAGCTCCTGGTCTGGTGTAGAGGTGACACATGTAACAAAACCACATGATTCACCCTTGAATATTGTATAATGCTATTCTGACTTTGTAACATAAGCAAATCATAGGTGATGAGATTCTTCATCCTTTAGCTGGCTATTCTGCCATGAAATCAGCTCACATTTTCTCTTACAGTCCCATACCAGCAGGGAGAGATGGAGTGAAGATAACACACTTGATTCATTTAAAGAGGAAAAAGTCTTTGCCCTATTTTAGAAAAAGCAGATGGCAAGCTATCAGCTCTAGATCTCTGCTTTATTTATTTTGACTTGGAAATGAGAGTGGCTGACATTAATTTTTCTAGGTCAGCTACTCGTCCAAAGAATTTATCCCACCTGATCCTGGAAGTTTGCCACACACACTTTTCTTGGACTTGGGAAAGTCAACAGCAATTACAGTTTCAGATACAAGACTTCAAGAGAACATGCTGTGTCCTGAAGCATCTTCTCAGGTCTGCTCCATGCTCAGAGAACAGAGAAGCAATGGAGAAGCTTAAAGAAAGAGAACGTCCTGAATTTCTCCCAACCTCTCTGACCTTCCAGTGACTCCCCACAATACAGCAGTGGAGTTGTTCTCTACTAGGTACATCTACCCCATTCCATTATTTCCTTATGAGCTTTAAAATGTATGTGTGCATTCAAACATTCCAAATATTGAGGTATTAACAGTGAAAATCCCTACATCCTTGTGACAACTTCTACGGAGAAGTAGTATAAAGTCTAGATTGGGGGTGCAGGACCAGGTTAGGGGAGTAGCCAGAGAAGGAAAGGCTGCCACACATCACTTGCTACATAATGCTTCTTTATGAAAGAAACACTGATGATGAGTATTCACTGCAACAGTTTTTTTACAAGAAAAGTAAAGTATCTGAAGCCTGGTAAAGTCACAACTCAATAATCAATAATTTATCAAGCAGGTTTATATGTTAAATAAATTCTCAATCTACAATCCCTCTACCCAATAAGCTTACAACCAGTTGACGAAGATATAAACTGGCCTCTTAGATAAGATAAAATGACCCATAGAAACCCTTAGAAATAATCATAACAACTTTGTCCATATAGAAGAACGCAGAGAGAAACATCCACATTTGCTTCCATGTTGCCTCCTCTTCAAACTCCCACTTTCTCTTCCTCTTCAGCTTTACCAACTTTGTCCCCATCTCACTCTCTACTGTCTAATCATGTATTGCCTTGACATCAACCTACAGATAGCACACAGTTAGTGGAAGCATTTGGGTTTGAAATCAGAACAAAAATTTAAACTCTTTATATCCAGTGACTTGAGATGACATTAATTTTTTGTGGTTCTTTAGCATTTTCTTTAATTATCAAAACACCCTATTTTCAAAAACTATTAAAGTTATTATTTATATTTAGCAATGTTTTTGGACTTGGACTCAGAAAACCTAACATAGACTACATATCTTGATACAAGTGTTCCCAAATCCTCAACAACATATAAGTGAATAATTTTATACCTGACCTCATGTCACAGGTCCTGACATATAGGCACACTAAGAATACTGGGTAAAACTTCATGTATGTGGTGGATATGAAACATAAAGAAATGTTTTTGTAGGATTGGTCTCATTCCCAAGGTATTTTATCATGTATTTAAAAATATTGCAAAGCTCCAAATATCTGGAGTATGAAATATTTCTGTCTCTAACATTCTTGATACAAAAGAGTAAACCTATAATTCCATTGCTATATTACAGCAACAAATATCATCTAAAAGTTTTGTAAAGCTGCCACCAAGTGCACCAAGCAGCTAAGACAGACCCCGAGAGGTGCATGTGGCCAAACTGACTTTATTGCTCTTCTTCAAAACCCATGATTATCAGAGAAGGTTGACAGATGTGTCTGAGCTGGGCAAAAGATGACCATGTATGTGAGGAGTGGAACGATCCACAGGGACCCTAAACATGCAGTCTGACTACAAAGCACGGGAGAATCTCCCATGGCCCAAAACATGACACCTCATCTTCAAAGCTTGAAGAAGCCTTAGGAAGCTGCTATTGGCCAGCTCCAAAGCCTTTCTGGAAGGGAACATAAGAATACATTTAATTGTACACTGGACTCCTTGGGTTTCCTTATTGGCAGGCTTTTTGAAGATGTTTGACATTTCCTGCAGTTTGATGTTATTCACTTTCACTATCTTTTAACTTAGAAAATGTTGAGGCATATAAGTAAATGCCAAGTGTCCCATGGTCAAAAGAAAACAGACAGTAGAATCAGGAATAGAGATGTTTACAGTGTTGGAAATACCGAAGTGAAAATGAGAAATAACTGTGATGTGAATGTTAAAGGATAAAATTCTCTTATGAAAGCACTGCTGCATCCACAGAGTTATGCACAGTCCTTGTGGTTTTGAAGAGGACATGTTGTAATGGCGGAAATTCTTCCCAGTTACTTAGTAGCTTTGATATAATAACCAATTAAAATGCTATCCATTTGGGCACACAATAGTACAAGAATAAATAAAATGCTTCTAAATATTATAGGTTGGAGACTGGCTTTATCAGAAATATATTATTATTATTATTATTATTATTATTATTATTATTATTAGTGTGGATGCAGTGTATGTACGTGTTCGTGTGTGTGTGTGTGTGTGTGTACATGTAAGTGTATTTTACATGTGGAAGCCATTAGTCAAAGTCAAGCATCTTTTTCTATTGCTCTCCACTTTAATTTTTGAGACAAGTACTCTCACTAAAACTTGGCATTTTTCCATTGGCTAGGCTAGCAGGCAAGAAAACTCCTGTTTGTGTCTGGCTAACCAAACCTGGAGTTACAGACACATGTCACCATGTATGGCCTTAACATGGATACTAGGGATGTCAAAACAAGGCCTCGTGCAAATGCAGTAATCACTTTACCCACTGGGGACTCTCTCAGTCCCCAAGATGCATTGTTACTTAATTATTGTTAAACCAGAATAGAGGATGTCACCAACAGAGCAAATTCTAGAAAAGAGATCTACATATATGTGGACATGTAATGTGTGAAGGAAAATACTCTAGCTGTTCTCATATACTACTTGAGAAGGCTTAACTGACTACAGCCAGTTTGCAATTAAGTTAAAGATAGACATGTTCAACTGCATAGCAATTTACACTCCCACATTTACATGTGTTGTCAGATCTAGAATGCCCATTAAATTAATGTTAAGTAAGTTTAATTAAAACATCTTTAGTATAGGGATGTTCCATACAATATTTGGGGTACATTTATAGTAATAGATTAGCCATTGTTTACTGGAAATTCACAATTGACTGCTGGTCTTGCATTTTATATGAAAACCAAACTCTACTCCAGAGAATGCCAACACATGAGGCTAGAGCTGAAGCTCAGTGATAGAAGTGTGTGAGACTCCCCAGCACTGTCAAAGCAGAGCAGGAGAGAAGGAAGGGAGGAATGGAAGACAGAGAGAAGATATTCTAAACTGATCTCTGCTGTTGTAATTAAAATGTCCTGGCAAAAAGCAATGTGGAGAAGAAAGGACTTGCTTTGTTTAGAAGTCCAGGTTGCAGTTCATTGTTTCAGGAAAGTCAAGGCCGAAACTTAAGCATTACACCCACAGCCAAGAGCAGTTGGAGAATAATCTCCTGCATCCTCCTTTGGTTTGCTTGCTTATACTTACACAGAGACTTCTTTGTAACAATAAATATCTGTAGGCCAACCTGATCTACACAGTTCCTCATTATGATCTTCTTCGTTTGTGATTCTAGGGTGTGTCAGGTTGGCAGTTAGTGCTAAGCAGCAGGAAGGACTGTAGGAGCCAGAGGAGCCAGGGAAAAGGCAGAGATGGAACAGGGTGGCCAAGTACACACATGCTAAAGGAATGTATAGGAACATTTGCCACAATCTTTCAATTGTTTATATGAATCTAACACTCCGTCTACAGTAGCATGGACAGGTAAGTTGTGATGTATTCATACAATGGGGCACAACTTGACAATGAAACTAGAACGATACTCGTCAGGCCCATCACTAAAGGTGAATATTAGTTCTTCATTCTCACAAGGTCCTGAAGTTTATAATGGGGTAAGGACATGTGAGAGATCTTGTCTTACAGACAGGGAGAAATCCAGCTGCCTCTATGTCTCATTCTCAACATTAATCATTAGAAATGCCATGTTTCTTTTTAACTATTTGGAAGATTATTTATTTCTTAGATACTTTGGGTTGGATTGTCCTCATATTATGATAAAGAGTAGTTAGAAACTGCTTTGATTCAGGGAACCTGAGCCCTGTGACAGTTAAGCATTTGATGAAGGAGATCTTAGAGCAGAGGTTGGCTGGAGGAACAGAGGCAGGAAAGGGAATTGAACTATTTCCTACACAAGAACTCTCAAGCTCCTAGCTGGCATAAGGGAAAGAGGGTTGCTGTGCTGGATTATGAGTGTGTGGAAAAAACTTTGTGTTTTCTTTCTTTCTTCAGGGGAAATGAGGATCAAGCCTAAGAAGCTCTTTTAGATACTGCTAAAACAACCAGAATGTCACCTTTGCCAAATGATTCTCTAAGATCTTATATTTTCCAGAATATACTGTTCTTCTATCTTTGTGGCCTCTTTGATATCTGGACAGTTTGCTGAATATATAAGGAATAAACAAATTTTATTTTGTATGTTTCAGAGAGGGAGGGAGGGAGGGAGGGAGGGAGAGAGGGAGGGAGGGAGGGAGGGATGGAGGGAGGGAGGGAGAGAGGGAGGGAGGGAGGGAGGGATGGAGGGAGGGAGGGAGAGAGAGGGGGGGGGAAGAGAGAGAGAAGTACATGGCAACTGTAAACTGTAAGGCAAAGAATGTTTTCTGAAACCACCACCTAGGGGGCAATGGAAAACTATAGAGATGCTTGCTTATCCATGCTCATTGCTTCTGTATTCCCGATAGCCATGAGATGGAAACAACCTAGATGCCCATCAAACGATGACTGGATGATGAAAGTGGGCACATTTGCACAATGGGACATTATGAAATCTTAAAGAACAATGACATTTGCTGGCAAATGCATGCTATTAGAAATAATCATTCTTTGTGATTTATCGCAGCTCTAAAAAGACAAATGTTACATGTTCTCTCCCATATGTGATTGTGAGCTTTGAGTCTTTAGATGTGTGTGTTTAACTTGGAATACTTAACTAGAAGTCAGAGAACATAGGGTTAGATGTCAGGAGGTGTGATGCAACTCAGATGTAGGGGACCAGCCCAACAAGGAAGATTAAGTAAGGGGTATGGAGAAAGGGTAGGATCCAAGAGGGAGTATTGAGAGAAATAATCCTAAGAACCTTCAGAAACACTATATGAAAATGTGTTTTTGTAGATGCTTCCTAAAACACACACACACACAAAACCACATAACATATACACAAAAAGAGTTTAAATGGAGATTTTCTGTCACAGGAAAACAATTTCTTTTCCAGATAACTAGAATATCAAATAAAAAGCAGAGTGGCAGATATAGGGTACATGTTTTCTAGGTGTTAGTCAGTGAGTTCCCATACACTCTGCCAGATATTACACACTATTACTATTGCCATTGCTCTTGATTTGCCCCAAGAACTTTCTGGTAAACCCAATTGTTAAAGGTATCAGTTACTTCAGTCATAGGACATGGAGAATTCAAGATGGTATTAACCTAAAAGCATCATCCTTACAGGCCAGCTTTCATTGGCTGGAATGTTCTATGCATGCTCCAGGGGATAAATGTTCCACAAGGGCACATGGTCAACTATGATCATAGCAGCTTTATTCATAATTGCCAGAAACTGGCAACAACCCCAACCAAAAAAAAAAAAAAAATGTTCCCCAACAATAAATGGCTAAAGGAATGTGGTACATTTACATAATGGAGTATTCTTCTGCTGTTAAAAACATTGACATCATGAAATCTGTAGGCAAATGGATGGAACTAGAAAAATTAGCCTGAGTAAGATTACCCAGAAAGAAAACATGATATGTTCTTACTCATAAGTCAATATTAGCTGTTAAGTAAAGGATAATCATACTACAACCCACAGACCCAGAGAGGCTAAGTAACAAGGAGGGTTCAAACAGTGCAGGATGCATAGATCTCCCTGGGAAGAGGACATTGACTAGATATTGAATGTGGACTGGGGATGAGTAGGGATGGTAAAAGGAAGGATAAAGTGGGGATGTGGAGAGTCCTAGTAAGACTATAATTGAAGGTCACTTTAGGGCAATGTGGAAACCGAGTGCAATTGATACTCCCTAGAATCTATGAGGGTGACCCTAGCTAAGACTCATACTAATGTGAGAAACAGCACAAACTGTCATCTTCTGTAATCTGGCAAATTTTCCAATAGTGCGACTAGAATTTCAATCTGACCATGAACCCCTCGACCTATCAGCTTGTCCTGCCCATATGATGTGCAGGGTAAAAGTGACTAAGAACTTTTCCGAGTAGCCTACCATAACTGGTCCAACCTGAACCCCACACCATGAAAGGCTGCAAAAGCCTAACACTGAATGGCCAAGAACCAGAGGCTGGATGTAGAGACCTAGAATAGAACCGAACACATATTAAAGCATTTTAAAAGGGGCAGTTTTCAGTATCTCCAGCTGGCTCCCAAATGAATGAGACAGAGACTATGATATTTATTTAATAAGTTTTACATCACAGTAGCTGAGCAGTTATTAACCTATCCTATTCCTCTAAGTGAATCTGGCTACCTCCCAGCCCAAATACCCAGAATACATACATTTTTAGTATTGATCTGTCTCTCTCTGCTTCAGACGCTTTTCCATGGTGTCTCTCTGGACCACTTCTTCATGGATACTCCCCCCCCCCCCAACTTTCCCCTGGCTGGCAGAAGTCCAGCCCTATTATTTCTTCTGCTTAGTTACTGACAGGTGAGCTCTTATTAACAAATAAGAGAATAAACAGGGAACAATGTTTATATAAACCTGAGAGGGGATATTCTTAGAACAAATGTTACAATGCCATGTCTGGGAACAGAGAAATCAGCCTTTGAATAACACAAGGATAATCTTTATACAATACACAAAGACATTATGCCTATAAACACAACTGAAGAAAAAAAGAAAATAGGAAGTTCAGTGAAATGATTCCTAATTATATTATGCTATATTCATAGACTAGAACCTAGTCCAGTTGTTAGCAGAGAGGCTTCATGCAGCAACTGAAGGGAGCAGATGTAGAGAACCCCCACAGACAAATATTAGATGGAGCTAAAGGAAGTTGGTAGAAGGAGAGGAAGGAATGTAGGAGCCAGAAAAGACAAAGACAACCACAAAAATACTGCCCACAGAATCAGCGTATCAAGGTTCATAGGGGCTCACAGAGACTAAGCCTGTATGGGGAGCATGTATGGGTCTGACCTATGTCCTCTGTTTACAAGTTATGGTTGTTAGTTTGGGGTTTATGTTGGATTCCTAACAAAAGGAGTGGGGGGCCACTCTGACTGATTCACTTGCTCTTGAGACTCCTTTCCTCATACTTGTTTACCTTATCCATCTTTGATATGAGGGTGTGTTCCTAGTCTTACTGTAACTTGTTATACCATAATTGGTTGATATCCCTGGGAAGCTTGCTCTTTTCTGAAGGGAAATGTAGGAATAGTGGATCTTGGGGAGAAGAGATGTGTGTGTGGGGGGCTGAGAGGAGGAAAGTGAAGACAACGACAGCCAGGATGTAGTTGATGAGAGAAAGATTTAGGAAAACGGTAGTCAGGCTTATTTATCTGTAAAATCTGAAACCGACAGTTACAGTAATGACTGGCCTACCAAGAAATGCCAGCTGGTGAAGTAGTGGCTTGAATATTATGGGGGCAACCAAAATACTTTCTGAATGGACTTATCTCCTGTTCCACAAAATAAAACTTATACTACTACCTGTTAACCGGGCCAGAAAACCATGGCTGGTTAAGTGAGAAGGCCAGGTGGAAAACAAAATACTATTATTCTGCCAAAGAGACATAACAATAAATGTCATCCTAGGCTCCTATCTTTGCACCATAGATTAGTGCATCTCTCAACCCTCATCAGAGGAGCACTGCAGTAGATGGACATTAAAACAGAGGTCCACAATTGGTCAACATACAAAGAATCAGAAACCAAAGAGCTCTAGGTGAGACGTCTGTATCATACCTCCTTTGCCTGAAGCCCAAGGATGACCTCAAAAGAAGAGCTTCAGCAAAGCATTAGACAGACACGACAGTGCTGCTATGCCCACAAACTCACAGCAGCTGTGACTGTGTGTACAAGGGCAGCAGAAGACAAAGTCCAATCATGGATGAGGGGAAGAGGGTCAAGAGATGGCTGCTGAAGAAAGAAGAGTCAGTTTTCTGCAGGGATGAGGTCCCTGCTTCAGGAGATGGCATGTTTCTGCACATACTGGTAGCACTAAGTGGATTTAAGAAAAAGGAGTCCATGAAGTTGTGAGGAAATAGTGGTGTGCAGAGGGGTGGGACAAGGGTGGTAGGAGAGGGATTAGAGAGAAAGAAATGGGGTATAGGGAATTAATGTGATACTTTACTTTTCCAAACATAAAAATTAAATAAAAATTTTAAATATTTTTGTTTTGTTATTTTTATAGCCACTAGTATAAATACTATTATTAGCCATAAAAAATTTAATGAGCATCTATTATCTAAACAATGTTTATAGTAGAGCTTAAGAAAATGGTGTGAAAGGATGGATTTGATACTCTGTCAGTCTTTGCATTTATTCATAAAAGCAATTCCCAGACCAAGAAGATACCTCTCTGAGGAATCCATATTGAGAACTTAAGAGGAAATGGGTTTATATGTCCTGTGTCTGTCTTCTAATCTAGTCTGACCCAAGTGTGGGTCTTTCTTCTGCTTTGGCTTTCCATTCATTGACTTCTCTCTACTCACTACTGTCCACCTTCTACTGGAAACTAAAAGTGTCCCTGGAGAGAGAGGATTCAAAGATCTCTGGCTTTAAAGCAGAAATCATTTCTGATGAAGTCACCAATTTCAGGATAAACGATCCTTGGCATCTTGTAAGCCAATAGCTGTCTAACGTGGCTCATTTGTCTCTGCTGTTGGTGAGATAACCGAATGAGTTCTGGACCTTCAAAGGATCTTGGAACTCAAAGTAGAGATCAGAAACTGACAGGAGGATGGCCAGCATTACAGTCACCTGGAAATCCTGTTATAAATGCAGGTGGAGGCAGTCTGTCTAGTCATCTGCACTTACAGTGCTCCAAAGAACCTTTCCATTACAGACCAGGACATTAAGACCCAATGAGCTTTAAGGTCTCAGAGAGTTAGTGGTATAAGCCACAGCATCTAAGTCCTCACCTGGAGTTTCCCCATTTGAGCTACACTATAGGGCACAATGCCAAGAAAACAAGTTGTCATAGTCCCTAAATCCCACTCCACTATTTGGGTTTTAGGTAATCAGTAATCACACAGGATAAAAGTAACTTAATCTTATTTCCCTAGCACATGCCAAATGTTTTCCACATTAATGAAACTCATGGAAAGTTCAGCTCCACATGTTTCTTTCCCCACACCAGAGACCTCTGTAAGCTGCAGAATCTACACATTTGACTGGTTCCTAGGAGATCAACCACTGAGAGCAGGGACTCTGAGTTGGACGAATAACTGCTTATTGTGAGATCTGAAATCTACAGATATTCCCAGCCAGATAGCACCTTCCTTTGTTCTCTCTTGTCTTTCTGCATCCATTTACTCCAGCCACAAGCATGTTCCCAGAAGCCTCCAGAAGTGCCAAGGTTATTAGCCAAGATGGGTACACTTCCACGGTCCCATTTCTATGCCAGGAGACAAACTACAGATTAAGAAATAGCCACAGTCAAGCAAAGCTTGACGAAATTAAGATTTAATCACTATGCCCTTCTGCTATCAGATAAGAGCTGGTAAATAGATAATGATGTGTCTGTGGAGACAGATGTGTAAAGAGAGGTCATTGTCCTAGAAAGCCCAATATTTCTACTCAGATCCTATAAGGAACTCAAGTATCCCCATTTCAGAGAGGATAAGAGCGAGGCACAGCATGTTAATTTACCAGTTTCATACCTACTAAGCAATTGATCCAAATGTGAATGAGCAGAATCTTCAGGCAGAGTCTTGCTATGTGACTCTGTTGGCCAGAGGATCTCCCAGTTTTATCTCAGTCTCCTTGTGGGTAGTTTCCAGTTGCATGTGAGATATTGGGCTTTGTTGCCAAGGTGAAGGGTGGCTAATGTTGTCAAAGATCATACTCTATGAAAGGACCAATGACATCTGAATAACTGATGGCAAATGAGATGTGACAATATACAGCCTACTTCCTGAGGAGAGAAATCATGGCACTCTTCTTCGAGGAAGCTGTTTTCCTTCCAGGTTCTGAACAGGAAGAAGTCATCAGCAGAGGCTGGCGAGAGGTGAACCTCAGAGAGAAAGAACTTCCATTGAGTAAGCTGTTTTTGTGTGAGGAACACAGATTCCTAATCTCCGGGACCCTAGTCAAGTAGAGAAGTTGAAAGTTGTGAGATACTGGTCCTATTGTGAGTAGAACCTGTCACACTGAGATGGATAGGAGGAACCGAAGGATGTGTCATCAATGATTGGAAAGCTCGAAGGACAAGGGTTGGGGAAAGCTTTGTTGGAAAAATAGAGACAGGGAAGTCAGAGACCATTCTAGCTCAGTTGATACCAGGTTTGCTTTTTAGTTATAGAACTCTTCTTTCAAACAACCTTAGATTATATCTATAAGCATTAAGGATGGAGTGAGTAGGCCTGGCATGGGTGGGAGAGAGCTGGAATCCAGGCTGCTCTGAGGCTCCTCTAACTTCTATGCAGTACAACTCCAGCTCATCTTCCATGTGGTAGATCAGGGCCTGGAGATGGACTATATGAGCCCTGGTCCTCGACAGACCTTTTAGATGACCAGCAACCTGGTATTATTCATACCAATGAGATAATTCCAACAGTGACTTTGTGTATAGAAACAGGGCATTCACTCCTGATCAGGCAGTAGATATTTGTCTACTGGAGGCAAATGAGTGAATCCCTGAGATAACACCTAATTTCTGGAATAGAATCCTAGGAATCAGAAAGAGTTAAATCCTCAGAGCTGCCTGGTGTCTCCCACAGAGGGCCCATCTGGAGAATCTGGCTCCCTGCAGAGAAGTCACTGCCAGAAAGGGAAATGAAAGACTGGATCCACACCTGGATCCCCTGGGGAGAAAGGAGCTGAGGGAGGGAAGAGCATATCCCAACAAGTCAGCAAAAACAATCATCCCTGTAAGAAGCCTAGAGAGGCCCATCACTGAAGACCCCAGGGGCAGGGAGAAGAAAAGCCTGTTAGACTCAGGTCCTGATAAACAACAATGCATTGCTTTTCCTTTTGGTTGGTCGGTTGGTTGGTTTGAGGCTTTTGAAGTATAAATACATCTCCAATGTTGAAAAAGATAAACATAACACTCATAATTACTTTTTAAAAATTTGAATATAACTGGATCCTTTGTACCTTCTTTGTAATCTAGAAGGCAGCTCTACCCATTGTAGAGAGCCTTCTCTACCTACTGCTCCAGAAGAGCCAGAAGTTTGGTCTCCTCTGAGATCTGTATGGGCAATGCAGTGACAGATCTGTTCTTCAGCCGCAGAACAAGCTTGGGCCATCCAGAGCCCCCAAAGTGTCCTCAATTTGTTGCTTCTCAAGGTCTAGCGGGTTGGTCAGAGGCCAGGAAGGGGTTTGCATTAAAGTTGAGTGGTGTGTGGGGGGGAAATTAAAGAGACCTACTGCCTGATGAATAAATATTTACAATAACCACATTCCCTCTTTGACTAGCTGGAGCACTTCCACTAAGGCTGGCTGGCCATTAGGCAAGCTAGTTGCTTTGCTGTTGGAAGTGAGTCACCGCAGCACTGCAGCAAACAGAAAACATCTGTGGAAAATCCACAAACAGGAAGTTTTGTGGGGAAAGGAGGGAAATCCACATTGTCTACTGACCTTGGCTTATGCATATTTGGAAAGGGGAAAAAATGTACTGTAAATCATACCCTCAAGGACAAGGGCAAGCCAAATCTAGGGGTGACGTAGACTGAGCTGCACTGAGCAGGCTTTTGTTGTGTGTTTTCTTTTTGTTTAATCATAAGGTGGTGCGTTGAAGTCAGGTTGGTTTCCAATGCTAGTTCCAATCATCTAAGGATGGGGTAGCTGTCAAAAAACATTCCGCTGCTGTGCCTTCTATGCATAGCTGCTGCACAAGAGAGGTGCTATCAGGTAGGTCAGCCTCGATAGCATTTTCCGAGTACAGAAAACACCAGCGTTAATCCACCGAGCATAGAGCAAGTTAAAGAATATATGCCAAAGAGATGCCCGTAGAGGTGGGGAGAACAGATCTAGTATTCCTCAGTGTTAGGAGACTCAGAATAAGTGTTGCTCTTGCTGTATGTGTGTGATATATATGTTTGGGAAGGCTACATATAAAGAAAGCAAGAGAAAAAAAAACCAGCTAGTTTTCATCTTGATTTTGATTTAGCACTTTTTGAGTTCCTATCCAGAGTTGGATGTGGAAAATGGTACCAGGTCTCTGCTGTAGAAACTGCATCAGGCAGAGACATGTGGCTCATAAATAAGGAACAGGTACAGAAGCTTTGTCACTGCAGTGACATGAAAGAAGCAGAACAATGTGGTGTGACAGAGAGCCATGCCACAGGCAGTTCGTCCAAGCCGGGCCTGTGTGAACAGAGGCTGAGTCTGGAAGCCAGGGCCACTCTGGCATTTCAAGGGCTTTCTGCAGGATAAACAGCTGGAAGCTGGAAAGGAATCTGGTAGTTCAAGACCAAAAATCAGATTCAACTGGCAGGGCTGAGTGGTCAGAGAGGTAAACAGAAGCCAAGATAATATTAGGCTGGGTATACTCTACCTTTTACCTTCTCAATCTCAACATTGTAGAACATCTAGGACCCATATTTTTTGTTCCCTAATGATGTGTGTGTGTGTGTGTGTGTGTGTGTGTGTGTGTGTGTGTGTGTGTATGTGTGGGTATGTCTGTGTGTCTCTCCAAAATAATAAAAGGCCTGAATAAGAGAAAAACACAGAGGATCTGAAGCTCATATGTGAGCTTTGGAAAAGTCAGAGTAAAGAAACAACAAGTCCTAAGGCAAGTGGACTAAAGCTTTGGTAAACATGAAGAGAAATGGAGAAGGCTGTATTACAGCTGTGGAGATGACGGTGACTTGAGGTCATGAAGAGAGATGGATTCAGGGAGGTCATACTAAGGTGAAATGTCTTGGATTCATTAATGCATTTGGTTTTTGAATCAGCTAGCTCAGTAGATTGTGACACGATTTATTATTACAAACATTGGAGAATGGTAGTTTGTCAAATGAGAGGGAAGATCAAGGATTTTACATAAAAAAGTGCTCATTTAGAACTTCCTGGCTGATAAGTACGTGAATATACCAAATGGGTAGTTAAACAGCAGGGTCTGGAGCTCAGGCGAACAGTCATTGTTGCAGATACATGCTTAGAATTCATGTGCATTCAGATAAAATTTAAAATGCATAAGACTAGAGGAAATAATGTAGGAAAGTAATGAAAGTCAAGGAGCCCCGGCTCACAACCAGACTTCATTAGTGTGGAATTCGGTATCAGATATAGAGGAGTAGAGTATTAGCAGAGCATCCTGAAAAAATGGATGAGCAATAGAGACGAGGTATACCGCATGGGCCAAAGAACCATATAGAGAGATTGCTAAGAACTGAGTATGGTTCCGTTATAGTCTAGACAATTAGGAGGCCATAGAGGGAGGACCACTTGAGCACACAAGTTTAAGACCAGCCTAAGCAACATGGTAAAGGAAATTCTTCCTGAGATGTTGGAAAACAGATGGAGTTGATGGTCTAAACATAAGCAGCCTTGGAATCTTGGGATGGAATCAGTTGATTTGTAACAGAAGATACAGAAGTAGGGATGGCTATAATGGTAAACTTTATGAAGCTTTATTGCAGTGAAACCAAATAGAGTAGATAACAGAAAAAGTATGTGGGACAATTATTAAGGGATGAATTTCTATTAGTCAAAAGATTTTAGGTATCGGAGGGCTTTGGTCACCATGCACAATAATCTATCAGAAAAGAAGAAATTGAAGATGCAGAGAGGAGGATAGGAAAGTCACATAAACAAAGTTCTTGATAAGGGATGGGAGTGCTCGGTGTGTGGAGAGGGTAGTCTATGCTGAGTTCAGAGACAGCTTCTGTTAGAAGAGAGGACATAGAGAATGTGTACTCTGCACACAGACATATGGGTCAAGAACAAATCTGAAAAACTCATTATTAAATATAGAAACGAGTGCATAACAATTTACCATCCATGAATGTAATGGATGTCTAGGATTAATTATAGGATTGGGTCAGATAACTGTCTTACCACACTGGCTACTATCTCAAGTCTGGAGTTGAACAGCACTGATGATAATAAGCATTTCTAAGTTTAATTTATAGGAAATTGTACTGATGATTAACTAAGACAGTTGTGCTTAAGTTTCCTAGTAAGTTTTGTTCTGTAAATGATGGATCTTTTTTTTTTCTCAGACTAAATCAAACATGAAATGATTCATCTTAGAATAGGGGCTACATACCAGAGATACAGCTTTTACCTTTGTGTTTTTCTTGAGTTGGTAATATCTCAGTTACAGTCCTTAAGTTTTATTTTTAAATATTCGTTCATGTTGGACTGTTTATTTAACATGTATACAGTTGCCAGTGGAGAGGGAAACCCGAAGAAACCACCATATACCCTGGAACTGGAGTTATAGGAGGTTGTTAGCCATCCAACATGGGTGCAGGGAGCTAAATATGGATCTTTTGGGAGAGTAGGAAGTGTTAAGTCAAGTCTCTAGCCCCTCACTTACATGTTATGTTAATGTCTATTTGAGAGTGAAATTGACATAGAATTTTTTTGTCTATGTCATCATACATCTTTAAAATTTAGACAATTACTGAAAACCAAAAAATATGCATGAACCATAGCTGCAGAGAAAATAAAAAGGAAGAAAGCCAAAAAGATACACAGAAAAGGTTGACAATAATTATAAATACATATACTGTATATGCAAGTCTCTCTCTCCCTCTCTGTGTCTCTGTCTCTCTCTGACAGTGTATATGTGATTAAGTTATATCTATCTTCTTGAAAATATTTTTAATTTTTTATGTGATTGAGATGTTATATAGACAGACATTAAATGAATAGATATATTTAAATTTTCATTCTAAATTTTTCTTATTTAACTGTAAAATTTGTATATACATGTATAATACTAATACTAATGTAAAACAATACTAATTGTTCAACATTTCATAATAAGAATATAGTATAATCTTAACAAAGTATATATATTCTATATTCTGAATAATTTTGTATGAAATTTAATGTACATAAATCATTTCCATATTTGATATTACTTGTGTAAGTTAGCAAAAGAGAAAATACTAGTAAAATACAAATATTTTAAGATTCTTTTACTAATACATCAACTATATGTGCCAAAATTATTTGAGATGATATTATATAGAACTATACCTATAAAAATCTGTGGTTTTTATATAATTATGAAGTTAAGTCATTGATTTATTTAATCTTCTCTCATGACTACTTATGTGCTTCATCAGCCACTTTCTGTGACTCCAGAAAAGAAGTCAGAGTTTAGATTGTTATATAGTTTCTTTATGTGTTTATAGAAATATGGCTATATATATATATATATATATATATATATATATATATATATATATACTTATGCATACATGTGTGAGAGGAAAGTTATATCCTATTCAGATGCATAGTTCATATGAAGCCCAAGTGATTTTTATGTAACTTGGATATGTGTGTGTGTAGCATTTGTAGCATCTTAGTTCTTGACTGTTTGTATGGTATTTTAATTTTTTTTAAACGACTTTATTTTACAAAACAAAGATAAATGTACAGATTTTAAACATTTTTTGCTTAAAATTATACTTTTTTGTCAGTACTGTTTTTTCAGACATCAAAACAATTTTTCACATAAAACCATGTGAATATATTTTTTTTAGTTAGTACTTGAGTTTTTTCAAGGGCCCGACAGTACGCATTGAAAACCCAATAGTTACAATAAGCATAAAGTACATGCAAAACAAAATGAAACATGGAAACAGTCAAAGTCTTCTTGTTTGTAAATATATGTATATTTTTTTTCTTTATTTCTTGGACTTCATACAGTCTGTGAGTTGTTTCTGGGGGAGTGCAAGCCTCTGGGGTTAGCATCCCACTATCAGTGACTGCATATTATGTCTGTTCTTTTGTGACTGGGTTATCTCACTCAGGATGATATTCTCTAGATGCAGCCATTTTCTTAAGAATTTGGTTAAGTCATTGTTTCTGGTGGCTGAGTAGTATTCCATTGTGTATATGTACCACAATTTTTGTATCCATTCATCTTCTGAAGGACATCTGGGTTCCTTCCAGCTTCTGGCTATTATAAATAGAGCTGCTATGAACATTGTGGTGCATATATCTTTGTTGTGTATTAAAGTGTCTCTGGGGTATATGCCCAGAAGTGGAATAGCTGGGTCTTCAGGAAGTACTATATCCAATTTTCTGAGGTATCGCCAGACAGATTTCCAGAGTGGTTGTATTAGCTTGCAACCCCACCAACAGTGGAGAAGTGTTCCTATTTCTCCGCAGCCTCGCCAGCATCTGCTGTCATCTGAGTTTTGGATCTTGGCCAATCTGACTGGTGTGAGGTGTAATCTCAGGGTTGTTTTGATTTGCATTTCCCTGATGGCTAAGGATGTGAAGCACTTCCTCAGATGTTTCTCGGCCATTCAGTGTTACTCAACTGAAAACGTTTTGTTTAGCTCTGTACCCCATTTTTAATAGGGTTATTTGATTCTCTGGTGTCTAGCTTTTTGAGTTCCTTGTACACCTTGGATATTAGGGCTCTATCTGATGTGGTGTTGGTAAAGATCTTTTCCCATTCTGTTGGTTGCCGTTTTGTTTTCTTGACGATGTCTTTAGCCTTACAGAAACTTTGCAATCTCATTAAGTTCCATTTGTTAATCTTTGACCTTAGAGCTTGAGCCATTGGTGTTTTGTTCAGGAAATTTTCTCCTGTGCCAATGTGTTCTAAGGTTTTCCCTACTTTCTCATCTAATAGTTTCAGTGTATCTGGTTTAATGTGGAGATCTTTGATCCACTTACACTTGAGCTTTGTACAAGGAGATAAGAATGGGTCTATTTTGATTCTTTTGCATGCTGAGTGCCAGTTAAACCAGCACCATTTGTTGAATAGGCTGTCCTTTTTCCATTGAATGTTTACTGCTCCTTTGTCAAAAATCAGGTGACCATATACATGAGGGCTCATTTCTGGATCTTCTATTCTATTCCATTGATCCACATGCCTATTTCTGTACCAGTACCATGCAGTTTTCAGCACAATTGCCTTGTAATATAGCTTGAGGTCAGGGATAGTGATTCCCGCAGATGTATTTTTGTTGTTGAGGATGGATTTTGCTATTCTAGGTCTTTTGTTATTCCATATGAAATTGCACATTGATCTTTTCAATTCCATGAAGAACTGGGTTGGAATTATGATGGGGATTGCATTGAATCTTTAGATTGCTTTTGGTAGGATGGCCATTTTTAAGATGTTGATTTTTCCAATCCATGAGCATGGGAGATCTTTCCATTTTCTGAGATCCTCCTCAATTTCTTTCTTTAGAGGTTTGAAGTTCTTGTCATACAGGTTCTTCACTTGCTTAGTTAGAGTCACACCAAGGTATTTCATAGTTTTTGTAAAGATTGTGAAGGGTACGTTTTCCCTAATTTCTTTCTCCACATGTTTGTCCTTGGAGTACAGGAAGGCTACTGATTTGTTTGAGTTAATTTTGTATCCAGCCACTTTGCTGAACTTGTTTATCAGCTGTAGGAGTTCTCTGGTGGAATTTTTGGGGTCACTCAAGTACAGTATCATGTCATCGGCAAAGAGTGATGTTTTTATCTCTTCCTTTCCGATTTGTATCCCCTTGATCTCCTGTTGCTGTCTAATTGCTCCAGCAAGGACTTCCAGTACTAAGTTGAATAGGTAGGGGGAGAGTGGGCAGCCTTGTCCAGTCCCTGATTTTAGTGGGATTGCTTCAAGTTTCTCGCCATTAAGTTTGATGTTGGCTGTTGGTTTGCTGTATATTGCTTTTATTATGTTTAAGTATGGGCCTTGGATTCCTGTTCTTTTCAGGACTTTTAACATGAAGGGGTGTGGGATTTTGTCGAATGATTTCTCAGAGTCTAGTGATATGACCAAGTGATTTTGGTCTTTGAGTTTGTTTATATGGTGGATTATGTTGATGGATTTCCTTATGTTAAACCATCCCTGCATCCCAGGGATGAAGCCTACTTGGTCATGATGAATGATCGTATTGATGTGTTCTTGGACTTGGTTTGAGAGGATTTTGTTGAGTATTTTTGCATCAATGTTCATAAGTGAGATTGGTCTGAAGTTCTCTTTCCTTGTAGGGTCTTTGTGTGGTTTAGGTACGAGGGTTATTGTAGCCTCAAAAAATGAGTTGAGTAATATTCCATCTGATTCTATGTTTTGGAATAGTTTGGCGAGTATTGGTGTTATATCCTCAATAAAAGTCTGATAAAATTCTACACTGAACCCGTCTGGACCTGGGCATTTTTTTGGTTGGGAGGCTTTTGATGACTTCTTCTATTTCTTTAGGTGTTATAGGGTTATTTAGATGGTTTACTTGGTCCTGGTTTAACTTTGGGACCTTATATCTGTCTAGGAATTCATCCATTTCCTCCAGATTTTCCAATTTTGTGGAGTATAAGTTTTTGTAGTATGATCCGATGATTTCTTAAATTTCCTCAGTTTCAGTTGTTATGTCCCCACTTTCCTTTCTGATTTTGTTAATTTGGATACTCTCTCTTTGCCCTCTAGTTAGTCTGGCTAGGGGTTTATCAATCTTGTTGATTTTCTCAAAGAACCAACTCTTGGTTTTGTTGGTTTTTTCAATGGTTCTTTTTGTTTCTATTTGGTCTATTTCTGCCCTAATTTTGATTATTTCTTGCCGTCTACTCTTTTTGGGTATATCTGCTTCTTTTTGTTCTAGGGCTTTTAGCTGTGCTGTCAGGTTGCTGATGTGAGCTCTCTCCAGTTTCTTTGTGGAAGCACTTAGGGCTATGAGTTTTCCTCTCAATACTGCTTTCATTGCATCCCATAGGTTTGGGTATGTTGTGTTTTCGTTTTCGTTGAATTTTAGAAAATCCTTAATTTCTTTCTTTATTTCTTCTTTGACCCTGCTATCCTTTAACAGAGCATTGTTTAGTTTCCATGTGTATGTGGGCTTTTTGTTGTCTTTGTTGTTGTTAAAGACCAGCCGTAGCCCATGGTGATCTGAGAGGATGCATGGGAGTATTTCAATCTTCTTATATCGATGGAGGCTCGTTCTGTGTCCAATTATGTGGTCAATTTTCAAGAAGGTGCCATGGGGTCGTGAGAAGAAGGTGTATTCTTTTACTTTGGGATAGTATGTTCTGTATATATCTATTAATTCTAGTTTGTTCAAAGTCTCTGCTAGTTTTGCAGTGTCCTTGTTCAGTTTCTGTTTCCCTGATCTGTCCATTGGTGAGAGTGGGGTATTAAAGTCTCCCACTATTATTGTGTGGGGTGAAATGTATTTTTCGATCTTTAGTAGGGTTTCTTTTATGAATGTGGGTGATTTTTTATTTGGAGCATATATGTTAAGGATTGAGAGTTCCTCCTGACAGATTTCCCTGGTAATGAGTAAAAAGTGTCCTTCATTATCTTTTTTTTATAACTTTTGGTTGGAAATTTACTTTATTCAATATTAGAATAGCCACTCCAGCTTGCTTCTTGGAGCTGTTTGCTTGGAAGTTTTTTCTCCATCCTTTTACTCTGAGATAGTGTCTGTCTTTGTCTCTGAGATGAGTTTCCTGTATGCAGTAAAAGGCTGGATTTTGTTTATGTATCCAGTCTGATAGTCAATGTCTCTTTATTGGGGAGTTGAGACCATTTATGTTAATAGATATCAAGGAATAGTTGTTTCTGTTTCCTGCTATTATTGCTTTTTTGGGTTGAGTTGTGTCTGTGTTTTTTTTTTTTTTTTTTTTTTTTTTTTTTTTTTTTTTTTAGTTTTCTTGTTTAGGAGTTTTCTTGTTCTTACTAGGCTGTATTTTCCCTCATTGTATTGGGTTTTCCACCTGTAATTCATTGTAGTGCTGGGTTTGTGGTCAGATATTGTGTGAATTTTGATTTGTCTTGAAATATCTTTGTCTCTCCAACGATGGTGATTGATAGTTTTGCTGGGTATAGCAGCTTTGACTGGCACTTGTGCTCTCTTAAGGAGTGCATGATGTCTGTCCAGACTCTTCTAGCTTTCATAGTCTCTGTTGAGAAATCGGGTGTGAGTCTGATTGGTCTGCCTTTATATGTTACCTGACCTTTTTCCCTTACTACTTTTAGTATTCTTTCTTTACTTTGGGCGCTTGATGTTTTTACTATTATGTGTCGGGAGGTATTTCTTTTCTGGTCCAACCTATTTGGAGTTCTGAAGGCTTCTTTTATGCTCGTGGTCATCTCATTCTTGAGGGTAGGGATGTTTTCTTCTATGATTTTGTTGAAGATATTTACTGTGCCCCTTAGTTGATACTCTTCTCCCTCTTCTATTCCTATTATCCTTAGGTTCGGTCTTCTCATTGTGTCTTGGATTTCCTGGACATTTTGGGTTAGGAGCTTTTTTTTTTTTGCATCTTCTCTGGCTGTTTTGTCTATGTTTGCAATTTTGTCTTCTGCCCCCGAGATTCTCTCTTCGATCTCTTGTAATCTATTGGAAATGCTTGCTTCTGTGACTCCTGATTTCTTTTTTTGGTGTTCTCACTCTAGGGTTATCTCTTTTAGTGTTTTCTTTATTGTGTCAATCTCTGTTTTAATTTCCCTCTTCCATTCCTTTATTTCTTTGGTTCTGTTTTCCTCTAGTTCTTTGAGTTCTTTGAGTGTTTCTTGTTTCTTCTTTAAAAGCTTCTGAATCTTTTTGCTTTTCCTCCCTTTCTTGTTTAATCAACTCTATCAGCATCTTGAGGCATGATTTCAGGTCTGTGTCTTCTTTTTCTGGAGTGTTTGGAGTTCCGATGTTTGCTGTTATGGGAGAGCTGGGCTCTGGTGTTGCTAGATTGTCTTGGTTCCCTTGGGATATACTCTTTCTCTTTCCTCTTGCCATTTTGTTGTCAGTGATATGTTCTTACCTTTCCCTTGTATCTGGTCTGTGTCCCTGGTTCTCCACTGGTTGAGGTGTCAGATGGGTCAAGCCCTGTTTTATGCCTCAGAGTCGTCGGGTGTGAGCAGAAGTTCCAACGTTCTGATTCTGTTTGCTGCATCAGGCACAGTTGCTCAGCCTCTATGAGCCGCCGTTCCTCCTGGCAGGTATGCCAGGCTTAGCTCTGCGTCCGGAAGTCGCCTCCAGGTGGAAACAGAAGTTCTAATTTTTTGTTCCCAATCGCAGTTGCTCAGCCTCTATGAGCCGCCGCTCCACCTGGCTGGTAGGCCAGGCTCTGCTCTGCGTCTGGAAGTCGCCTCTGGGTGGAAACAAAAGTTCTAATTTTCTGTTCCCAATCGCTGGATCGGGCAGGGTGGGGCAGGGTGAGTTAAGGTGTGCACTCCGCAGAGATCTCTCTGCTCCCCTGTAGTCTTGGTCTCCCACTCACCAGTTGCTCAGCCTCTATGAGCCGCTGTTCCACCTGGCAGGTAGGCCATGCTCCGCTCTCGGTATTTTAATTTTAAGGAAACCTTATTAGTTTAGAAATACCTGCATGAAAAGAACTTCAACTCTCTGAAAACAGAAATCAAAGAAGACCTTAGAAGATGTAAAGATCTCCAATGTTCATAGATTGGCAGGATTAATATAATAAAAATGGGCATCTTGCTGAAAGCAATCTACAGATTCAGTGCAATTCCCATCAACTTAATTCTTCATAGAATAAGAAAGACCAATTCTCAAATTCATTTGGAATAGCAAAACTCCAGGATAATGAAAAACTATTCTCAACAATAAAATAACATCTGGGGGAATCACCATTCCTGAATTCAAGCTGTATTCCAGAGCAACTATGGTAAAAAAAATTACATGGTACTGGTACAGAGAAAGGCAGGTAGATCAATGGAATAGAATTATAGACCCAGAAATGAGCACACACACCTATGGCCACTTGATTGCTTTGCAAAGGAGCTAAAACCATCCAATGGGAAGAAAAAAACAGCATTTTCAACAAATGATGCTGTTTCAACAGGCAGTCAGCATGTAAAAGAATGCAAATCAATCCATTCTTATCACCTTGTACAAAGCTCAAATCCAAGTGGATCAAGGATCTTCACATAAAACCACTGAATGGTTTTCATGGGACCTCATAAAATTGAAAAGTTTTTGTAAGGCAAAGGACATTGTCAACAGGACAAAACAGCAACCAAGAGACTGGGAAAAAATTCCACCTCACACCAGTCAGATGGCTAAGATCAAAAACTCACATGAAAGCAGGTACTGACAAGGATGTGGAGAAAGATGAACACTCCTCCATTGTTGGTGAGATTGTATGCTGGTACAATCTCTCTGGAAATCAGTCTGGAAGTTCCTCAGAAATTGAACATAATTCTATCTGAGACCCAGCTATACCACTTTTGGGCATAAACCCAAAAGATGCTCCAACATATAACAAGAACACATGTTCTACAATGTTCATAGAAGCCTTAGTTATAATAGCTAGAGATGGAAAGAACCCAGATATCCTTCAACAGAGGAATGGATACAGAAAATGTGGTACATTTACACAATAGAGTACTACTCAGCTATTAAAAACTACGACTTCATGAAATTCTTAGGCAAATGGATAGAACTAGAAAATATCATCCTGAGTTTGGTAACCCAACCACACACAAAAAAAAAATACTCATGGTACACACTAACTAATAAATATATATCATCCCAAAAACCCAGAATAACCAAGATACAATCCACAGACCACATAAAGCTCAAAAAAGTGGAAGACCAAAGAGTGGATGCTTCAGTCCTTCTTAGAAGGGGAAATGTCACAGGAGGAAACACAGAGACAAAGTGTAGCACAAAAACTGAAGGAAAGGTCATTCAGAGACTGCTCCACCTGGGGATCCAGCCCATATACAGCCACCAAACCCAGACAATATTGCTGATGCCATAAGTACATCCTGATAGGAGCCTGATATAGCTGTCTCCTGAGAGGCTCTGCCAGAGCCCGAGAAATACAGTTGGACTGAGAAGGAGGTCCCCAATGGAGGAGTTAGAGAAAGGACTGAATGAGCTGAAGGGGTTTGCAACCCCATAAGAAGTACAACAGTATCAACCAATCAGACCCCTCAGAACTTCTAGAGACTAAGCCACCAACCAAAAAGTATACATGCAGGGACCCATGTCTCTAGTCACATATGTAGCAGAGGATGGCCTTATCAAGCATCAATGGGAGGTTCTTTACCCTGTGAAGGCTCAATGCCCAGTGTAAGGGAATTCCAGGGCAGAGAGGTGGGAGGGAGTGAGAGGGTTGGTGGAAGAACACTCTCATAGAGGCAGAGGTAATGGGGATGGGATGGGTGGTTTTCAGAGGGGAAACCAGGAAAGGGGATAACATTTGAAATGCAAGTAAAAAAAAAAATAACCAAGAAAAGAAAAAAGAAAAGAAATCAGGAGTCCAGTTTTGGGAAAGAAATGTTTTACAAAGTGGTAGATTAGCCATGTAGAAATAAAAAGAGCATATTGTCTTACTACAATTGAAGTATAAGAACACCATAAAACTATATATAAAATCATATAGTTTTAGAAATACATATATTTTATGTGTAAAAAACATTTAAATTATCATATGCTTGTAGTCTATGAAAATATGCAATGCAAAAGCACCTTTAAATGCCTAGTGTGCTTACACATGCCATTAATTATAGCACTTGGGAGGCAGTGACAGGTGGTTCTCTGAGTTTGAGGTCGGTGTCATCTGGAGAGTGAGTACAGGACAGCCAGAGCTACACAGAGAAACTCTATCTTGAAGAACCAAAAGAAAAATAATCATTCAATATCCAACCTAGATAATAAGCAAAGCTGTAACCAAAATATCATTCTTAGCAAAATATTCTAAAATCTTCATCCTAAAGAAGAGGCACTCTACTTTGGACTTGAAGAGTCAGGTCAAGCTGTGAGATTTCAGAACTGTCCTTCCCAACAGAGTTAATCACAGCAGCAGAGAATGCAACCAGCCTGGGATACACAAAACCATGCCCATTTTCTACAGTGTCTTCTGCATCTTCAAAGACCACAGTACCTTTGCACCATGGAGCTATTTCTCATAAACCTCTTTGGACAGAACCTTTGCTTCTGCTTTTGTGTATCATCCACTTGAAGTTTTTATTTCTATAATTGTAACTCTATCATCTATACATTCACTAAGTATTCTAAAATACAGATAAGTAAGACATACAGGCTTACTTGTGGTGAGAAAACAATTCTCATATCTAACAGGAAGGGGGAGAATGGACCATACAATGCTTAGGCAAGATGGAGCGTGTAATCCATCCACATGCTTCCTGCTCCCTGATGGCCTTTTAAAGGGAGGAATGATAAATTAATATCAGAGATTTCCCAAGTGTGATGGACCCTGCATGTTTGATTTAGCTCCAGATGATAAAAGAATGGTAAGTGAGCCATACAGTCAAGAAACCTGACTACTGACTAAAGGAAATTTCATTAAAATTTCTCACACTGTGATAAATCATGGCCATGGTGTTTAGTGGTTCCACAAAATTTATCAATGTTTTTATCTAAAGATTTGTTGATTTATGTTTAAGAAAATTGTTACGCACGTCTAGTTTTTGACCTATGTTACCTACTTCCTCTCACCCCAAACATGCATAGGAAGCAATGATCTTGACCTCAAGAGTCAATAAAATTATGTCAGTTGTACTGAAGGATGCTCTCTAAAAGGTCATGAATAATGGTTGCTACAAATAAACGGATTTCTTTCTCAGAGAAGATAATGCATATATGTGAGAAGTTGCTTCTCCTCTTAGGAGAGGGCCCACCCAACACTGCACATTATTTTCAGGCCAGCAGATATTGGGCTTCTGATTTACATTCTTCTGAGAGTTTAGGCTTAAGAGACAATAGAACACAGCACATTAGTCATAGGCTAGGGGAATATTTGAGATAGCACAGAGCACTCATTCTGTTCCACATTCAATGTGAAATCTACAGATCTGCAAAGGGCCCGAGTGTGCTAAAATCTGAATCTGAAATTTTCCTGAAGAGCTTGTGCTGTGCAAAGATAGTGGACACTTTAAGATACTGGGCCAGTGTGGTGGTATTTAGTAAAAATAATTGCCAATGCCATCAATAGTATGCTACATTAAAATTAAGATTTTTAAATTACTTTTCATTATTGACCAGGTGATGATAGTACCTTCTGAAGAGAAGGCAGGCACACTAAACATAGACATGGTCACAATGGTCACAATGAGCTACAACTTCAGTTTTTGTTATTTGTTGTTCCAAGTTAAAAGGCCATAAAGTTAATTAGTCTATATCACATCCTAGGCCTGAGTTGAGACTCATTCCTATTATTCATGATTATACAGCAAGGCCTCTGCTCCCCTTTTGTATTTGATTTAGACCTGCCTGCTAACTGTACTTCAGAGTGTATTTTGTGCATTTGCAAGAACAATCACAAGAGCACAGTATAAAGTATAATTGCCCTTAGAAAACTTGCATGATTTTAGCGTCATGAATCATAAGGATGCCCACTAGATCTCCACATCCAGAATAGATGTCTGTGGTTCAATAGCCATTTGGCCTCCATTTGTATTAAAACAGTTAAGAGATTCTGCTGGTTTAGGCTACAGGACTCTGCTAGTCTATACAATGTTACCACAGTAGAATGGCACAAACTGAGTAATCAATAAAGAATTGTACTCTTCCATAGACTTCGAAGTTCGTCTTCAAGCCAGCAGCTTCTGCTTCTGGTGAGAGCTTTGTGCTGCATTAAAAAGTAGAGGGCAGAAGAGCAAGAGAGCCTGGTAGGGTGGGGGAGAGAACATTCCCTTTATTAGAAACCCGCCGTTCCCAGGATAATAACATTCATCTGTGTATGATAAAAAGCTTAATCATAGCCAAATCACTTCTTCTTTTTTCATTTAAGCTTGCTACTTTCTTTTTTTATTGGATATTTTATTTATTTAATCACTTCTTAAATGTCACACTTCATAACACCTCATCGTAACAGAGGGACCAACGTTTCCACCATGCAGTCTTTAAGAGACAACGTTCAAACCACAGCAGGACCATGCACTGTGCCGGGTCAGGATTAACCTGAACTGTTGCTCAAATGTCTTTTCCTTGAGCCCTATCATGTGTTCAGGTTGCCTTCTGCCCTGGGTTTTCTTCCTGAATAGAGTTCTCTGTAGGCAGCCATTCTAAATAAATGCATTTATTAGAAATGCTGCTCCCTATGAGCCACTCACCTTGTCCTAGGATTCTTAGGCAAGCAGTCATTACTCTTAGCGTCCTGTACTATCCTGTGAGTCAGCCTTGTTCACTCCACCATCTATTTTGTTGGCGTCATACATTGAGAGGCCCGGGGCAGCCAGGGCATAGGGTTTCCTTACAAAAGAATAGGACAACCCATACTGGGTTAAATAAATGATGGTCATGGAAACATAACTTTCTATTTTCCTTTGTTTCGAGTCTACCGCATGGTACCCACTGCTTTGATCTCTTTGGGTTCCAACTTTTCCCTCTCTTAAAGAAAATTATTTCAGACACAAAACCAAAGGCAGTTATACCTGCCCACAGAACAGTCTGGCAAAGTAGGCACAGACGTAGATAGTGTGCAAGCCCATACTTTAGTCAGAACCTTTACACAAGGGCCAACTGTACACTTGCTTATAGAACCCAGTTTTAGGAAACAGGCTTGCTGATCCAAGACCCAAGACCCCTGTGGTGGTTTGAATATGCTTGGCACAGAGAGTGGTACTATTTGAAGATGTGTTCTTGTTGGAGGCTGTGTAGCCTTGTTGGAGGAAGTGTGTTAGTGTGGGTATGAGATTTAAGACCCTCATCCTAGCTTCCTGGAAGCCAGTCTTCTAGTTATCTTCGGAACAAGAGGTAGAACTATAAGCTCCTCCATCTCTACATGTTCCTGGACACTGCCATGCTTCTGCCTTAATGATAATGGACTGAATCTCTGAACTTGTAGGCCAGCCTCAATTAAATGTTCGCCTTTATAAGTCTTGCCTTGATCATGGTGTCTATTCACAGCAATAAAACCCTAACTAAGATAACTCCCCTCTCTCTCCTCACTCTGTTTTTCCATCTCCTCGTCTCCCCATAATCTTGATATCTGATCATGTTCTTCATATTTTATCATCTCTCTAAATTAGTGGTTCTTGACCTTTCTAATGCTCTTTCTTTAACACAGTTCCTCATCTTGTGATGACCTTCAACTATAAAATTATTTTCTTTCATACATCATAACTGTAATTTTTCTACTGTTATGAATTGGAAATACCTGATATTTAAGCTATCCGGTGTGCAAGTCATGGCCCACAGGGTGAGAACCCCTGCTCTAAGTGATGTCAGGCATGACAGGAGTTCTACCTTTGGCATGACAGGAGTTCTCCGAGATTATTCTAGTCAGTTCTCCAGTACTCTGGAAGTGTTTTCTTAGCAACTCCATCCATTGACCCTGGCCCTGCTTCTTGCCTTCCGATTTCCACTGGCTCTTGCTGTATTCAGAGATGAGCAGAAGCTTTCTTGCAAAATCCCGTTGCTTTGTCCCTTATACCTATTGTGATTTTCCTGAATGAAGTCTCCTCTGACTGTGCTTTAAAATTGTCATTGAATGAATTTTCTTTAACAGTGTGCAGCTTTTATGTGTTGTCCATTATGACCGGGGACATTTCTAAGCATTCAATCTTCAGGGTTTACAGTCCCAGGGTAATCAGTCTGCTGGTGGCTATAGACCGCTCAGCTGGAAGTCCCAATAGGAAGCAGTCTTTGGAAATCCCTTCTCAATTTCTATGCTTTGTAGTTATATAGTCTCAAAAAATCTCATATTAGACACCAATCAGAAGCATACTATAACCTGCTTTCCTGACAATGGACTAAAACTCTATATTCCCATCAGCCCTACTAAGGTTCAATGAACTTGCTGGAGTTGATCATGAAACTCCGGTTAACACTTTCCTCACCTTTATTAGCGGTTTTAAAGGAGCATAATAAAGGATATAGATGGATAGTAAGATGAAGACCTATGAATGGCAATGTCTGGATAGGCCCCTAGTGTTATCCTTGTCCCCTGTGGAGCTGGGGTGTACCACCCTCCTAGTATGTGGTTAACTTAAAAGCCCTGCAAACCCTTTTCTTTTCTTTTCTTTTTCTTTTGTGATTTTTATGAAGACTTTATTGTACAGGTCTGATTGATTGCATGGCTAGACATTAGTGATTATTGAGGTTTTGTTGGTTTCTGGTTGGAGGCTGAGAAAACTCACTTCAAATGCAGAAGTTTAAAAAGAAAAGCATTTTCTGTGCATACAGGGTAGCAGTCCATTCAAGGTCTGAACCACAGCCCAAAGGAAGCTTGTCTATTTTTATAGGATGAGACTATAAAACAAGAGGAAGCAGGGTGGACTGTTGCATTGACCAGTCATAGTTTAACACAAGGGGTTAAGCAAGGAAGTTAATGGGCTTTAACTGGGTCACCTGGTTTCAGGAGACAGGGTCCTGGAGACAGCTTTGGCAATTAGGTCCCCTCATGGCCTCTGGTCTGTAAGAATGATAAAGAAATAAAGAAGTGTGCAAGCTACATAGTCAATTCATTCAAGATGAATAGCACATTTATGATATGTGTGTGCCTAAGTTAAAGAACAGGATAACAGCATCTTCTCTCTCTACTTTCCTTACTGGTTAACAAACGTGCAACACCTGAAGAAGCAGGGTAGGAGTTGGTTCTAGGGCTTGGAAACATGAACTGAGTTTTTGCTCGGCCAACAAAACGAAACTTGTTCCAGAGATGGCTGGGCTCGGGAAACTGTCCCCTAACAATCTCAATATGAATGTGACCCCTTCAGGGCTCACATGGTGAAAAGTTAGCCCCTAGTGAGAAGGACAAGCTTTATGCATGCTGGAAATTTTAAGATTGAGGTCCAGCTGAAGGATATACATAACTTAGTATATGTCCTTAGGGTCTAGATCTTTCACTGGCTACTTCTTGATTTTTTGGAATTTAATAGCCAGGAGGTGAGCAGAGGCAGAGGCTCTGACTATGTGGTGGTCTGCCTTGCTTCAGGCCCACAGTAAAGAAGCTAATCTGTCATGTAGCAAAACCTCTGAAATCATGAACCAAAAGAAAGAGGTCCTCTTTTAAGTTAATTTGCTTACAGCAACAAGAAATATAACTAATTCGGTGATCAACTTAACCTTCATCCAGCCTCTCCCCTTCTCCAGAGAGGGGTGGCTGAACCACCAACACTTTGCACACAAAGCTTTCTGGTCACCTTCCATCTTTCTGGTGAGTACACCCCATCTGTGTTCTCCTCCCGTACGTCACCTTACCAGCCTCAGACCAGTACTCTTATGCCTCCAGAGATTCCAGAAGTTTTAGTTCTAGGAAGAAAAGTGTAGCCAACTGTATATTCACCATTATAAATCCCAGCACCATATTATTTTATCATATATTTTTAGCTGTATTAATACCTATGAGACTTCAGATTTCTTAAAAGAAAATTACTGAATGCTCTCTGGAGAAATTAATTGGCTTAAATCCACTCTACTCATGAAATGGATGTTTTTCGGACTAATAAAATTGATGCTAATTGGGAATGGGCCAAGGGGGAACAAATATAAAGCATTCTTCTTGCTCATTGAGTTGTCACTCTGTATTCTAAACTATTGATATTTATTATAAAAGGGAAACATTTGACCATCATGATAAATAGCTGTTAAAAGAGAGACTGGGGGAAAGAAGAAGAAGATGAAGGGGAAGGAAAGACAGAGGAAGGAAAACTACATTTTTAAAAGTTATTAAGGATAACTGACTTAATCCATTTAAAATGCATTAGTTGAGAGATATATAATATGAACAAAGGTTCAAGCACCAATTTTATTTATTTTCCATGAAAAAGTCTGTTTGGCTAAGGAAGCAGGATTAGCACACGGGCTACAGTACCTGTTAATATCAACACATCCTTCTTTATAATAAACTACGTTGGTGTTCTCATGCAATTGCCTTATGGACAAAACCAATAGAAAGCCGATAAGTTAAACACGTTACAAATGAAAGAAGTAGAAGTCATGAACCCTAAAGTCAGACAAATATAGATCTTATCCAGAGGCTCTAATTATGGGCTGAGTAACCTTGAATTTGTCAACAACCTCTCACAGCCTCAGGCTCTTATTTATAAAACAGAGGTGTTAATGTGATCAACCTTATGAATTTGTCATTGCAAGTGTAAGTGAAGCTATTAATACAAGCATTTGTACACAATAAATGTACAACTAGCAGTGATTGCGGTCACGATTATGTCTACTGATTACAAAATCGGAATACTGCAGCTAGATCTCCCAGTGTAACCTTGATGAGTCACTTCCACTCACCGAGACATCTGTATAATTAGGACCTATCAGTCCTCGATGCCTGTCAAATGGTTCTGCTGTGGTTTACACAGAATCCTTTGTAGCTCCACAGTGGGCTGGAGCTGGAAAAGAGAAGAGCAGCCTTGTTCTTTCACCTTGGTGGTTCTTTTCACTGCCCCAACTGGATTTTCAGGTCTTCCAGATCTCCTTGGTCTGCAGGTGCTTTTCAGGGAGCACAGTCTTCTGAGATTTAAATCTTGGTGTATGTATGGCAAACCTAGACAGATTATCTAAGCCATGAGACTGAGAAACAATAGGAAAAAAAATGCCAAAAAAAGAGAAAGTTGTTTCTATTTACAGCCCAAGGACAATGGAATGATTAAATGATGAATGGGCAAGACTTACCTTCTTCAATGCAGGAATTTGGAGCCAGGAGGATGGATGTTCCGATGCAGGCTCAGCATAAGCTGCCCTCTGATCCTGGTCAGATCGGTTGTTCTTGTAGGAGAATTACAAAATAGGAAAAATGATCTTGATTTCAAATGATTGTGAGGAACGATTAATCCCAATCACCCTTTTATGCAATGTATTTACCATGTTTTCTTGGTTTTAAGATGTACTTTTACAATCTGAAATTGGAATTTATTTTACACTCAATATAGTAGTAGAATTTTTTTTTTTCATTTTCTTGAAAGGTGTGAATGAATCAATGACATCCCAGAATCAAGAAAGATTTGGGATACATAAGCAGTAAAGTTAGCTTCTATAATTAAACTTTTATTATCTTTGTTTCAGTTCTGACCATATGAAAGTGTTATGGTGATATTACCATATCATTATATGTTAGATGATATTAAAAGATGAGCATGATAGAAAAATATAGGCAATCAGCAATCCAGACTTAATAATGAGTTGGCTCCTATCCGTATGAGCAAACTCTAAAATAAGCATCTTGTTACTCCTAGTTAAAGAAAAAATTGAGTCTTCTTTAGCTAACCATGAGCAAAGGCACATTTTTAGACAACTCATTTCTTCCATTTTTTCTGAATCAACAATCAAGTGACTTTTTAACATAGATGCTCTCATCACCTCGCTTGTGTGGTGTTAAATCCAGGGCTTCTTGTTTTGCCTTCAGCATGATTGATTTTTTTTTCCCCAGTTGCTTGTATGAAACAAAATAGACTCTGTCTTTCTTTATGACTCAAGTCTTGTGTCTCTACCACAACCAGTGACTCTGCTTTGGAGTAGGACTTTGTCTCCACTGGGGTTGCAGACATGCCCCTCCCCAGGTATTTTGTGATGTATTAGACTACTTCACAGGGGCTTCATATCAGCTATCCTGCATATCAGATATTTACACTATGATTTAAAACAGAAGCGACTTTACAGTTATGAGGTAGCGATGAAAATAATTTTATCTTGTGGCAGCTGTGTCATCACACCCCGAGGAACTGAACTGAAGGGTAGCAGCAATAGAAGGCTGAGAACCACTGCATTAGAATAATTACTGAAGGGGATAACTGTAACTACTCTGACACACTGACCATTGGAGGTAAATATGGTTGAAAGTTAAGACATGCAAAGAGTTCTACTTCCTCTCAAAAACATGATGGACATTCCAATGGGAAAATCACTCCTCCCAAGCTAGATGGCCAGGCAGCATAGGAGTATGGGAGGAAGAACTCTGCCCAAGCCTTGCTAAACTCACTCTCATCTTCTGAGCACCTCTTCACACGATGCAGGCCCATCTTCACATATTACTGTCCTTTGTCCAAATCAGTATATGAACTGCTTCCTAGACTTTGGATCACGCATGTTTGTTTGTTTGTTTGGCTGGTTGGTTTTGTTTTGGTTTTGTGATTCCTGTGCCATGTGAAGCTGCTGTCCCCTCTTTGTGCTGTTATTCTGTCTTACGAGAGTTTAATTCTGTAAGTAGCCAAGACCTTGAGGATGGAGGTACAACTTTTATGCTTCTGCATTATTTATATTCAATAATTCCTTGAAGGCCCGGTGCATGTAAACTGAATTTAGACATTAATTTCCCTTTAATTTATTGTTATTACAGCCATTTATATTGGAAGTCTTGTGCCTCTGTGGTAATGTCAGCCCATTACGTCGCTATTTGTTAAAGCACAAATTTACAATGCTCCATTTAATCACGGCAAGGAATAAAACTGAAAACCACATAAGTCAACTGCTGGTGTCCTGTGTACCCAGAGGGAGACCCTGGCTCATTCTGTTCCCAGTTCATAACTGCCAGAATCTGAAAGCAATTGCTGAAAGCTCCCATGCAGCCAAAATCACTTAACAATGCTGTATTTAAAAGTCATGGCTCCAGCCACATATGTAGCAGAGGATGGCATTGTCTGCTATCAGGAGGAGGAGAAGCCCTTGGTCCTGTGAAGGCTCATTTCCCCAGTGTAGGGGAATGCCAGGGTGTTGAGGTGGAAGTGGGTAGGTGGGAGTAGGAGCATCTTCACAGAAACAAGGGGAGGAAGTGAGCATGGGAGAGGGGAAAAAGGGGATAACATTTGAAATGTAAATACATAAAATATCCAATAAAAATTAAAGTAAAATATCAACATTTGATAAACCAGCAGACGATATATTGTGTTTTTACTACACACAGTAATCATAATAAACGTGTTAATTAATAAAATATAAAAAGCAATTGGAAACCCACTTAGATGAATACACAGGTCTGTAGCCTTGATGATGGTTATAGTTTCACAGATACTCATTTGCTCCAAGCTTATTGAATTATACCTATTAAGTACATAGGGAATGTTGCGTATTAATTATATCTCAAAAAGTAGTTTTAAGAATCAAGTTAAGAGGATACAATAAAGAGAATCAACATGGGAAATAAAAAAAGATAGCTAATTGGTGAAGAGCACATTCTGTTCTTCCAGAGGTCTTGAGTTTATTTCCCAGCACCCAGATGAGTCAGTTCACAACAATCTAGAATGCCTATTTTAGAAGGTTTGCTCCCTGGCCTCTGAGGGCACCTGCCCTCCTATGCACATACCTAAAGGCAGACACTTACACCTACATAATTAAAAGTAGTAAAAGTAATCTTTTTAAAAGGTGACTTAACTTCTCTATAGCTCTGTCTTCATGGCTTCTACCCTCAACATCACTACCTTAACCACTCTCTTATATAATCTTGTCACAAATTACTGAAAATAATAAATCTTTACAGTTTTATTTGTTGGTGTATAATTTAAAACAGTTAAATATTTCAAATATATAAAAACTATCAAATCAGTCTGATAAACATACATAGCTGTGTAAACCTTGTCCTACAAAGACATATTCTATCAAAAAAAAAAAAAGATTTTTATCCTCATCCATGTAGTCCTCTTCTAGAAATAATCATTAATCTAGCCTGTTTATCACTGCACAATGATTCTTATTTTTAAGTTTTCTATGAATAGAATCATGCAATGTATTTGTAACATTCTTATTGAGCTAATCTTTTTAAAAATGGTCTTGAAATGAACACATCAGTAGAATGCTGTATCCATTATTTTGGCTCAGTAATATTCTGTTATAGGTATGAACAGAGTTTGCCTATTCGTTTTGCGTATTTTACTTTGAATCCAATTTGAGATAAGTTATTCTAAAGAATTACCTATGGATGCTAGTACACGTATATCTGTATTTTACTCAGACAAATTCTAAAACCAAAATCACAGGTCCTGAAGTAAATGTATGTTACACTTCAAACAATTTGGTGTTCTGAGATGGCTTACTTTACATTACCACGAGCTGTGCATTAGAACACAGCTGCTCTGTGTTTGGCGTCAGCATTTTCTGGGCTTCGTTTCTGTCTTTCTTTCATTCACTGCAGTTTGCGTGTTGCTTATCTAAAAGGATTTCTAATGTATGAATACGTTTTCAAAATGCCTGTAGAGGTTTTGTAAAATCTGCATTTGGTAAAATGTGAACACATTCTTGTATGCTGACTGCCTGTTTGCATGTTTCCCTTTGTGAATCGCATGAATTCTTGTTCATATTTTATTACATTTTCTTCTGATGGTGAATTATAGAAGTCCTTTATATAGTTTGAATAGAATCCAATTATCAAAGGTACTTTTGTATTCTAGAATTTGACTAGTTTGCTCTTTTTTTTTTTTCCCTCAACAGTGTTTTTGGAGCATGCCCTCAGAGTTCACTCTTGCATTTTATTATCTATAGATTTTGGCAAATGAATGGTAACAAATATCCGCAGCTATATATATTACAGATTATAATACAGATCTGCTAACTGTATGATTCCAACTAATTTCTTCCCCTCACTGGGCCTCTCTGTCCTGATTTTAAGATGGAGATCATAATACGACTACAAGGATAAGTGATATAGTTCTTAGCAACCAGGTAGATGGCCTGCAAGCAGCTTTAAGAGTAGATATTTTAATTACAGACCTCAGATATCTAGTAGAAGTGCACACAAGAGACCCAGCCTGTCACTCTGGACTCCTCTCTCATGATGCTGGGTACCATCAAACAGTGAGACATCCTACACCAGTTCTTCACTGCTGTTCATCTCAACAAACACAGAGAATAAAATAGGAACAGCATGAACTTAGTGGTATTGGGCACAGCTGAGGAGGATTAGTGTGTGTGTACACAGGAATGCTGCTGTACTCAGCCTCACTGAGAGTCAACTGTCATTTCAAAATGTCGAGGTGAAAGAGAACCAGAGCACAAGTGAAGGCTACAAAAGAAAAGGGAGACAATTGTTTTCTGCTTGGATTTGAGGCTGCTTCACACGAGAGAATTCCGTGCCTGGTATTGTAAATCCATACATGTACACACCATCTCATGCTTATTTCCTTCCTCCCTTGTAGGCCCCCTTCTTCAGTACAAATCTCTCTCCCATTCTCATTACTTTTGGTTTGGTTTTGTGCCTTGCAGAGTCCTACTAGGCTGTCTGTATGACCATGGGTTTAGTGGATGTACGACTGGACCTTATACCTCTCCAGTCTCTGAATCTGTTGTTTGCTCATAAATCAGCAGTAAGTGGTAGGGCCCCAAGGGACCTTTCTCTATCCATATGACATTGGAGAGCACCTGACTTGCATAGGCCTGGTGCCAGGAGGCACAGCCATTGTGAGTTCATTTTGTCTGAGAGCCTAGAATAAAATGTATTCAATTCTGCCTGCAATATCTAGAACTTACTACAGGAGCAAGAAGGTTGGAAAGCAGTTGACACCTACATGGAACTTTCCTTACTAGTCATTTTTGTCTGGCTGGCTGATCACTAAGGTCTTAAATTCAAAAGTCACAGATGGCACATCAGAGAAGGTACCATTATGATGTTAAAATTTTAGGACTTGGTCTGTTCTGTGGGGCAGATTCCACTGTTCAAACGCAAGAGAGAGGCTGAGCACACACATTCCACTTGCATCATTAAGAGGAGAAGACTCCAAATGCTTTTGATTATGTACCCACCAATTTAAAAAATAGGTCATAATCATTATAGCTACATTTTAGGTTATAAATTGCTTGATGTTCTACTTCATAATACTATTGTATATATTCTTAGTATGTTGACACTAACCAATTGTATATTTAAGAAAAAAATCATTTATTAAAAGAATATGTTGGGAGTTTGACACAGTGAGAAAAATTTCAGCATGGTCATTTATTACACTGAGTTATTGATATTCCCTTTGAAATATCTTTTAAGATGGCTCCTCATCTGTCTCCTAAGCATGAGTTTAGTTCTAATACTTACTATGATTCATAAATCCTCCAGGCCAGACTAGTGAGAGCAAAAGATGCTACACTTCATCCTGTCTAAATGAGATATTGGTTGCAATCTAAATAGCAAGTATTAAAAAGTCTTAGTTTCTTTCAATTTATGGAAAAATAAACATAAGTAGAAGTTTTATTATTTCATATAGTCTTATTCTTTCACCCATTGGACAATATTCCACATCCTACGAAGTTGCTCACTCTTCAGCTGGGACTACTAAATATCACTGCTCTGTAGAGAAATAAAGAAGACATGGTGTGTTTCAGATACAGACCTCAGGGGCGGCTGCACCCTGCATGGTTGTTTCCATTAAGCCACTAAGATTGGCCTCTCCTTTACTTTTTTGAGATGCCATTATACTCTGATTGCTTTGTATCCCAGGCTTGACAGGAATTTGTGACCCGCTTTCCTCCACCTGTTGAGAGTTGTGATTATGGCTGTTCACTACCATGCTAGGCTTTCTGATTTGTTCTCCATAAACCCTTGGTTTTACATGGTAATTCTAGCTACATAAAATTGTCTTTGTAGTGCTAATTTAATTTTTCCTGTTTTACATATCATGTAAAAATTTCACCAAAGGAGAGAGTTGAGCTCCCACCAGCATCTCTCTCTCTCTCTCTTTCTCTCTCTCTCTCTCTCTCTCTCTCTCTCTCTCTCTCTCTCTCTCATGCTCATCTCTAGTAAGGTTTGTCTTCTTACTTCCTGGAATTAAATTTTAAAGGGGGAAGACACAAAAGAAGAAGAAGAAGAAGAAGAAAAAACACTTCTCCTAAGTAAAGAGTTAAGAAATGGTGGATTTCTTCATTACAGAGATGTACAGCTTTTTCATAAGGATGGGTGGGCATGAAAATAAATCTCACATGTTAAGGACACTGTCCTTGGCAATGTACTGTAACTTGGAAGCGTTATACCTCAACTGTGGTTTATTTAGTTATCAGAGAGTCATTGATTCTATAGTCTAATCTGACTCTTTACAAGAAAAATGATTTCTCATCTTAACAGTATGTGCCAACAGTCTGAGATACCATTCCTTCTCAGCACAAAATTATGCTGCTAACTCACACCAGCAAAGACTATTCCTCATCAGTATAAAGTATGAGATCCATTCATGAGATAGTCAAAAAGAATCTTATCACACACACAAAAAAAGAATGAGGCTTGGGAAATCCACTAAAATTCGTAGGGTGTGCTAATAACACTGGACAAGGTCTAATGACTACAAGGTCAACCGACTTTCTCATGATGTTCTAGTCATGTTTACTTAGGCAGATTGTACATGTCAGCTGCATTTAGAGTTGACAGGAACGCCTGAATGGGTACTTTGGTCAGATGAAGTAGAGTGTCTCTGGCAGCACCAATCTGGGACAGATGTGTGCTATTGGTCATGCTAAGAAGTGTTTCCATGAAAGAGATAACAGCAGGAGAGCTGTTCTGTACACATGGTACAAGATAACATCCCAGAAACATGGATAAGGAACTTTATTTAGCATTTTGTTTTCCTATAGTGTCCAGAGTCTGCTCTGTTTTGGATTAACAACAATACTGGATTTAACTCCAAAGGCACAAGGTGATGGAAAACAGATGGTCTAGCCCCCACTGTGTTCTACACACATTCCCTTAGGGTTTCCTCTATTGAAAGGATTAAGAGGTAGGATGGAGAATGTCTATGCGCATAATAGTAAGTCAGTGTGTTTAAATTCTTTTTCTCTGTTGAAATGTAAAATCGGCAGAAATGATGAGAGTTGCCACATTACCTTTCACTTTTTTCTACAGTTTAATATATTCCCTTAAAGCTAATGCCTGCATCTCCCTCCATTCTTCCTATGCTAAATGACTTTATCTACTTCGGCTGTATTACTCCCTGGGCTGTGCCTCATGGCTAGTTGTTCTTTTCTAAGGAAAGATAATATACCTGTGCTGTGACCCCTCAAGGAGGGGGGCATTTTCAATTATGACAGAGATAGTTACTTTTTAAACATTACACTGTGTGTAAGTGTGTGCACATGTCACAGAGGTCAGAGAACAACCCGAAAGGGTTAGCTGTCTCCCTCCATCACATGTGTTCAGGGGGACTGAACTCAGGTTGTCACGCTTCCAGGCAAGTGCCTGTAGCTGGTGAGCCATTTTGCTTATTCAATTCATTAAGAACTATTCATTCAAAAAGCTTTTAAGAATAAATAGTTCTATTGTTTGATTGATTTCCATAGTTAGATACTCAAACAAATTACTTTTCCCCCATGGTGTCAGGGACATTTGAAAGGAAGCCCAGGTTGACCAGGATATGCAATGTACTTTTAGAAGTACATAGAGAATGCTCAATGCTGAGCAGTGCCCTTTGTTCATTCAAGAAATAATTGCCCAGCTTGTCCAGGCAATTAATTCAAATGAAAGGATATTAATCTAAATAAGGCATGATTGGTTCCTCTTCTCATTGTTTATTATCTAACAGAACCAGCCAAAAAGCAATAGTCCATAAATAGCAGGGGTTTCTGTGGGCACAGTTTTGCAGATTCTCTGTAAGAGAACAGAGAAGAAATGTCATGGGGAACCATCTGGAGAAGCCCCAAAGCAGGTGTTCTAGAAAGACTTGTCGGTCTCTGAAGAGTAGCTGTCATTAGAGAGCCTTGGAACTGATGAGCACCTGTGATGCATGGTGATCATGATGGTGAGCCAAGAGTACCAGACAATGATGGAACTGTAGACAGGGGGCACTCCAAAGGCATGACTGAGAAGCCTGTCATAGCATCAGGATTTCCTTTTTTTTCAATTTTATTGGATATTCTCTGTATTTACATTTCAAATGTTATACCCTTTCCTCCAACTCCCCTCCTTCCTCCCCCTCAACTTGCTTCCATGAAGGTGCTCCCTCTCCCAGTCACCCTCTTTACCTCAGTGCCTTGACTGTTGATGATGTTCTTTCCATGATGTTGCAAATCTTTCAGCTCCTTCAGTCTTTTCTCTAGCTCTTTCACTGGGGTCCCCATGCTCAGTCTGATGTTTAGCTGCAAGCATCCTCCTCTTTTTCCATATGATTCTGGCAGAGCCTCTGAGAAGATATCCATGTCTGGTTCCTGCCAGTAAACACTTGGCATCAGCAATAGTGCTTGGGTTTGGTGGGGGCATATGGGGCTGTTCACCAGATGAGGCAGCCTCTGTAGATCTTTTCTTCAATCCCTGATCCTCTATTTGACCTTGTATTTCCTCTCCTGAGTGTTTTATTCTCCCTTATAAGAAGAACTAGGGCATCCACATTCTGGTCTTTCTTTTTTTTTGGAGTTTCATAAGTTCTGTGGATGGTTTCTGGGATATTCCAAGCTTTCTCGTCTAGTATCCACTTATAAGTGAGTACATACCATGAGTGTTCTTTTGTGTCTGGGTTACCTTACTCAGGATCATAGCCTCTAGAGCCATTCATTTGCCTAGAAATTTCATGAACTTGTTTTAATAGCAGAGTAGTACTTTATTGTGTACATGTACCACATTTTCTATATACATTCCTTTGTTGAAGGACATCTAGGTTCATTCCAGCTTCTGGCTATTATAAACAAGACTGCTATGAACCTGGTTGAGCATGTGTCCTCATTAGCTGTTGGAGCTACTTTTGGGTATATACTTAGGAGTGGTATAGCTTGGTGCTCAGGCGTAATACTATGTTCAGTTTTCTGAGGAACTGCATCAGGATTTTCTAAAAGATAGTTCCCAACCAAACGTTATGTGAGAATAAATGTTTTAAGTTAATCATAAGCTTTTCTAATAGAATACATTTATATAAAGATGCAAATCTCTAATCTTACAAACTGGAATATCTGCTGATGTTCTTTATATTTTCTCATGGAGCAGTAATTTAGGCAAGCCATGGAATAGTTTCCCACTCTGTCTGGAACATCTTGGAGTATCTTTATTTGATCACTGCAATGTCCTCAGCTCAACTTCACTCTTGCCTTAAGCTGAGTCTGTATCATCTCACAAGTTTTAAATGCCTTGCTTTAGGTATCACTAACAAAATACTAGTCTATGTGTTTCATTAAGGGGATTTGAAGGTGAAGAGTTGTTCTACATCAACTGCATTAAAATGGAGTAGTTACTTAGGTGGGCCTGACATGAAGTGTTCTTGTTGCTTTGTAGACAGCAAACACGGGAGAAGGAAAACAAGGTACCTTCAGGAACAGATGGACCTTGTTGGTAACAATAGAAGAGAGGGACTTCCCATACTAACATGAAATAATACTATGAATAGCCCGAATGGCCTCAGAGGAGGATGCTTCCCAGAGTCTACAGACAATGGCCCTGCCAACCTGCCCTTGACTTTGGCTTTTTAATGGGCAGCCTTGAGCAGAATCTGGACAATCCCATCATGTCTCTAAGCCAAGAGAACCATACAATAATGAATAAATGTTAGTTATTTTTAAGTTACTAAGTCTGTGATCATTTATTTTGGGACAATGGGAAATAAATGCATGGATATAGTTAAGTCAGACAACTGTGGGTCTGGATCCAGGAGCTGCCACTCAACTGTCTGTAAGATATAGAAAATAGCCCCTTCCACTTCTTTTATTTTCAACAAAATGAACACACAAATACAGGCCACCTAATGAAGTTATTAAGGGGATTAGCTGGGAGAAAATTCTAGAATGCTTAGCTTAGTACATCATTAAGTGCTCAGTAAAGAAATTAACTCCCAATAAGCCTTTCAATTTTCTGAGCATCTTTAGTAAAAGTAGAAGTTAAAAATACACAAATAGAAAATCACTCAAAAGGAGAAAATATAAAACAGCTTTCAGGTTGTCATAGAGACCAAACATGTTGATTGATATAGCTAGGTGCCTGTGGTGGCATTTTTATCTGCCACAGAGATCCCCAAACCCTACATTGTTAGTCTACTATAGAAGGAAAAATCCAGATGGGAAAGGGGTGGCATTCCTGCTTCTCATTCCTGGTCCTGTAAGCAGCTTTGGTGTCTCTTGAGCATTCTTCCAATTTTATCAATCTAATTTTCAGTAAATACAGCCTCACTAGGATCCTATGAGCTCCTTACTCTTTTCTTCTGAGGGGTTTTGAAGTGAAAGGAGAGAGAACAGTTGACATCAGAGAAGCAAGTTTGTGGGCTTGCATGTAGACGCTAGTGAGGGCTAGCCTAGAGCACAGCATCAGGGCAAGGACTTCATCCAATGTTGCTTGTAGTAGTTCCTTTCCTATTTGTTTCCACTTTTCAGGGCTTTGGGAGCTAAAGAAAGCAGAATGGGTGGCATATTAATCTGTCAAAAGGACTACTTTCATAGGATTTACCAAGTATCCATTAAGATAGCTTCTCATCAGTCTGAACAAGGTAATGGCTACTCCAGAATTAAAAGAGAATTATGGTGAATATATTACTAACATGCATATCTTGTTACCTGGTGTTATCCTTCTGTACATTATGAAATTGATCTGGCCATGATCAGATCTCAGTAAACCTTTCAGGGCACAATATGAGGCAAAAAGGCCATCTCAGCTCTTGGAAACCTGTATGGGCTAGGGCCCTGTAATCTGGATTTACATTTCTCAAATCCAGATTGAATACCAAAGTTCCTGTTTATTCAGCAAAGTTCTTTGGGGACTCATTTGAAAGGGCATGTGTTCCCTGAATATAAAGACAACTTGCTTTATTCTTAAACAAAAAGTTGGCAAAGGGGATCACCACAGATTCTGGTTTTCTGCTGTTTGTGATTGCATTATAGAGAAGTCAGGACACATACTTTCTTTTAAAAATAAGTGTAGACTGCTATTGGGGATGTCACTTCTCTGATACTCTTGGTTGAAGTATATATGAAATGAATTGTTTTAAAATAGTCTAAACCATCAAAGTATAAATAAATAAATAAATAAATAAATAAATATATGTATATATACTTTTTTAAAACTGTAACTAAACTCACCTTTTCTCAGGGTTGAGAAAAATAAATTCAGTATCAGTTATTATTGTGAGGAAAAGGTGTGGCAGGCATGGAACAGCCTCACTAAGCCCACTTTATAAAATAAGTGCTGAATGGGCTCTTAATCAGTCCCTCATCGTGTCCATTGAGCTAGCTGTTCGTTGGCCAAATGGGCTATGCTATGGTAAGTGGCTTCTTCTCTGCTCATAGCGTTATCTAACCCCTCTGTGCTCAGCCTGGCTTCTGGGACCCATGGCATACAGCCTAGTACTACAAAGTGTGAGGCCAAGGCTGGGACAACTAGATTTCTTGTTCACATTGCCCATCACTAGATTTTTTCTTTCTAGATACTCAACACTCATGAAATTCACACCTCTCCTGTATACTACCCATCTAGGCTTGTGGGAATTCAACTTCCCTTTTCTGGCCCTAACACTCGATTCTTCAGCTCCCTACATAGCTGATACTACTCTATCTTTCAGTAAGCTGAGGCTAAGCATCAGAACAGAATTGTTTATGGTAGCTAATGACAATAGCCACTGTGTCTCCTGGAGTTTAGGATGAAATACGACAAAGACTCAGGTAAAACTAGTGAACATATATACCCACACGGGGATGAAGATGCTACTCAGCTCCAAAAGATATGTGTCACCATGAAAATAAAAGTCTAGAACTTTATCTTTTCCAGTGTTTTAAGATAAGTAGAAAGACAGTGTAGATGAACGTAAAAACAACAGACTGCACAGCACAATGTTAGGTCTGACAACCTCTCTATCATTTTTTTGGCCCTCTCAAGAATGGTTTATTGCAAATTCCTTAGTTCATAAAATCATCTAGAGGGAGCTTGCTGATCGTCATATCCATTTGTTATGGCTGACACAAGCTGCCATGGTTAGGTGACTTTAGACAATAGAAATATATTTTCTCTCTATTCTGGGATCCAAAGATCAGCATCAGCATGCTGATAACCTTGATTTCCTGTGAATTCTATGAGGAAAGGGTTTATACCCTTTTATCTCTGGCTTATAAATGGCCATATTCATGTTTAAATGGTATACTCCCTGGAGCTTTGGTTTTTATCTACGTCCTGTTTATGGCTGTGTCTCAACTTCACCTTCTCTAAAGACATTAGTCATATGATTAGTACTAATCTGAATGGCCTCATCTTAATTTTACTAATGTCATTTGTGGTAGCTCTGATTTTAAACAAGGTCACATTTTTAGAGGATCACAGTTCAACTCATGAAAGTAGTCTCTGCCCAGACCCTTGAAAGACCCATTACTCAGCAGAAATCCTCATCACCTGTGTACCAAAGAAACATTGCATCCTCTCCTCTTTGCATGTCAGTCCAGTCCTCCAACAGCATGTCTGTTTGGTATAGACCTAGCAAGTGATAAGTCCCCAACAAACATTTGTTGAGTTAAGATGCATTAGAACAGACTGGAATCATACAGGGAGAAAAAAGGTAGGAAGCTGTTGAGTTAGACATGAGCAGATGTTCTTGGCTGGAACTAGGGAGGACAAGAGGTTAAGATCTCAGGTAGTCAGCAGTCAGAGAGTACTAATAAAATCTGAGGGTAGGGGAATTGAAAAACTTGGTTTATCAATATTGACCAAAACATTTAATTATAATTTGTGATGAATTGTTGCTGCTAAAAAGCTGAATGTGTAATCTATTCTCACTTTGTATCAAAATCCATCTCTAGAGTAGGTAAAATTTCTCATTTGGTGAAGCACTCATAGGCTTTTGAGATTCATATCTGCCCTATCCTGAACATGGGTCCTTTACTATGATGACTTGCTTCTCTGTGTCTCTGTCATTTGTGAAGAGCTAAATAGAACAAATCCTGGCACCCTGTTGATTAGTTTTTAATACCTACTACAAGACAAAACAAACATATTTGCAATGCATTTAAATTAAAATCCTTGTTCGTATCTTTATACTTTTGTTTCACAGGGATTACTTTTGAGTCTTACTCTGTAACTCTGAATATTTAATATTGTCAAGGCTGGCTTTGAACTCTCAAATTCCCTGTCATTTCTTTCCAAATACTGAGATTACAGAGATTTACCTCTACTCAGCTACTCATAGCTCTCCTGCAGTACCATGTGCATGTGCTTGTGTATGTGTGTGTGTGTGTGTGTGTGTATTACAGGAATTAAACTCAGAACCTTGCACATGCTAGGCAAATTCTCTGCCATTTTTAATGATAGTGATATATTTTATAGATCACTAGCACTCTTTCAATACATTTGAATCATTTTATTAATTTTGATTTTTCCTACTAGTTTATTTTGTATTTTGTATTATATTACTTAAATACCAACCTAAAGAGGCTTATTACAAAGAATTAGAAAAAAGTTGTCTTTGCTGAAGCTACTGTGTAGCAAGGCTCCTGGGAGCTCAAGCATATCATCAGAGCTATTTCACTGTCGCTCTCGGCTCAATTGTTCATGATTTGGTCTGTGTCACAGAAGGTTCTCCAAATTGTTTTATGCTCGTGAGAGTCCTAATTCAGAGCTAGGGATGAGCTCTCTCCCTACAGCTCTAGTTTTTATTTATTTATTTTTTCACTCTGCTTACTTTTTTGGGGGGGAGTTCAGAATTGCATGGCTTGTCTAGACTATGTATGAGACTGGAATCCCCAGCCCTTAAATACATGGTAATGGATGATTCTGGAAAGACTAGATGCTGTGCAATTAAGAATACACCTGGTTGTATGCACAGGGTTCTGGCTTTGTTAAAGATCATTTGTTAAATCCTCTAAAATTAATTCTTTTAGCAGTTATTTTAGGCTTTCATAAGGATGAACACATTGGAGGATGAATTTTGATATATTGGCAAGATGCACAAGGCAGACTGAGAAAACACAATCTCCTAAGAGCAAAGGACTTGGTTTTGTTGCAAAAAAAAAAAAAAAAAAAAAAAAAAAAAAAAAAAAAGTCTGTGTGCATATACCTGCACACACATGTGCACTTGTACACATCCTACGGCTTTTCCTATCTGTGTAATTATGCCTAGCTACTGCAGTATAGCCTTCTTGGCTTTTCCCAACATATGGTAAATGACGGCATATAAACTATGGTAAATACAACATACAACCCATAGTTAAATTTAGAGACTAAATCTCATTGTAGTTTACAATATTGGGTTTTGCTGGGATGGCTTATTTTAACTTTGTATGAAGACCTGTCTCTGTATTTTCAGTTGTTAAATCTGTACTGGTAGAGAGCTAAGTGCTATGGGATGCTGGTGTCATCCCTTCATTGGCCCATCCTGCATTGTCTATTTTGAAAATATCCATCTTTCCTCACCAGCCTCAAAACAATGTAGAGATGTCTCAGAGTCTGTCTCACTGCTAGTTGGTTACAATAAAGATCTGATGGTCAATAGCTGGTATAGGAGGAGGATGGTGGGGCTTCTGGGCAGTAGAGGACGCAGGGGAAGAAAACAGAAGGGGAGAATCATGAGTGGACACAGGAAGGGACAGACGTGAGCCAGAGCAGAGAAGCCACATGGTGGAATGTAGGCTAGAATAATCTAGTTGAGCTTAAACAGTAGGTAGGAGGCTGCCCCAACAAACAGCCTAAACTTTAACATATAATAGAGTCTCTTGTCACTATTTATACATCAGGCAGGTCCATAAAATACCCTGTAATAAGACTTAGAAATTTTCTGATCCTTAACCAGACATCAATCAACCAATCAACAAATAAGACCAATTTTTTTGACATATCTGGATAATCTGTCACCATAACAGTAGAGGAGTTAGAACTCTCTTTTTATGGATGCTAAAGTCTTTCTTGGGATGAAGAGATAAGAACATCAACGATTACAACAAAACACCCCTGGAATCGCAAGTTCTGCTGAGTAAATATATACCTAGGTTTATTTGTGAGACTCTTCACAGGGCTGAGGACTTTTCATATTAAAGAGATTCTGCTTGTAGAGAAAGGACCTCGGCATAGCCTCTGGAGCCAGCAGCAGAAACTCCGACCTCTGCCTAGGTGGGAAGTTGAGTTGAGGAGTAGGGTCATTTTCTCGCTCCACCTCTCCTGGGTTGATGTGAATCTGGTAAAGGCAAGAACAGTCATGAGAAAACTGGATAAACAGAGCATTTGAAGCTTTGCACGATACATCCCAGATCCTTAGTGATGCAGCTCCATAAGGCACAGATTTTTGTCCTCAGAGGTCATGGGGATAATCGTAGTGACTCCCAGGAAGCAGCAGTGACAACGATCTCACTGTGGAACTTACTGCAAAGCAGTTTAATTATGTTCCAACACTTGCAATTTATTTTCCCTCCTGCAAACTCTTCAAGTTATCATTAATAATTTGACTCTTGTGCTAACTGTGATACTGCTTGCTAATCAAAAGACTCTCAAAGTATAAGGCTTTTTATCCACTAAGTTTTTTATTTTTTTAATCCTCGTCTAGAATGTGTTTATATGAGGCATACACACACACACACACACACACACACACACACACACACACACACACACACACACAATTGTTGGGTAAAGTTAGGCCAAAGATTAACAATGAATGGTCTTTTATTAATAAAATTAAAAACATACATTTAATTGCTTTACTATCTTTTCTTGTTCTTCTTGAGGAAAATTGTCTGCCTTTACTAAATTAGTGATGATGTATTTAACTTGTCTTTACATTTAAAAATAAGGTCATTTGAAAGGAAAGAAACAAAAACACAGTGTGTACCCTTAAGCTCCATTTTCACATCTAAGTCCTTGCTGGAGCTCTCCCTCCCATACCTTCCCACACACTCCAGTTAAATAATGTGGAGCTCTGACTTCCCATGGCCAGGGCGGTCCATCACCTCTGCAGGGGCTGAAGGAGCCCTTGCCAAATGTTGGCTGCCTGTTAATGTACTCAGTCTGGGGCCATAAATTAGTCATGTAATGGTTTCAACTCTTTTAATTCAATTAAATTTAATAATTTCTGATTGAATGTCCAAGTGTTATGCTGGCCTGTGGACCTTTATATTCATAAAAGTGAAATTAACTTCCCCAGCAGGGGCACCTCAAAGAAATGTACTACCTGCCTTCCCAGTCAATCTACTTTTCTCTCTGAGTATCCATACCGTACAAACTAGTCTCTCTTCATGTTTATGGACTATCCTCTAGAGCAGTGGTTCTTAACCTGTAGGTCACAACCTCTTTGGGAATCCTTTATATCCCAAAATATTTACAATACATAATAGCAAAATTATACTTATGAAGTAGTAACAAAAATAACTTTACAGTTGGGGGTCAGCACAACATGAGGAACTGTACTAGAGGGACAGAGCATCATGGAGGTCAAGAACCACTGCTCTAGAGCAAGAACTCTAGAATCCCTTTGATTCTCCTACACTGGTACAGAAACCACTCTTCCAACATATGCAAAATAATGTAAAATACTCTTAAAGAATGAGGAGGAGGGGGAGGAGAAAAATCATAAAAATTTAACATAAATTTGCCTAATGCAAAAAGGAAATAAAATTTTGCCAGCATTTCATTTCATTAGTGGATCACCACAATTGGCTTGGGGTTGGGAGTAAGATGTCACTTGGCTCAAAGGATCCTTAGGGAAAGAGGGTAATTTTGACCTCTAAGGAAGTTGGCTGATGCCTTCAGCAGCTGTTCCAGCTTCCAGCTTTCACACTTCATTTTGGTAAATTTGAATTGGCTAATCTAGACTTAGCTCAACTGTCCACAAGTATATAAAATACCAACTTGCCAAGATCCCCCCTGGAAAGAAACTTCATGTTTAGTTATTATCCAAAATGTTGATGATCGAACAAAACCTACCCATATCCCCACATTTTTATTCCTGATCTTGAGTACTTTGGAAGGTCATTTCCCATGATGAATGAATGAACTGATGATGTTTCTCGTACATCTATAGATTTTGCATATCTCTATAATGAATTTGGCCTTGGTTATATTGTCATACAGTATTGGTATAGAATGCTCCCCTAACCTACTACTGAAATATAGTTATGACTATAAACAATAAAACTAATTGTTTTTAATTTTAGAAAACCAACCCTGCATTATTTATGTCCTTAGATATTTCAGAGACTTATACAGTCAAGTAAATATGTATAGCAAGGACAAAAATGAGCACAACTCTTCAGAAAATGTATGTGGTGTGCCTAAATTACGAAAGAAGAACCTGGAAGCTGATGAAACTATCCTTTCTGCTAAAAGAATTCTCATTGAAGTCCAAAGACTTTTAAATAAGTAGAAAACGAATGAATACCAGAATCCAGGGGACTTCCCAGCTCTGAGCATCTGTCTATTATAAACTTAATCATACATGGACCAGAGATGATTTTTTACACCAGAGATATAATTTGGTATCACGTGAGAAACTCCTGGAAAAGTGTACTGTGTACTTAGAGTAAAACAAAACAAAACAATAACAAACACACTCACAAACAAAAACCAATGGAACTATTAGAGAAAGGCAGAGGCAAAGGAAAAACATTATAGTTTGCTTACAATGCTTCAAACTTTCACAAAAATATCACAAGCATCTTATAGAAACTAGAGTAGATTTATGCTAATAGCAATTGTAACAATTCAGGGAAAGAGCCTGGGGAACAATGTTTCATCCTGAGTGTTCATATCACAGTTTATTACTTTGCATTTAATATCCATATTATGTTAAATGTTTAATTTATTTAAAAATTCATCTTTTGTTAAGAATGTTTTCTTGTTCTCTATTTAAATTTTAATAAAGATTACTTAAAGTTTTACTCTAAAACACCTTACCATCAATAACTATATGATCATGAGTTTTCTGGGTATCATCTAAAATAGTTTAAACGGTTATATGTTTGAAACATGGCTAATATTTAACTTTATGTCATGAATATCGTGACAATTTGTATCTTGCTTCTGAAAATATAACTTAAAACATGTATAAGTGCATGCATTTTGTACAAATCAGTCATCATTTTAATATTTTATATAATGGGAACTTAGACATTAAAAGTATAATTAGTAAAAATTTTAAACATGGGATATACAAGCCCCACTTAATTTTAAAATGTTTTATAGGTAAGAACTATATTAGTATTGCTGTCCACCCAGGAAAGGTGTAAATAAGCATTTCTTTTTCTCTCTTATATATAGATGATTGGTAACTTCTTATAGAGAGTACAATTTACAAAGGTTGGAGGTAGCTTACTATTTAAAATAATGTAATAAGTTGTCAGAGGATTTGATTAATAGTTTGTGAAAGAAAGCTATTATTCAACAAGTGAACACCATTAAAACTTTCAATATAGCTATTGCCTCTTTTGGTAGACTACAGCAATCAGACACCATGTGCACTGTACTTTCTCCAGCTTAAATTGACCTACCCACCCACTTCTCTTCTGACACCAACTGCACCAAATGACACTGTGGTTCTGCTCCTGCTCCCATGGCATCCTGTAACACAGCCATCCATTGGAGCTCACTACTGGGAGAGATAGATGAGAAAATTGCCCTTGGCTTTGGTCCAGCTGTTTCAAGTGCTCATGCCCGAATGGGTTTCCTTGACTATCATAACTCATGAGGTCATTTGGCCAGTGGCTTTTTTCTTCACAGGGCATATGTCATAAAACTACCAGAGAGCACAGAGAGACAGTCTGGACACTCATGGCTCAGTTTTGACTTGGACAAAGGACAGAGAGCCTGTGTTTCTCAGGAGCAGGTGATTATGAATATGTTCTCTGCCTTGAGAAAATGTCACGTGCCTAAAAAGGCATGGTGTGATTGTTGGCACCAGATACAAACAATTGAAAGCCTCAAATGTCAAGAACTTCCAGGGCACATGAAGTCCCAACCCATACCACATCAGTACATATGACTTCAAAGTCTGTTGGTCAATGAAAAGAACAAGGGTGCTGGCACTCTTGAATTTTGTGTTGAATTCCCTCTTACTGGGGCTGTGAGGACTTGAGAAAACTCGGGAGTGGTGGTCTTGGTGTTTTAGTTTCTAGACTTATTATGCTTCTATGCATTGGCTCAAAAGTACATCTCCGACACTGCAGAGGAGACTTTCCTTAAATAGGACTCACACTCAGACCACAGGTAAATTTGGATAATGATTGCTTGAGTGTTGACAGGGAAATTGGCCCTGTGCCTTGAAGAGCCAATAGAAACGTAGCAAGGTTGCTTTTATCCTAGTGTGAACGGAATCTTAGACACAAGAAGCAGCATGCCTTGCAGAATGCTTTTCTGAAACACTGCTGGGGAGAAAGGCAATTCAATGAAAACCTGACATGTGACTGGAATCCATTAGGTCATTTTCTTGACTTCATAATCAAAGGCAGTTGTCATTTGAAGTAGAAAATCAAGAAGGAGGTTTTTATGATTTAGTTTATGAGTCTTTTAAGTGAGTCACCTGTATCAGAGACAAATGTTCAGCACAGACCACTTGCCCTTAGACGTTTTAATTGTAAACTAATTCTTTTTTGATTCACGTTTAAGAATGGTTAAGGAATTAGTTGAAAATAAAAAGAAAATTTATGAAAACCAGTTTAGACATTTGAATATATAGTAAGTTTGATTCTTAAGGGTTTTATATTTTCTTTCTTTCTTTTTTTACTTCTTTTTTTAAACGACTTTATTTTACAAAACAAAGATAAATGTACAGATTTTAAACATTTTTTGCTTAAAATTATACTTTTTTGTCAGTACTGTTTTTTCAGACATTAAAATAATTTTTACATAAAACCATGTGAATATATTTTTTTTAGTCAGTACTTGATTTTTTTCAAGGGCTTGACAGTATGCATTGAAAACCTAATAGTTACAATAAGCGTAAAGTACATGCAAAACAAAATGCAACATGGAAATAGTCAAAGTCTTCTTGTTTGTAAATATATGTATATTTTTTTGTTTTCTTTATTTTTTGGATTTTATACAGTCTGTGAGTTGTTTCTGGAGGAGTGCAAGCCTCTGGGGTTAGCATCCCAATATCAGTGACTGCATATTATGTCTGTTCTTTTGTGACTGGGTTATCTCACTCAGGATGATATTCTCTAGATGCAGCCATTTTCTTAAGAATTTGGTTAAGTCATTGTTTCTGGTGGCTGAGTAGTATTCCATTGTGTATATGTACCACAATTTTTGTATCCATTCATCTGCTGAAGGACATCTGGGTTCCTTCCAGCTTCTGGCTACTATAAATAGAGCCACTATAAACATTGTGGTGCATATATCTTTGTTGTGTATTAAAGTGTCTCTGGGGTATATGCCCAGAAGTGGAATAGCTGGGTCTTCAGGTAGTACTATATCCAATTTTCTGAGGTATCGCCAGACAGATTTCCAGAGTGGTTGTATTAGCTTGCAACCCCACCAACAGTGGAGAAGTATTCCTCTTTCTCCGCAGCCTCGCCAGCATCTGCTGTCATCTGAGTTTTGGATCTTGGCCAATCTGACTGGTGTGAGGTGGAATCTCAGGGTTGTTTTGATTTGCATTTCCCTGATGGCTAAGGATGTGGAGCACTTCCTCAGATGTTTCTCGGCCATTCAGTGTTCTTCAACTGAAAACGTTTTGTTTAGCTCTGTACACCATTTTTTAATAGGGTTATTTGATTCTCTGGTGTCTAGCTTTTTGAGTTCCTTGTACACCTTGGATATTAGGCCTCTATCTGATGTGGTGTTGGTAAAGATCTTTTCCCATTCTGTTGGTTGCCGTTTTGTTTTCTTGACAATGTCTTTAGCCTTACAGAAACTTTGCAATCTCATTAAGTCCCATTTGTTAATCTTTGACCTTAGAGCTTGAGCCATTGGTGTTTTGTTCAGGAAATTTTCTCCTGTACCTATGTGTTCTAAGGTTTTCCCTACTTTCTCATCTAATAGTTTCAGTGTATCTGGTTTAATGTGGAGATCTTTGATCCACTTACACTTGAGCTTTGTACAAGGAGATAAGAACGGGTCTATTTTCATTCCATTGCATGCTGAGTGCCAGTTGGACCAGCACCATTTGTTGAATAGGCTGTCCTTTTTCCATTGAATGTTACTGCTCCTTTGTCAAAAATCAGGTGACCATATACATGAGGGCTCATTTCTGGATCTTCTATTCTATTCCATTGATCCACATGCCTATTTCTGTACCAGTACCATGCAGTTTTCAGCACAATTGCCTTGTAATATAGCTTGAGGTCAGGGATAGTGATTCCCGCAGATGTTTTTTTGTTGTTGAGAATGGATTTCCCTATTCTAGGTCTTTTGTTATTCCATATGAAATTGCACATTGATCTTTCCAATTCCATGAAGAACTGGGTTGGAATTTTGATGGGGATTGCATTGAATCTGTAGATTGCTTTTGGTAGGATGGCCATTTTTAAGATGTTGATTTTTCCAATCCATGAGCATGGGAGATCTTTCCATTTTCTGAGATCCTCCTCAATTTCTTACTTTAGAGGTTTGATGTTCTTGTCATACAGGTCCTTCACTTGCTTACTTAGAGTCACACCAAGGTATTTCATAGTTTTTTAAAGATTGTGAAGGGTACGTTCTCCCTAATTTCTTTCTCCACATGTTTGTCCTTTGAGTACAGGAAGGCTACTGATTTGTTTGAGTTAATTTTGTATCCAGCCACTTTGCTGAACTTGTTTATCAGCTGTAGGAGTTCTTGGTGGAATTTTTGGGGTCACTCAAGTACACTATCATGTCATCGGCAAAGAGTGATGTTTTTATCTCTTCCTTTTCGATTTGTATCCCCTTGATCTTTTTTTGCTGTCTAATTGCTCCAGCCAGGACTTCCAGTACTATGTTGAATAGGTAGGGGGAGAGTGGGCAGCCTTGTCGAGTCCCTGATTTTAGTGGGATTGCTTCAAGTTTCTCGCCATTAAGTTTGATGTTGGCTGTTGGTTTTCTGTATATTGCTTTTATTATGTTTAAGTATGGGCCTTGGATTCCTGTTCTTTCCAGGACTTTTAAAATGAAGGGGTTTTGGATTTTGTCTAATGCTTTCTCAGCATCTAGTTAGATGACCATGTGATTTTGGTCTTTGAGTTCGTTTATATGGTGGATTACGTTGATGGATTTCCTTATGTTAAACCATCCCTGCATCCCAGGGATGAAGCCTACTTGGTCATGATGAATGATCGTTTTGATGTGTTCTTGTATTCGGTTTGCGAGGATTTTGTTGAGTATTTTTGCATCAATGTTCATAAGTGAGATTGGTCTGAAGTTCTCTTTCCTTGTAGGGTCTTTGTGTGATTTAGGTACGAGGGTTATTGTGGCCTCAATAAATGAGTTGGGTAATATTCCATCTGATTCTATCTTTTGGAATAGTTTGGCGAGTATTGGTGTTATATCCTCAATAAAAGTCTGATAAAATTCTGCACTGAACCCGTCTGGACCTGGGCTTTTTTTGGTTGGGAGGCTTTTGATGACTTCTTCTATTTCTTTAGGTTTTATAGGATTTTTTAGATGGTTTACTTGGTCCTGGTTTAACTTTGGGACCTTGTATCTGTCTAGGAATTCATCCATTTCCTCCAGATTTTACAATTTTGTGGAGTATAAGTTTTTGTAGTAGGATCTGATGATTTCTTGAATTTCCTCAGTTTCAGTTGTTATGTCCCCACTTTCCTTTCTGATTTTGTTAATTTGGATACTTTCTCTTTGCCCTCTAGTTAGTCTGGCTAGGAGTTTATCAATCTTGTTGATTTTCTCAAAGAACCAACTCTTGGTTTTGTTGATTTTTTTCAATGGTTCTTTTTGTTTCTATTTGGTCTATTTCTGCCCTAATTTGATTATTTCTTGCCATCTACTCTTTTTGGGTATATCTTCTTCCTTTTGTTCTAGGGCTTTTAGCTGTGCTGTAAGGTTGCTGATGTGAGCTCTCTCCAGTTTCTTTTTGGAAGCACTTAGGGCTATGAGTTTTCCTCTCAATACTGCTTTCATTGCATCCCATAGGTTTGGGTACGTTGTGTTTTCGTTTTCGTTGAATTCTAGAAAATCCTTAATTTCTTTCTTTATTTCTTCTTTGACCCTGCTATTCTTTAACAGAGCATTGTTTAGTTTCCATGTGTATGTGGGCTTTTTGTTGTCTTTGTTGTTGTTAAAGACCAGCCGTTGACCATGGTGTTCTTAGAGGATGCATGGGAGTATTTCAATCTTCTTATATCGATGGAGTCTCGTTCTGTGTCCAATTATGTGGTCAATTTTCGAGAAGGTGCCATGGGGTTGTGAGAAGAAGGTATATTCTTTTACTTTGGGATAGTATGTTCTGTATATATCTATTAATTCTAGTTGGTTCAAAATCTCTGCTAGTTTTGCAGTGTCCTTGTTCAGTTTCTGTTTCCCTGATCTGTACGTTGGTTAGAGTGGGGTATTAAAGTCTCCCACTATTATTGTGTGGGGTGAAATGTATTTTTTGAGCTTTAGTAGGGTTTCTCTTGTGAATGTGGGTGATTTTTTATTTGGAGCATATATGTTAAAGATTGAGAGTTCCTCCTGACAGATTTCCCCGGAAATGAGTAAAAAGTGTCCTTCCTTATCTTTTTTGATAACTTTTGGTTGGAAATTTACTTTATTTGATATTAGAATAGCCACTCCAGCTTGCTTCTTGGAGCTGTTTGCTTGGAAGTTTTTTTCTCACCCTTTTACTCTGAGATAGTGTCTGTCTTTGTCTCTGAGATGAGTTTCCTGTATGCAGCAAAAGGCTGGATTTTGTTTATGTATCCAGTCTGATAGTCTATGTCTCTTTATTGGGGAGTTGAGACCATTTATGTTAATAGATATCAAGTAATAGTTGTTTCTGTTTCCTGCTAGTATTGCTTTTTTGGGTTGAGTTGTGTCTGTGTTTTATTCTTCTTTTAGTTTTCTTGTTTAGGAGTTTTCTTGTTCTTACTAGGCTGTATTTTCCCTCATTGTATTGGGTTTTCCACCTGTAATTCGTTGTAGTTCTGGGTTTGTGGTCAGATATTGTGTGAATTTTGATTTGTCTTGAAATATCTTTGTCTCTCCATGGATGGTGATTGATAGTTTTGCTGGGTATAGCAGCTTGGGCTGGCACTTGTGCTCTCTTAAGGAGTGCATGATACCTGTCCAGGCTCTTCAGCTTTCATAGTCTCTGTTGAGATATCGGGTGTGAGTCTGATTGGTCTGCCTTTATATGTTACCTGACCTTTTTCCCTTACTGCTTTTAGTATTCTTTCTTTACTTTGGGCGCTTGATGTTTTTACTATTATGTGTTGGGAGGTATTTCTTTTCTGGTCCAACCTATTTGGAGTTCTGGAGGCTTCTTTTATGCTCGTGGTCATCTCATTCTTGAGGGTAGGGAAGTTTTCTTCTATGATTTTGTTGAAGATATTTACTGTGCCCCTTAGTTGATACTCTTCTCCCTCTTCTATTCCTATTATCCTTAGGTTTGGTCTTCTCATTGTGTCTTGGATTTCCTGGACATTTTGGGTTAGGAGCTTTTTGTTTTTTGCATCTTCTCTGGCTGTTTTGTCTATGTTTGCAATGTTGTCTTTTGCCCCTGAGATTCTCTCTTCGATCTCTTGTATTCTATTGGAAATGCTTGCTTCTGTGACTCCTGATTTCTTTTTTTGGTGTTCTGACTCTAGGGTTATCTCTTTTAGTGTTTTCTTTATTGTGTCAATTTCTGTTTTAATTTCCCTCTTCCATTCCTTTATTTCTTTGGTTCTGTTTTCCTCTAGTTCTTTGAGTTCTTTGAGTGTTTTTCTTGTTTCTTCTTTAAAAGCTTCTGAATCTTTTTGCTTTTCCTTCCTTTTTTGTTTAATTAACTCTATCAGCGTCTTGAGGCATGATTTCAGGTCTGTGTCTTCTTTTTCTGGAGTGTTTGGAGTTCCGATGTTTGCTGTTATGGGAGAGCTTGGCTCTTGTGTTGCTAGATTGTCTTGGTTCCCTTGGGATATACTCTTTCTCTTTTCTCTTGCCATTTTGTTGTCAGTGATATGTTCTTACCTTTCCCTTGTATCTGGTCTGTGTCCCTGGTTCTCCACTGGTTGAGGTGTCAGATGGGTCAAGCCCTGTTTTATGCCTTAGAGTCGTCGGGTGTGAGCAGAAGTTCCAACGTTCTGTTTCTGTTTGCTGGATCAGGCACAGTTGCTCAGCCTATATGAGCTGCCCTTCTGCCTGGCAGGTAGGCCAGGCTTTGCTCTGCGTCTGGAAGTCGCCTCCAGGTGGAAACAGAAGTTCTAATTTTCTGTTCCCAATCGCTGGATCGGCAGGGCGGGGCAGGGCGAGTTAAGGTGTGCACTCTGCAGAGATCTCTCTGCTCCCCTGCAGTCTTGGTCTCCCACTCACCAGTTGCTCAGCCTCTATGAGCCGCTGTTCTGCCTGGCAGGTAGGCCAGGCTCCGCTCTGCGTCTGGAAGTCGCCTCCGGGTGGAAACAGAAGTTCTAATTTTCTGTTCCCAATCGCAGTTGCTCAGCCTCTATGAGCCGCCGTTCTGCCTGGCAGGTAGGCCAGGCTCTGCTCTGCGTCTGAAAGTCCTATATTTTCAATTCTAATTAATTCATTAATAATATTTATTCTTTGGTAATTTTATACATTTATATAATGCCTTCTGATTATTCTTTTTTTTTTTTTTTTTGCTATTTACCTCCCACCCTTCACAAACCCCTTTCTTTCTCTAACTTTGTATATTCATGATTTTATGTTTTGTTTTGTGTCTCAAAGTGCTTATCTAGGGTTGTCTGCATTATCACTGTTTTTAAACTAGCCATTAGGTGGTAGGCTCACCAGAGCATATACAACCGAATGCCTTGTCCTCATGTCTCTTAGAATCTTGCTGGTCAATAGGTAAGCCATAAGTAGTTGAGCCTGTGAGCCTCTTCCCTATTACAGCTGACTGTTGGGTGGCCCACCTTGTGTGAGACTGAGTTCCAGTAAATACAGTGCAGTAATGTCATGTTTGCCATAGTTGTGATATTCATAGAAGATGGGCTTTCACCCCCTTTACTCCTATGCTATGACTCATATTCTTTCTGGTCTCTCTTCTACAGATTTCCCTGAGCAATAAAAAAGAAGTATAATGTTCAGTGAAGGCACATTCTCCCAGTGTAGGAGAAGGCCAGGGAGTTGAGGTGGAAGAGGGTGAGCACCTTCCCCAAGAAATTCTAACTCATAAGCACACAAACAAAAGAATGAGCCCTGAAGAAAACAAAATCCTGTGTGTAAGAGATAACAAAGGAAACAAAAGAATCCAACCGCCCTCCAGACTGAAACTATAGGAACTGCCAGATGTAGACCATAAAATAAAAAACTAATATATCTAAAAAAACAAAAAACACTAGAGCTGAGCCTAATGGCACTCACCTGTAATTCTAGCTCTTGAAGTTCAAGGCCAGATTGTACTGTATCTTGAGTGTCTTTGTAAAAATGTGTTATTATCTAATACAATGGCATATCACATAAGTATTACTAAAATTAAAACATAAACATAAAAGGTAAATTTAGCATAGATATATATTTTTAAAATGATAACTTTCAAGTAATAATAAATTGAATTTGGTCAACAGGCTGAAGTTCAGATTAGACACAGCTCAGGAGGAAAGCTGTCAGGGCTCCTCTGATTCTTGCTGTTCAAGTAGCTACTATAGATTGAGTGACTGACAAGTGACAGCTTTATTCCTCTCAGTGCCAGGTGCCGTGAAGAAAACAGTGGATCCAGAGTTCTGCGGCAGCACTCCCTGGTTCAGAAGGCCTCATTATAATGTCCTCATATAATCCAGGATGCAGGTGGCTTTTTATGGTCTCTGAAAAGATACACCAGTCCCATTTGCAAGGAATCAACCTCCTGTCCTAACTGCCTGCCATCTATATACGACCAACACAAGGATTCTAAGAACTGTACAACATAAACACATTCTCTGACTAAATTACTCAGTTTGTAATATTCAGTGAACATCAGCACAAAAAAAGACTAAGACACAGGTGAAGCAACCTCTCTTTTCATTCCCTCTCAGAATATGTTTTCAGTTTTCCCCACTTTAAAATGTTTCAACCACTCAGGCAGTTGGGAGGCAGAGAAGGTGGTTCTCTAGATCTACACAATGAGTTCCAGGCTGCATAGGGAGATCCTGTCTCAAACCAGGTTAAGTTCATATCATTTCATGTATGTGATGTCTCTTTTAAACAGTGTATAATCAGAATTTTTAATACAGTGTGAAAATCTTTGTCTTTTTAAATGGAATATAGAGTCTATTTATACTAAAATGAAATTAAACACAAATGTATGTTTGTATTTGCCATCTATATGTTTTCTGCTTACCTCTGGCAATTTTTGGTTCAGATTATTCTCCCCTATTACCTTTACTTGAATCAATTAAAATACTATTATTCCATGTTTTTTTTTTATTAGCTTCATAGTGAATTTTTTTAAAGCTTTCTTGCAATGACATCCTTTGGGACAATGAGTTCACATTCTGACCAGGGTGTTTTCCTGTGTTAAAATTATTCAATACTTGCCCCCATCACCACTGTGTGTGTGTGTGTGTGTGTGTGTGTGTGTGTGTGAGTGTGTGTGTGTGTGTGCTTTCCTCCTAAGACTGTTTTAAATTCTTAGAATTCTTATTTCTGTTGGCATTATCATCACCATGCAATTAAAAGCAGTTTCAGTTTACTCAATTTTTTAAGTGTTCTTCATTCCTTCTCAAGCTTGTGTATTTAACCCAAGAATTTTTCATCTTTGTTTGCATATCCCTTTTGTTTACTTGCATCTGTGTAATAGTCGTATGTGGGTAGAAGTGGGTAGAAGAAAAAGTGTGTGTGAGTGTGTGTGTGTGTGTGTGTGTGTGTGTGTGTGTGTGTGTGTGCATGTGTGTGTGTCAGGGGTTGGGGATGCTTAGTCTCCAGAGAGGAGAACCAGGATGCGGAAGACCCAGAAGATGTCAATTAGCTTCAGTTTCATGGCAAAAAGCTGACAGAATTCCCTCTTTCTTATGCTGGTCTTCATATTAAAGAGGCTGAGTTTGATAGGCTTTCAGATTTTGTTTTGCTTTGCTTTAACTTTCACAATGCAGACACCTGCAAGGCTTACAGAGATGACACAGAATTATGGGGAGGCTCAAGGGAGTCAGACAACGTGGCAGGGAGTCAGGCTCCTAGCCTGCTGTTTTTTCAGATCCTCTCTTCTGTGATAGTCTGGGTGCGCTGGCTTTCCTCGGGTGTCTGGAATAGTGTGAGTCATGCTGCTTCCTGGCCTAGGATGGAGATTTACTTTCACATTCTCTTTGAAGCATCAAAGCATATCCCTTTACAGCCTGAAAGTTTATGACTGCATAAAACACTGAAAAGACGAGTGCATGGTAGAGTGCATCTATCAATCCTCAATACCCCTTGCAGCCAAAAGATATTGGTTAGAAACAGAGGTCCAGGACTCTTTCTCCTTACTGTGTCCATCTCAGCCCAGTATTCCTGCTCTGGCTGTCAGCATTTGAGCTTAGTTACATGCTACTGGTCCTTACTATCTCCTTTACCTCTTACACCTTACTTCAGCTCTCTACAACTCAACTTTCTCATCCACGCTCTGGAGTGTATACTTCCTGGGATGGTGGTAAAGATTAACCAAGGCCACTTCTATAAAGCCCTTGGCACCCTGCCCGGCATGGAATATGTTTTCTATGTGTCAATTATAAGAGACACATCACCTCTAGGTGTAATGAAGATGATCAGATTATCTGTAAAACAGGACCGATGCAATGTCTGTCAGGAGCTTCTGTACTCTATTCACACACATGGAGTTTTCAAGCTATGGCTACAAAGAGAATCAACCATCTAATATGCGCATCAGTTTTTGCCACAGGAGCTTCTTATTCTATGGGACATGAAATAACCCAAGCATAGATAAATGCAGCAGAACATAAATTTTGATGTGAAAAAAAAATAAATGTTAAAAGGAAAGGATAAAAGGTAGGAAATCAAAATGCACAGCATATAACACAGAGGCGAACTTGGAATCAAGCCCTAAACATCTGTCACAGGATGCCTTTCATCTGTTCTTAAACACAAAGAATAGATGCCTGACTGCACATTTCAATCTGGAAAGCTAGAAGGGCATTAAATCTTTAGTCTGTTCCCCAGGCCATGTGAGACTGTGTATGGGAAAGAAAAGCCTTCTAGAGAGGAAGAACTATGTGCATCTTTAAAAGAAGCTCAAACAATACCTCTAATATCAGGAACTTAAAAAAAATCCAGACAATTTCTTTCTCAGCCTACAAGACCCCAGTTGTCTGTATATTTCTCAGTAGTGGTCATCTGGTTCTGTGACTCTTGAACTTTTGGGACATTTTGGTGCTTTTTATGACGCCAACGTTTCAAAGCAGAAAGTGTGTTCTTCTTGCCTCCTTCGTTGCTCATCTGATCCATACCACACAGTCAGATAGACCCACGTAAGGCTGGGACTCAGAAGCACCAATATAGTGAAGAGATACAAACCACACAGAATGAAGCTATCTTGGCACAGGCTGAAACTGAGGCTGCACAGTGTGGTGACTGGGCCAGAGGTAGCATTGGTGCTGCAGGGAGAAATAGGCACATTGTGTCCACAGCATGAGGGGAAAAAGCAGCGATATGTCATGGGTGCATAAGAATTGTGGATCCAGTTTTCTGGTCAAACCAGTTGATTCTTCTGCAGAGCTTATCTTTGTGCTACTGTTACAGAATACCCAAGGTAACATACTGTTTACATACTACATTGCTCCAGATCTGGAGGTTTAGAAGTCTAAGATCAAGGCATGATAAGTCCGGCATCAAGTTTAGACATGTCTTGATGAATAAGCATTGGCTTGGTTTCCTTTTATGGCATAAAGGACAGAGGAAAAAGTGGATGAGAATGCTGTGCCTTCACATCCACAAAAGAGAATAATATTTCCTAGCTCTCCTCTTAATAAATTCTTGCATTCATTCCTTTGAGAATTTGGAACCTCTATTTCCAGTGTCAGTGAAATAGGAATTTCAAAACAGAGCCACAAATGCACCTGGGGTTAGGGAAACTCTAGTTTTGTGACTTAATCTTGTCATTACCAATGCCATTTCCAGATGTTCTCATATTGGTGTCCAGTTTCAGTGTGTACATTCTAGAAAAGACATTTCAATTACCAATACGTTGAGGGGTTTTGGAAGCTTGTCTCATGCCTGGGCCTTAGCCTTTCCAACAATACTGAGAAATGCTTAATACACAAGCTTCTGATGCTTGAAACTAAGACTGGCTGATGAAAGGGACTGCTTCATGCTAGCCTCATTCAAATAGATGCTTTGCTTTGAACTCCTGATTTGAATCCAACTGCTCTGTCAGCAGTGATGACCACTGGGAAGTTGTCCAATTATGTAAAAGTTTTTGAATTTCTATTCTTTACTATTTTTATCTTATGTAATTTGAATTCAACTTTTTAAAAAGAATTTCTTTTAAAAACTCAGAGTGTGAAAATTTTAAGTTATATCTGGGATATCCTTTTCTATTAGGCCATCTGGCTACCTGCTGGGAGTCTCAAGGCACAATCAGATAACAGCCAGAGAATGTACAAAAATCCAGCTCCGACCCAGGAAAACCCAATAGATCAGGAAGCCAAGCAGTAAAGCCACGAGTCACCACCCTCAAAGTGAACAGAACCTGATCATTTTCTGGGAGCTTATTCCATTTGTGATTCCATTTCTAGCTTATGACCATCAGAAAGAGGCCAAATATACTTTTATACTCACCTACTTAGGATTCCTTACTAGTCTGCCTAGCTTGCCTGCAAACCAATCTTGGCAACAGTCCCCGATTATGTCTTTGCCGAACCTGTCTTTTTTGTCCATTGTAAAGGCAAACCAAAGCATTGCCCACCTTTGACATCATCACATACTAGGGATGGTTGTTGACTCTCTTAATATAGAAATCTCTAAAAAGCCGTGGGTCCCTCCATGTGTACTGTTTGGTTGGTAGTTTAGTCTCTGGGAGCTCTGGTTGGTTGATATTATTGTTCTGCCTATGGGGTTGCAAATCCCTTCAGCTCCTTCAGTCCTTTTTCTAATAACTCCATTGGGGACTCTGTTTTTAGTCCAATGGTTAGCTGAGAATATCTACCTTTATTTGTCAGGTTCTGGCAGAACTTCTCAGGAGACAGCTATATCAGGCTCCTGTCAGCATGCACTTCTTGGCATCCACAATATTGTCTGGGTTTGGTAACTGTATCTGGGATAAATCCTCAGGTGGGGCAGTCTCTGGTTGGCCTTTCCTTCGGTCTCTGTTTCACACTTTGTCTCCATATTTCCTTCTGTGAGTATTTTGTTCCCCCTTCTAAGAAGGCCTGAAGCATTTACTCTTTGGTCTTCCTCCTTCTTGAGCTTCATGTGGTCTGTGGATTGTTTCGGGTATTCTGAGACTAAATGACCAACCAAAGAGTACACATGGAAGGACCCATGGCTCTAGCCACATATGTAGCAGAGCCTGGCCTTATTGAGCATCATCGGGAAGAGGCCTTTTGTCCTGTGAAAGCTCAATGCCCCTGTATAGGGGAATGCCAGGGCTGGGAGGTGGGTGGGAGTGTGTGGGTGGGAGGGGAGTGTATGGGTGGGGGAGTACTCTCATAGAGGGAGGGGGCAGGGAATGCTATAGGGGGATTCTGGAGGGAAAACCAGGAAAGGGGATAACATTTGAAATGTAATTAAAGAAAATATCCAAAAAAAAAAAAAGAAATGTAAATACATAAAATATCCAATCAAAAATCTCCAAACAAACAGGCTTGGTTTGTCTTAATTTGGGTTTCTTTATTCGCACTTAGCCCAGAGCTTGCAGTTACCAGAGTTTAATGCTGGAGATGTTATACAGACCAGAACTGCACTATTTGTGTTTCCCAATTTCTCCATTTTCCACTCCTTCCAGTCCTCCAGGTAAGTCTCAGCCCCATTCTGCCCTACTTGCCCATAGGAAAGGACAGGCAAGGTAGCCATTCAGAAGGAAGCAGCTGGTGTTGGTGGGCACTCCTCTGCCAGGGCTGATTTCACAGTCCCTAAATCTGCATTCTGAAGACTTATGCTTTGAGGTCATAAAAACCAAGTATTATGTAAAACAGCAAAATAGAAAAAAAAAAAAAAAAAAAAAAAAAAACACCCATAACTGTAACTAAGCCTGCGGTTCTAATGCTGATTTAATGAGCTGTTCAGTGCATGAGGCATTGTCTCAGCTTTCAAGTTGGTTCTGTAAAGGGGTGTTTTCATGAGCTCTCTTGTAGAATCCTCATCTCTGATTTTGCTCTTGTGAATGCATAAGAAGCCCTGAGGTGTCCAGGGAATGGAGTCTGCCCTTTTCTACAATTGCATTTAAATTTTTCTCTCATTATGTAGATATAATTTGATATTTTCACAAAGAACTTAGTGACTCATATAATTCCATTGTCCTTGCTCTGAACCGTAAGAGGCAGCACACTTAACTGGACTGTCTACCTCTGGACACTGACAGCGCTTCCCAGCCTTTCTGTAGTCTCTTTCTTCTTGTTCTTTCAACTCTCACCTCTAAGGAGCTATACAAAATGTATGTCTTCCTTTGTAACACTAAAAGCATTGAGGTATTTTTAATTCCAACAGGAAAACCTAAGCAAAGTCTTCTACGTTCTTTATTGTGGACCTCGTTTTTTTTTCTACTGCTCCAAAAGGCCACACATTGAGTGAGCTTTGTTCATCACAAGACACATTTTTTTTTTTTTTTACATTTTTAAAGGATCCAAAACCTACACATTTTATAATCCATGGCATGTCATATGCTGTTTGTAAACGTTCCTATAACTTACAGTATAGGATATGACTGCTGAACCATCTACTAAAGAAAATATGGTATGACTAAGCATTATCTCTAGGATGCTCTGTGCTGTAACAGGTAACAGTGATGCCACAGACCACTGAAGTTAAACAGAACCTCCACCAAGGATCCCAGGTTTAGTGTGACTTGCAAATCACCAGGGGTCCTTGGAGGGTGGAGCAAGTAAACACCCGGGATAGCCAACTTTATCTTCTTTTTCCCTCCTTTTGTTTTAGACAAATGAGCTACTTCTTTGAATCTTCTCCAGTAGAAAAGCTGCAGTGCTTAACCAAACCACTTTGAAGGACAGTGACTATTGAGACTTACTGTGTCCGTTGAATGAAATAACAGGGGCCTTTTCTGAGCTCTACATGAAAGAATTCAGAGTTTGCTTTGTGCGCCTATTACTCCACTCCCCCTTCTCTGCTTCAGCATGAAACACGTTCTATGTGCAACAGAGCCTGTTTTTAGCAGCAACAAAAGTTGGGATTGGCCTCTCATAGACAGATGCTGCCTTTTGTAGAAATGTTCAGTTTTTTTTTTCCTTTAGATGATTTTTCTAAAACAAACTGACAATATATTAATGGGGGTGGAAGCTGAGGGGTGGACGGGTGCGGACTTATCTGTGGATGCCTGTGTTGTGGGAGCCATGAAGAAGAGGAAGCTCAAGGAAGGGCTATGCACTTGAGTCTTCAATTTCTTATTTAGAGAAGAGGGGCCGTGGAGGTGTTACCTTGAGAGTACTCTGGACAATGACCTAGGACAAAGTTGATTTTCAGTTTCATCCTCTATGGTAAATAAGACATCCATCTTCCTTTATTGAAACAATAATACAGAGAAATGCTGAAGGCAACTATGGCCCTCCTTTGTGCATCTGGATTTTAGACAGTGGGGACTTTCTGGAAAAGGTTGCCTCTGTATCCCTGCTGCTTCCTAGTGCTCTCAGAGGAGTAGGAGATTATCTCTGAGTTTTATCTCTGTCCTCTGTCTCAGTCCCTTCTATCTCTGCAGACTGAAGTGACATTTAGGTCAAAGCAAATTCCTTTTTTGTGGGTAGCCTTGATTCCAAATGCAAGGAGAGCTGGATTATGGGCATAGGACTCCTATTCCATGCAGTGACCTGTGGCCTAAAACAGCTTACAAGGGCAGTGGCACCAGAGCCATGGCACATTGGTACCGTGGATGAGCAGATGCCTGATATAAGTTCTGTAGACAGCAAAGAGCAGAACAGAGAGAGGGAAGGAGAAAGGTGAGAGAGAGAGAGAGAGAGAGAGAGAGAGAGAGAGAGAAAATTAATTTTTTTTCTTGTACAAAGTTTATTCATTACAATCAATATCCTAAAATATATGTTCTGCAACCTTGCAAACTGAAGCAACTTACCCAGCTCTCCGAGTGAGCCTGCCAGTATAAATGGTGTGAGGACCACATAATTAGTTCCCCACTTCCAGTGACCTCCTTGCCCAGTCAGGACCTCAAGGTAGGCTTTTTGTTTGCTGTTCTTAAGTCACTCAGAAAAAAAGGCTGCAAGAGAAAGGACTCTTTCAATCACCCTGCAACAGAAACAAAGGAAAATGAAGCACCAGGTGTTGTATGCAGTTTCACATTTTTTGTTTGTTTGTTTGTTTGTTTTGTTTTTCTTTATTTTTTGTTGTTTTTTAAACCAATAAAATCAGACATGGAATCTCAATATTTTTTTTAATTAAAGTAAGTAAGTTTTATTAGATACTCTGTATTTACATTTGAGATGTTATCCCCTTTCCCTGTCCTGCTCCTATTCCCCCCACCCCTCCACAAAGGTGCACTTTCTCCTAATCACACTCTCCACCCCATTGCCTTGGTGTTTCCCTACACTGGGAAAACATGCCCTCCCTGGTTCAAAGGCCTCTTCTCACACTGATGCCAGACATTAGTATCTTCAGCTACATATGCAACTGGATCAATAGGTCTCTCAATGTGTGCACAGAGGTTAGTGTTTCAGTCCATGGGAGTTTTGGAGGGGTTGGTTGGTTGATAATGTTGTTCTTCCCATGAGGTTACAATCCTTTCAGCTCCTTAGGCCTTTTCTTTAGCAATCTCATTGGGGTTCCCAAGTTCAGTCCGATGGCTAGCTGCAAAATCTCTACATTTAAACTATACAAAACCAAATGGATACTTTAAGGAACATAGATTTCTCACAGGGTATACATATACCATTGTGAAGCCCTAAGCCATTCCCTTTTGAGCTAATGGGACTTCATGAGTGAATCTAAAGACTGTTTCACCTGGGGTCGGGGTAGAGCCTGAGGATGGTAAGATATGAGAAAAGGCAGGTACTAGCAGAAGGGAGGACAGTTCTGTTTGGTGCTTTCAAGTATGAGTGTGATCAGCAAGGTGGTGACAGAGGGTAAGACATATTTTTAAAACTGGGGATGGCTAAGCAGAGACTGGGGCGTCTTACTGCCAGGTTCCAGATAGAATTGCACTTAGCTCGATAGCTGTGTAAATCAAGCCATTTAATCCTGAACACTTGTTTTATCATTCAGAAAACAGGGATCATAATAGCTCTCACACGTGCTGTAAGAATTAAGTCAGACAATGAGTATAAAGTTCCTAGCTCAAGATGTCCACACAGTCAGCATCCAGGAAGCACTCAGCAGTAAAGATCAACGCAACAGAGCTCCCACTTACACCCACAAGTATACAGCTGCTTTGACTTGGGCTCAGACAGAAAGAAGCATGCTCTCTTCTTGCTTCTCCCCCACCCCCAGCCCCTGCCATTCGTTTTGAGATTCTGCTCTTTCTCCTGCAACATGACTTGAATCTAGCTATTTGTTGCCAAAATCTTTGAGAGCCTGCATGTTTTTCTGTTGTGCAGGAAGAACAAAGATTTCTAAATCCCTTTTAAAATTTGATTGAAAAAGCTCTGGACTGGGCGGCATGGCAAGCTGCTATTCACAGTTCTGTGCAAACTGGGATGTAAATATTGGCCTTCTTGGTACAAAGCATTTTGTTTCTTCTAAAATTTATATAAGATGGCTTTCCACTAAGAATACAAACCAGATGATTTCATGTTGTGAGCATTTTAATATGCAGATTAGTGGCTGAACACCCAAATACCTTATTTGCTAATTTGATATTCAAGAGAAAATTAGATATGCTAAAAAGTTCTCATTTTCCAGAGGAAAGTCTATCCATTGTCAAAAAGATATTTAAATCTATGCAGATGTCTCTCAAAAAACTTCAATCTAGAGGAGGACAGTAATTCAGCTTGCAGCATTGCAACTTCATACAAAGCACTGTGATTTCTGTCTTATTCCTTATATCGACACTTGCAGTGAAAGCAGTGGTTAATTAGTAAAACAGACTAATTGAAAGTTCAGCTGTCTAAAGAGGTATTTCAACAGCTTCCCAGCAACATAAGCATTGTGAGTCTTCATACATCCAAACAGGGCTAGGCTTCCGAAGGCCTTTGTTGCTAGGAAACTAGTTTCCTGTGAATTGAAAGAAACTTTTGTTGTTATTGTTGTAGATTCTGGAATCTGAACTGATCCAGGCATATCTTGCATACTTCAGAATTGTCCATAATAATGTACCAATAATGTACCTTAGGGTTAGCAATTGGTAATGTGAGGAACCCTAAGATTAATGTTCTCTATGGAACCATTGCCTTCCAACACCCCACCCCAGGCTGCTGCTTCTTTTCCCCCATTTTCCCTTGAAATGTCCCCTAGCCTATCCTGTGTGAACTTAAGTTTCCAGAAGTATGAAGATACAGAGACCAGCTGCCATCCATCGAAAACTGCATGAAGTATAGGGTAACCATTAGGAGCCCAGACAAATGTTCCAAGATGTAGAACTTCAAGGGAACAATACGTTCCAAGGCAAACACATGCTTTCTCTTTAGTATTTTTTTTTTTCAAATGTATGGTTCAATCTTAAATTTCTGATACATACGGGAAGCATCAGAGGTTCCTTCGGGACACTGAAAGTGACAAAAGCAACCAACACACTTCTGCAAAGCAAACAAGTCTGTTCTGGGAAGATGTTTTGCTCAGTGGAGGAGGACACGTGGGTTTCCTCACTGCTCTTGCTGTGGCCAGCTATGAAATAACTCCTTTAGCAACAGTTTGCGTGGAATTCAATTTTGAATGACCATTTAGAGAAAAGGCTGTGTGCTTAAGAAGAAAATGGCCTAATGTCAGAAGTATGGCTCAAGGCAGGTTACTAATTAAAATACTGAACCCAGTTTGATAAAAACTAGATCAACTGTCAATCTGCTCTGTAAAGCAGGATATGGTGTAAGGAGATCCGGAAGAGAATAAATTAGTAGTTTAGACTTGGTTGCTTTTCTGCTTCTTCTTGATCATTGTATCATGGATGTGTGTGTGTGTGTGTGTGTGTGTGTGTGTGTGTGTGTGTATGTGTGTTTGTGTGTGTGTGTGTATGTGTGTGTGTGTCTGTGTATGTGTGTGTCTGTGTGTGTCTGTGTATGTGTGTGTATGTGTGTGTGTATGTGTGTGTGTCTGTGTGTGTATGTATGTATGCCTGTGTGTGTGTCTATGTGTGTATGTGTATGAGAGAGAGAGAGAGAGAGAGAGAGAGAGAGATTTAGTTGTATTTTAAGCTATTTTCCTCCAGCCTTGAATCTCTCCTTGCCTTAAGCAGATGGTATTACATGCAGATGAGATTTACTCCAGTAGCTCTTCATAGGTGACTTTGATTGTGTCTAAATTATGTGCCACATTATGTACCATTGTAGTTAAACAACAATCAGTGGGTCAGTTAAAGGATAAAACAAACATCACCCTGACGTAGCCAAAAGGGCTGATTATGAAGCAAACCAATTTACTATGATTGCTTCAAAGCTGTTTCAATCAACTGCTCCGTTAGAGTCCCCTCAGCTCAAGTAGCTGGAAAGAGGACAAGGATAGGTCATATTCAGCTGTGACCATGAGAAATGCTGGCAGATGAACAGCACAGAACGACTGGGTCTGGAGGAGGAAAGGGATGTGCACATCCTCTGCACTGTCTTACACTGGAGACCACAATGGGCCTTGTTTCTAGCATGTATAAAGCTCTACACAAAAACGCTTGCCAGCTCCCAGATCCTCCGTTCAGATAAACTAGTATTCAGTTTTTTCACAGTATTTTCACAGGGTATAAGCAATAGCCCCAATGATTTTTCCTTCTAGTTCCTTCCTGGGAAACTGAGCAGAGTCTCTTTTTAGAACCCCAAACATCCGAGACTCCATGCTTCTTTTTTTTTTTTTTTTTTTTTTTTTTTTTTTTTTTTTTTTTTTTTGGCAGTAGCAGCCTCTCTCCATTCTTCTGACATGCCTACTCTTGGAAGGTTTCTGCTTTCAGAATGGTAAAGAAAAGCAACTCTCCTAAAGGATTGCTAAAGTCATCCAAAAACACGTCCTGGGGGCATTTCTCCTGGAATGGTATGTTGCTCCATGACGATAAAGACTTTTCTGTCTCAGAAGTTGAATCTACACCTTATACTAAGATATTCATAACAGATCCACAAACTATATTAAGAACTAGGTTCTGGGACTGGCTGGTAGACCACAAACAATTACTTTGTGCCTTTAAGCTTTGAGTTATGGATCGATGCAAATATGTGTTATTACAATACCTATCTTCACTGCCTACCTGCTCTTTCTTGAAGCTTAACTATTGCTCATGTAAGTAGGTTTTGCATGGTTTGGTTTGTTTGGGTCTAGTTTTGTATTTGTCTCTGGTTTCCCTTGAGCTTTTTAGACCTGTGTTGTCTTAGTTAGGGTTTGTATTGCTGTGAAGTGGTACCATGATCACAGCAACTCTTACAAAGGAAAACATTTAATTGGGGTTGGTTTACAATTTGGAGGTTTGCTCTATTACTGTCATGGTAGGGAGCATGATGCATGCAGGCAGGCATGGCACTGGAGAGGTAGCGAAGAGTTCTACATCAAGATTAGGGGGCAGCAGGAAGTGAATGCCACAGTGGGCCTGGCTTGAGCCTCTAATACCTCAAAGCCCACCCTCAATGACACACCTTCTCCACCAAAGCCATTCCTCCTCCATCAAGGTCACACCTCCTAGAGTGCCACTCTGTATGAGCCTATGGTGGCCATACACCTCCAACCACCACATGAGCCTTAAAATCTATTCATGATGAAAATTCAGAGGGACATACCTAAAGGTGTCTGTAGCACTCAGTCTCTCTTCTCTTTCTTGTGTTCTTGGTACATGCATTTTAGCTCTTGTGAAGCTGCCCCATAATTCTGAGATGAAAGTTCTTATGCTTTTATCTTCTGACATTTAGATTTGGGGAATTTCTGAGGAACTAACATAAATCTCACCTTCCCCAGTCAGAGGTGGTCTACTAGTGACCCCATCAAAAGCACACTTTATCTCTGCTATAGGACTTTTGCTTTCTGGCATTTGGTAGCTAGTCTTTGCTACTTTGTTGGTTCTTGCTTTTTCTACCCTTCATCCCCTGTCACTAGATAGTAGAGAAAGAGAGAGAGAGAGATCCCTGAATCTAATTTCTTTCTGCTTGTTTTTCTTTGAACATGACTACTAGCAAACCACAGTCTCTCACACACACACACACACACACACACACACACACAAACACACACCCAAAGACCAAAATCCACCAACCCTGCCTATTGGAGCTCTAGCATTTATAAATTCTCTGAAAATTCCGCAGAATTCCAAAGGTCACAGAATCACAGAAACTTACTGCAGCTGGCAAAACCACACCTCTGGTAGAGCACAAGGCAAATCAGAGTGAGCTACTATGGACACTTGGAAGCAGACCCATGTCCCCACACCTGAAATTAAAACAAAGGCACATCCTTAAAATATTTCTGTGTTTTTAAAAATGGAAATAGGAAAATTTATTCTAGAGCCGTTTTGAGTAACTATGGCCTGGGAAACACAGATTTAGGTTACCCCAAATGTAATGTTCCTATAAAGAAGCAGTGTCATAATTTTTTTCTCATAAAGATTATGTTGGCTGTTGAGTAACATCTATCTATCTGTCTGTCTGTCTGTCTGTCTGTCTGTCTGTCTATCTACCTACGTATTCACTTTACATCCTGATCACAGTCCTCCTATCTCTTCTCTTTCCAGTCCCAGCCTCCCATCTCCTCTTCCTATCCCTTCATTTCTCCTCAGTGGATGGAAGCCCCACCCCCATGGTTATCAACCTACCCTGGCACAACTAAGTGCATCCTTTCCCACTGAGGCCAGCCAGACAAGACATCCCAGGTAGGAGAAAGAAATCCAAAGGCAGGCAATAAGTCAGAGAAAGCCCCTGCTCCAGTGTTAGATGGCCCACATGAAGACCATGCAGCACATCTGCTACACATGTGTAGGGAGCTTAGGTCCAGCCAAAACATGCTTTTTGAGTGGTGGCTCAGGTTAGTTGACTCTAGTTCTTCTTGTAGTGTTCTTGACCACTCTGGCTCACTCAATCCTATCCCCCTCTCTTCTACAGGATTCCACAGCTCCATCTGATATCTAGCTGTGGTCCTCTACATCTGTTTGCATTAGATGTCAAATGAAGCCTGTTAGGAGACTGTATCTGTCTACAAGCACAGCAGCATATCATTAATAGTGTCAGAGGTTCTCTCTCTCTCTCTCTCTCTCTCTCTCTCTCTCTCTCTCTCTCTCTCTCTCTCTCTCTCACACTCTCCACCCCATGGGATGGGTCTCAAGTTGGCTCACTCACTGGTTGACCATTCCCTCAATCTCGGTTCAATTCCAGATTTGTCACTACATGCTTTCTTTCTGTTTTCATCTTGCACTGAAATTCTTCCCCTGCATGTGTCTCCATTTCCTAAACATGTTAATCTTAATGATTTTAAATTTCCTACCTGATAATGCTATACCTGTAACCCATTCATCCAGACCTGGCACTGAAGACTGCTGTTTCTTCAGTCAGTATTTTTCCTTGCCTCTTGTATTCTTTATATGCAGTAGGTTGAGTTGGACCTATTGGAGAGTATATCAACATGGAGTGGGATTTGGCTAGGAGAGAACATGTGTTTCAGCTTACTCCAGTGTTCTGGTTTTGGTTCTCCCTTAAACTTAAGCTTCCCAACCTGTTTCCTCTCAGAGAAAAATCTGGGAACTCTGGTTCTCTTAGGGCTGGGTTCTGCTACCTCATCAGTAAACTACAGTGAAGCCCTGTGTTGAACGTCTGAGGTATAGAGGAGAAAGAACTGTGTACAACCTCATAATAAACCTCAGTCCTCTTGAAAACCCACATCTCTGGATTAAGAAAACACCTTCACAAGTGTGTCTTCAGAGGTACAGATTTTTGCCACCTGCACCACATGTCCTATACCATTTCTTGGGCCTAGCATTGACAGTCTTGCAAACTTGGGTTCTGTTAATTCATTGCTCCCCTCATCCCATAATCAGAAAGAAAAGTTTGAAGGAGGGTGGAGTAGGATTCTTTTCATTCCCGCTTTCTGCCAAGGTCCTGTTCCTGGAGAGAAGGCCTGAATTACGCATGAGTCTTGTTTTCTCCCTTTCTCCCTCCATCCTCTTACTCTTGCTCTCCTTCTCACACTCTCCCCAAAGATTAGTTTTCTCTTTCTAAATTCAAAACATCTTTCTTGGATCTTCACTGTGAGTGTTTGATAGGATTTCTGTAGTTGAAGCTTAGGGAGAAGTTAATGGGTGGCTGGTTAGATACTGCAGGCCTTTGAAATGTCTCTCAGTTTCATGTTAGTTACAGCCAGTCTTTCCTTCTTCCCCCCTTCCTTCCTTCCTTCCTTCCTTCCTTTCCTTCCTTCCTTTCTTCTTTCCTTCCTTTTGTCTTCCTTTTTTCTTCCTTTTTTCTTCCTTTATTCCTTTCTTTACTTTCTCTCTTTCACTCTCTCAATCTCTCTCTCTCTCTCTCTCTCTCTCTCTCTCTCTCTCTCTCTCTCTCTCTCTCTCTCTCTCTCTGTTTCAAAAATAGACTTGTTCCTTTTCAGATAATTTATTCTGATTAGTTTCCCCTCCCCTGCCTCAGTCAACCTTTGTTAAGCTATCAAAATGACCCTTAAGAGTTCTGCAAGGCATTAGCTGTTCTAGGGAAACCAATCTATACTGGCCACGGCTCTCTGATAAGCCCACTGTTCTTTATTTCAGGGTGACTGTCCTTCATCTGATGAGCTCTTTGATGAGTCTAAAAAATGGCATTGATCTTTAGAATGTTTTACATCAAAAGGACAATAATAAAGACTTACAATGTCATTATGTGCTGGATCTGAACCCAGAAATTCACACTGAGAATAAAAAATAGTTGTGTGTCCATATTTAATGGAGGAAGATTCAATGAGACATGTAAATTTCTTGGCCCTGTGTCTAACAGCATGCTTAGTAACTTCAGCTGATGTTATCACCCCAAAGAAGGTTCACCATTTTATTTACAATATTGTGTAATGGAAAACATTTCCTTTACTAAGATAAATTTGCTTTTTGAAAAATAACAACCTAAAATAAAAGAAAGCACTTTAAATAGGTTACATGAATCTGGCCAAGTAGCAAAAACACCTGAACACCATCCAAATTCTTAATTATGCCTCCAGTTTCCCAAATCCAGCCAGGTCATGCTTCGCTTATCAAAGCACACTTGCTGCTGGCAAAAACTATCTTAATTTGTACAATTCATGGATTGTTTTGTAAATGCACCTTTTATTTGCCAGGTGCTATGTGATGTAAAAGTGATTTTGTCACTGCTTTTTTTGGAATTGCTCATGGTGTGATGGGAACAGCAGGCAGGGGAGCGGCTGTTAATAAAACCATTCAAGTAAAGCATGGGTAAGACACCGAAGTTACCCAGTGGACAGATTAAGACAAGACTCTGGACTCTGTTGAACTGCCTTTTAATCCTGTTGCTGCCTTTTGCAGGAACTGGTCATGAGGCCTAGGGCAGTTGTATAACCTCTCCCTTGCTCAGCTCACTTCTCTGTAAAAATCGGACTCATAAGCCCACAATCCCCCTCCCATATTATAAGTACATTGATTGAGCCATCCTTTGCTCTTGTTTATGAGTTCATTTCTAGGAGAGACTGTTTCACTGCAGACTTCCTGGCTGTCTGGCTCTTACAATTTTTCTACCCCCCTTCTGTATTGCTTCCCGACTTGTAGTTGCAGAGATGTGACATCAGTATATCCACCGGGGACAGGCTCACTATGGTCTCTTGATCTCTGCATTGTATTCAGTTGTGCTTTTCTCTGGTGGTCTCCATGTGCTGTGAAGAGACAGTGGGGCTGGCAGCCCCACTGACACTGTGGGTTGAAGGAAATGGGCACAACCTATCTTACATTTACTGCTATCAATGCCCCCTTTTATTCCTTAAGATTTTTCTAAAATTAAAGATAAACAAAGGTCATCACTAATTCTGTGCCTTCAAGCAGAATAAAGTGGGGGAGACTCAAACCAGTCAGTTATGTTTTGGATTCTCTGGGAACATATCTGCTACATTTATTCCAATTTAGAGATAGCCTCCTAACATCTTAAATTTTCCTTCAGTAGCAAAGTGAAAGTCCTCAGCCTAATGACTTAGAAATTCCAAAGTGACACCAGTTCTCATAGGTAAGTCACAGTCTTAAATTCCGTACAGCCTTAGGCAGCCTTTAAAACTCATTCACCCAAAGCAATACATGACACAAGAAAAACAACTTAATGTTATAAATTGTGTAACAACTCTCACAAGATTAAGCTAGTTAAAAATTTCAGCATAGAGGGGGCAGGGTACCCAGGGCCTTACCTCTAGGTGAGGAGCAATTTGTAGTTGAAGGCTGCTATGGAAAGAATAATCACTTTTCTTCTGGAATGTGACTACTAGATGGTTGTCCATGAGCCTATGGATGACTCTGCTCATATGCATATAGAACTCCCATATGTATTATTGGACTTCACCTCGGGATGTGTATGCATGTATATATGTATGTATGTATTTTATATATGCATAAATTACATATATGGAACACATAAAGTTGGGGGGGGGATAAGATGGGGATTTTAGAGGAGTCGTAAGAAGAAATAAAGAGTGGATATGATCAACTAACATTGTATTCAAGCATAAAAATATCAAAGCATAAAAGTTAAAACAAAAAATTAGGATTACCAAAACAATGTGACTAATTTTGCTAAAAATTAGCATTCATATGAGCACATGTGTATACATACAAAGGAATAATAAAAGACAAATGTAGGCTAATATCTTTCAAAACCTAAATGTTATTGAATGATTCACTGATTGGCACATCATTAAAAACAGCAAGAAGCAGCTGGAACACCACTAGAACTTCTTCAGTTGTGTCTTTCTGTGAAGTCATAAGAAATTAAGATCAGTGAAGAAAGCAAGGTGAACCAATGCCAGATTGTTGTCCACTATCTGTTGGGTTATATTTATACTTTCCAAACATTACATGTCCTCTGAAGTATCTGCTCCTGCAAAACACCGCATGCCCTTTTACCAGACAGCTTCCAGAAAAATATCACATGATATAATATGTCTCCAACAAATGCAGACATTCTTACTTCATACAAAAATAAATATACCTAAATTTTATTGACGTTTTTCTATCAGTGGGTTGTCTCTATACACTTACACTTATTCGATATGCTGTGTCTCCTTATCTCTTTCTAATTCTTTACAAGGATTCTATCTTCTATAACGAAGGGAAAAGAAAGTGGTTAAAATTACATAGTCAGACTTTTAAAACTAATTTTAATAAAATTACTTTATTTTATTAAACTTTTGACAAATATTATATTATCTTGTTGAAAGTTCTTAAAAAACATAAAAGTTTCAAACAGGAAATAAGAAAAAATAATGAAAATACATTCAAGATCACAAGTGAAGATCACATATGTATACTTGACACTTTAATATGTGACTCTCAAATAGTTACATAGATAATAAAGCAAATGTGGTACTTCATTCTCAGAAGGATTCATCAAAATTTATTCTTTAAAATTTAGCTATTTTCCATTAATATTAAGTAGCAGTATGTTAGTCCTTGTACTAAGTACCACAGCCAATTCTCAAAGAACTACCTTGGAGACATATTCTCTATTAGCTCGAGTTTACAGATGAGGAAATTCTGATCTAAAAAGATGAGAAGCAACGGAGCCAGGACTTGAATCTGTATCTTATTGTATTAAGCCAATATAAACAGAGTCAAATCCACAGTATTTTGGGAAACATATCATACTTTAAGTCAGAGTTTGACTCTTAACAAATAAAGAAAAGACCTTGTTAAATGGGCAAGAATTCCTGGAAAAGAATACATGTACTCTTTTGGTTCTGCCTTGCTTTCTTGGTTTTCTTTAAAAAGCCAAAGGGTCTTCCGTATAGACAGAAGCAGTGCCTATAGTTAGGCTCAGGGGCTTCATGATCTACAGCGATATTTGCTCTTCTCCCCTAGCTTAGTTTGCAATGATCATAAAATGGTTCCTGTTTTCAAATGTGAAGGGGTCAGGCAGGAATCACTAGCTTATGAAATCTGAAGCTAGCTCTCATGTTATGGGAAGTGCCTGCCATCAGCTCTGATTCTGACCTTTATACTTCAGTCCAAATAGACTATGGTTAATCACTGACATTTTACATTGCAAGACATTACTAATCATGTTTAAAGACATAGGAATTTAACATGGGAATGTACTTAATAAAATTAGGGTGTAACTTTAGGCAGAGTACTTCTTTCACATCCATGAGGTCCTGAGTGTGATCTGAAGAGCTTTTGAGACAGTAGGGGGAACAAGGGTGACAAGAATTTGTTATATACATGTGCTAAGTAATAACCTTCTTCTGGGGAGATGCTACACATGTATACTCATCCCAGACAAACATTCAACTTGGTGAGCCATTGAATTTTGGGGGGTGTTTACTTACAGGAATATAAATGAGAGGTTACTCAAAGGAACATAAATGAATCACAGACAATCGTATCATTAAGGCCCACCCCAACTTGGATGCCAGCTCACATAAGCTGGGAAACTTGGGGCATTTCCTACATAGGAATAGACAGTGTCCCTTCCAAGTGCTTCTGTTGATCAGAGCCTCTTCTCAAAACCTTGGTTGGTGTCTGCTTCTTCTGGTCTGTTCTCAGAGTCTTGTTCATAGCTTGGTTTATCTGAGGATGATTCCTGGGTTTTATTGCTTACTCTGGCATGGGAGGGGCCTAGTGAATCTGGTCAGTTTGAACGATTTCCTGAAGCTAATTCTGAGTTTTCATCTTCTTATTCAAGGACCTTCCCTGTAGGATGGAATGTTTCAGCCTCAAAGACTGTGTGAAACTGTCAAACAAAATATTAAAAACAGACAAAGGACTTCAGACTGTCAACAGGTTGAAAGAGACTTCCATTATTTAGAATGACACCCCAATGTCAAGTCATTCTTATTAAATGACACCAGAAAAACTAGATTCTTACCTATGGAAACAAAAGCATAGGCAGAAATCCACCAACTTTCTGGGTTCCTACCCTGCCTGGTAGGTAGCTGCAACCCATGACTAGTCTTGTAGCTGTATGATTTCCACAAGGGGGAGAAAAAATGATTAACTCAGTATTCCAGATGTTTTTAGTGATGAGGACTTCTGGTGTGATGGCAAGCCTTAGCCAGATGGTTACTGAATGTTTAATCTTTTGCTTGGATATCTTCAGCCATCTGTACACCCAGGCTTAAAACCTAACAGCACATCAGTCAATACCATGTTGTCTGTTAATTAAAGATTTACTTGAGTACATTTTGTCCACTGGGTGCCTGCTGTTTCAGTAATCATCCAGCCAGACACATTTACCTGAATATTCATGGTCACTTAGAATTCACTTGACATTCATACGCTGACTAATCATTTAATTCCTCTTACCTATCTGCCAGCAACATCATACATTGCTGACTGTTCCCTAGGATATTTTATTTCTCTTTTAGTTATAAATATTTCTGTAAAGAATGCTACAGAAACGCCAGTGATTACCTGAATATATGTATATGTTGTTTGCCTAAGAAATTCCTATTTGCTGGTAGGTAATATTCTTGCTTGGCTTGTAAGTGGCTCCAAGCCCTCCTATTTTTTACTCCTGGTGACTTACCTCCCATTGGGGCACAGATCTTTTAAAATACTCCTAAGAAAAAGCCAAAAGTGTGTGTGTGTGTGTGTGTGTGTGTGTGTGTGTGTGTGTGCGAGTTTGGGTGTGTATATGGGTATGGGTATGTATGTTTAGGCCAGAGATTGTTAAGTGTTTTCCAACTTACTTCTCTACCTGTATTTTTGATACAGAGTCCCATTAAGTCTAGAACTTAACATTTTGTCTACAGTGGTGGCCAGGAAGACTTCCTAGCTCAGACACTCTCTGGCGCTAGCATTATAGGCATACAAAGTCAAGCGTGGCTTCTCACCCTTGTGGTAGTGCTTGGCATTTGCAAACAGGTTCTCATGCTTGAATAGCAATCACTTTCTGACCAGAACTTCCCATCCCCAACACCTAGAATCTTTCTGGTAATTTTGAGGTCCTCTTGGACATAGACTTGACTCCCCTTTCACTCCTCTTCCACCTTGTTTTCCTTCCTTTTCTAGATACATATCTTCTGACAGTCCCAGATCCCCTCCCCTTCTCATCTGACTCATTAAATACCACTCATCTCTAAAATTAACCCCCTTTGCTCTGAGATGTTCTAATGGACCCAAATTCAGTGTCCTCTCTATAACTCACCAGATCTATACCGTTTCTCATTAGTTTTCTTTTCAGGTTGAAGTATCTGAAAGGCTTACAACAAAGAGCATTGTGAAGTGTGTAACTTAGCAGTTGGCACAAAATGGATACTTAGACATCACTTTCAAAAAATGATCGTAGCTACTTAGGAACTTGGCACCAAATTAGAAATGAGTACAGGACTCATAGGACTCACAGCCTGCCTGCAGAGAGCTGAGCACCCAGAGGAGCCTCAGGAGAGCTCTCCCTCCTGAGCACACAGGTGGGCCCCCACTTTCTCTCCACTGATTATCTGAAGGGAGACCACTGGGAACCCTCAGGTCACAGGCATCACAGTACTGCTTGAATCTGGACCCTTCCAGACTTCATCTGTGCCCAGAGCTAGAGCTGGCCAATCACCATCAGAACTCACGTCGGCCCGTAGAGAGCTGAGCACCCAGGACCAATCTCCTTCTGAAGACCATAGGTCCACAGACACACAGGAGAGACAAGCTCCATTCAGCGACAAGAAGATCAACTAACATCAAAGATAACAAGATGCAAGAAGAAAGCACAAAAACCTAAGCAACAGAAATCAAGACAACCTGGCAACATCAGAATCCATCTCTCCCAACATAGCAAGTAGTGAATATCCCTACACACCAAAAAAAACATGATTTGGACTTTAAATCATACCTCATGTTGATGATGAAGGACCTCAAGGAGCACTCCCTTAAATAAATACAGTAAAACACAGGTAAACATGTAGAAACCCTTAGAGAAACAAAGGAAAACATAAGCAAATAGGTGAAGGAATTGAACAAAACCATCTAAGATCTAAAAACAGAAATAGAAACAATAACGAAAACAAAAGGGAGACAACCCTAGTGATAGAAAACCTAGGAAAAAGGTCAGAAGTCATAGATACAAGCATCATCAACAGAATACAAGAGATGGAAAAGAGAATCTCAGGGTCCTAAGATAACATAGAAATCACTGACACAATAGTCAGAGAAAAGTGCAAAAATAAAAAATCTCCTAACCCCAAACATCCAGGAAATCCAGGACACAATGAGAAGACCAAAACTAAAAATACTAGGGCACAGAGAAAGTATCCCAATTCACAAAATCAGAAATGAAAGTGGAGACATAACAACTGAAATTAAGAAAATTCTTATCTCCTAGAACAAAACTCAAATCCAAGTAGATCAAATCCCTCCCATAAAGCCAAGTACACTGAAACCATTAGAAGAGATAGGGGGGAAAAGCTTAGAACACATAGGCACAGGGGGAATTTTTCTGAACAGAATACCAATGGCTTATGCTCTAAGATCAAGAGTCAACAAACGGGACATCATAAAATTGCAAATCTTTCATAAGGCAAATGACACTGTCAAAAGGACCAAATGGCTGCCAACATATTGGGAAAAGATTTTTACCAACCCCACATCTGATAGAGGGCTAAAATCCAATATATACAAAGAACTCAGGAAGCTAGACTATAGAGAATCAAATAATCCTATTAAAAATGGGGAACCAGATATGGATGCCTCCTCAGAGGCTCTGCCAGAGACATACTAATTCAGATGAGGAAGTTTACAGCTAACCATTAGACTGAGCATGGGAACCCCAATGAAGGAGCTAGAGAAAGAACTTAAGGATCTGAAAGGGTCTGCAACCCCGTGTGAAGAACATTACAAACCAACCAAACTCTCTTTAGCTACCAGGGACTAAAACACCAACCAATGGGTACACATAGAGAGACCCATGGCTCCAGTTGCATATGTAGCAGAGGATAACATTGTCTGGCACCAATGGGAGGAGAGACTTTTGTTTCAATGAAGGCTTTTTCCAGTGTAGGGGAATGTCAAGGTGCTGATGTGAGAGAGTGTAGTTGGTAGAGGGAGTACCTTCATGGAGGCAAGGGGAGGGAGAGTAGTAATAGGAGTGGGGGAAAGGGGAAAACATTTGAAATATAAATACTGAGAATATTCAATTAAAAGAGATTCTAAAAGTTCTAACTTGCAAACTTAAGATTGTCACAATAACGCACTGATATGGAGTAGCCATTTGAATCAATAATTCAGCATCACCAAATATTTCATATATTTATCTATTTCAGAGGTACTATGTACCATTCCAAAAAGAGTACATCATGATCTATCTTTCCTGAGAAGCTATCTAATTAATATGCAGCCTAGATGGTATACTAGCTTTTGCTCATTTAATCTATAGACACACAGTAGGACTGGTGACTCAGAGTTTGTTTGTTTTGTTTTGTTTTGTTTTCCTTATTCCTATTAATTTTGCAAGGTCTGTTGTTTACCTGGAGATTAAAGATGCTAATCCTCACACTTCTCATCTGAAAGTCTAGAAATTATTTTCATTTAAAGTGTAATTGCCCCATAAGGGTCTATTGGCTGACAGCAATCCAGCAGGAAAGTTGCTCTCTTTCCTCTAGGAAGTGTAACTAGGAGACCAGAAAGAGAGAGTGGAATTCCATGTCCTTTTCAAGGTTCATGGCCTTAAGTGTTTCCATTCTTTCTTGGGATGAAGATGGTTAGAGTTCTTAAGGAAGAATGGTTGAAATCAGGCTTTGGATTTCTTCCTGCAACTATGTACCTCCCCATGAAAGGAAAGACAGTTTTTCTTTGTGCTTAGCCAGGCTTGTGTTATGGTGGCAGAGGTACTGAAAAGCTGGGGTACTGTTTATGCTGGCCAACAACTTGCTTGAGGTCCTACTTTTTATTTATTTATTTGTTTATTCATTCATTTTAATATTTTTATTTAAAAGGAAAAAAAACAAACAAGGCCTCATGTAGTATGAGCTGTCTTGAAACTCTATATAGCTGATTATCACCTTAAATTCCTCACTCTCCTGTGTCTACCTAGGACTACAGGCATGTACTACCATGCCCAGCTAACCTACTTTCAAAGTGTTATTCTGTAAGCCTAAATCCAAAATTAAAATCTGTTTCAAGGAGCAGGTTAACACTTGGCTTTCCATAAAAATTGATTTTCTAGATGGTTTCTAACTATATATTGGATGAAATAAGGAAAAATATTATTGAGACATTTTTGAATGGAAGTATAGCTTAGAATGCAAATACAAATGATATGTCTGAGATATGTGAGTACTGAAGGGAAGGATAGTACCTGGGTGGTTACTAGCAGCTGCAGTATGTTGGGGGGAAAACATTAAAAATAACTCAGACAGAAAGAGTTTAGTTCAAAACTTGTTGCAGTCAATCTTTGTGACTTGAGTCATGTTATATCTTTAAGTCTTAGTCTCTTCCTTCATTAAAAAAGCATCATCTATGTTAACTGAATAGATACTGATGATGCTTAAAAGAGGTGTGTGTGTGTGTGTGTGTGTGTGTGTGTGTGTGTGTGTGTGTGTGTGTGTAAAATGTGGTACATGAAACATGAAGTCACCAATTTTTGCTTTCTAGTTTCTGAACCTCTCCTCCAATTCAGCATAGGGACCCTTGTTGAGCTTTTCTGTAAATTCTGGGAGCTGAGAAAACCAGCCATTGACTGTGCCTTTCTGAAGATTCTGAAAGATAGTTAGCTTGGTAAGTAGGTAGTTAGGGAGGGAGGTAGACATAGACAGATGATGATAGATAGATAGATAGATAGATAGATAGATAGATAGATAGATAGATAGATAGATAGATAGATAGATAGACAGACAGACAGACAGACAGATGGATGGATCTGTATAGATAGATCGATGAGGCAGACAGATACATAATAGATGATGGAAAAAAGGAGTAAAAACAGACAACATACAGACAGAATATATACAGATAGAAATAATTCTTGTTTTTTTAGATAAACTTTTACATTGTAACCCTAACTAGCCTAGAATTTGTTTACCTGGACCAGGTTGGACTTGAATTGCCAGGTAATTTCCCTCATTGCATATGCCCAGAACTTGGATTATAGCTATTTGTCAGCACATCTATCTTTCAAATAATACTTATCTCCAAGAAATCCCAGGGTAAGTAGGCCTTATAGTTAAGGCCAGAGAATTTCAAAATAATTTCCATGCTATTTCTTGCCTATGACTTAGATAAGGTCTCATCAACACTTGCTTTTAATGAAACTGAGCAGTGAACCCTCTAAAGACCCCATAAAGTCAGAAAGTATGATTTAAAATTATTTTTCTTATATTTTATTCAAAATTTTATTTGTACTAGAAGTTGTTTATTTCTGGTCTTGTCTGGCTTTCTTTAAGGTCAGAATAAAATAAACTAAGACTTTACAGCAAAGCCCATTCTTGCTTTATTTTCGAACAGAGTGGAACAGTTTCCGCTATCCAGTGCCAATAAAAGAGCCCTACTCGGTGCGAACATGTATGACCATGACTACGTTCTTTACAGTTGAGGATAAGTGACACCACGGTACTGTGTGAAATGATGTCTTCTGTCACAAGGGGCGAGAGTGAGGACAATTAGTTATTAGAGATAGGAAGATAGGAGCAGGCAGGCATCTCATGCCTATAATCCTTATTCTTGGGAGGTAGAGAAAGAGGGATTCTTCCAAGGTCCAGGTGAGCCTGGGCTGAAAAGGTCCTACTAATAAATACAAAAAAAAAAAAACAACCCAAAGGATGGTAGAACAGGCCGGGCAGTGGTGCTGCTGCACACCCTTAATCTCAACACTGAAGAGACAGAGACAGGCAAATCTCGAATATCCAAGTTCAAAGCCAGCTTGGTTTACAAAGCAGGTTCTAGAACAGCTAGGGATAAAAAGAGAAACCCCATCCTACCCCCACCCCGAAGAAATACTAGAACAGAGTTTAAGGAGCACGAGAAAGTCATGGCATTGAGAAACAACTGCCTTTTCATGGGAAGCACTGAGCTCTTGGCCATGACCATCTAAAATAAATCAAGACAACAGAATGCGCTGGCCAAGCAGCCAGGGCTGAATGTTGGTCATGAGAGTGTGCTACTCATGCAAGATTTCCTGCAGGATAGTTACTTATTTTTATTTTCAGTACCGATGTAATTACTGGATTTACGGAAGGGTTATCTCAAATATTATTTGAATATCTCAAGTCATTACTCCATGAAAAACTTTTCAAATATATGTCATGATTTAAAAAATAGTTTTCTCCTTGATACTTTCTCCCTCAAACTGAAATTTTGGGATTGGCTTTTCTTCCACTTCTGAGTTTTAATATCTACCAGGACAGAATCAATATTCACTCATATAGCTTCTGCCTTCACCACCAAATGCCATTCGAACAATAATTTCGAAAAAAATTAAAAATAAATTCGAACAAAAATTCAAATAATTTTGGAACAAATTAATATGAATCCTCTTAAGCAGGAATCCTAATGGTAGAGCTGAAATGTTTTTCTGAAAAAATACTTTACTGAATATAAATTCTTCCTTGTCATTAGAGCTCTGTGATGTTGGGGGATGAACTGACTGTACTTGCAGAGGTCAGAGCCCTCCACTTTCAATGGGAAGGAGATATTATGAAGCATTCTCAGTAGTTGGCTCTTGGTGTGCTGAGATTTATATCTGTAACAAAGGAGACTGGAGAAGTGGTTTTTTTAATGTTAGTGGGGATAAGAAGTGTTAGGGACAGGAATTATAATGAGATTTCTTTTTTTAGAGAGAGAGAAAAGACAGCTAGGGATCCAGGGAAGAAAAGAGAAATGTGTCTCCCTGTAAGAAGTATGTGATCCCTTTCTATTTTTATCAGAGCCAATGGGAAAACCTGAACTAGAAAATCAGAGACTGTAAACCTACGACTCTAGGTTATTTTTTTCACCTTTACTGGCATTTGGATCAATGAATTAGATTTTTAAATTTGACCTTTTATGATACTTGAATTTAAGAATTCCTAATCCCACCCACACAACCTAAAGCATTTATGTTGATTAATGCATAAGAAGTTCTCAATATATCCATTTCTAAAAATGTGCTCATACAAATGCATGCATATGTATTTAGGGAATTTTAACAAGTGTCTATAGATAAGCATATATAAGAGATAAATGGAAATTTTATAAATGTGACTCAGTAGTATTGAGTATCCCTGTAACTGATTGCTGTACTTCACTCAAAGGCTCTGGAGACATGAGTCAAAGAGTGCAGGGCCAAGTTGGGCTTTAACATCAGCTTTTATAGACAGAAGACTCAGCCATCTTATACAAAGGAAGACCTCTGGTTACTTCTGGACAAGAGGAGGTAGTGACTCTGTCCTGTCTATGGTCCTCTTTCATTGAATCTGTCCTGGTCTCTGTTTTAGTCAGGGTTTCTATTCCTGGACAAAACTTTATGACCTAGAAGCAAGTTGGGGAGGAAAGGGTTTATTCAGCTTACACTTCCACATGCTGTTTATCACCAAAGGAAGTCAGGACTGGAACTCAAGCAGGTCAGGAAGCAGGAGCTGATGAAGAGGCCATGGAGGGATATTGCTTAAGGGCTTGCTTCCTATGGCTTGCTTTTTTATAACTCAGTTCTACCAGCCCAGGGATGGCACCACCCACAATGGGCTGGGCCCTCCCCCCCCCCTTGATCACTAGTTGAGAAAATGCCTCACAGCTGGATATCATGGAGGCATTTTCTCAGCTGAAGCTCCTTTCTCTGTGATAAGTTCAGCTTGTGTCAAGTTGACATAAAGCCAGCGAGCACAGCCTCCTTCTGAGATTGAGATTACAGTGAACCAGTTGTGAATCCTCAGCTCAGATTCCATGCCATCTTTACTACTTTACTTGTGGGTGCTCATTTTGCAGCTGCTATCAATAAGATGCTAGTAAGTGATAGTTATGAATTAATAAACATCAGTGCAAATGATAATGCTAGTCTTTTAAGTCAATATTATTTATCTCTGCTAATATGGCCCCAATATTATCCCTTTTAGCCACCAAAGACTAGAATAGGAATCACTATTTGACTCAAGAATAGGGAAGTAACATTAAGTGTATCAAAGTTGGTTAACAGATTACTGTATGCCTAAAATAACACAAAAGAACAGACCATATTTGAGGCATGAACATAAAAAATACATAAAAATAACTTGTTCTGGGGGTGTTTAATGGGTTTGAAAATTGTACAAACCTGTTTACATGTATACACACAGGTGATCTTCAAGATAACATGTAAGAGAGAGAAAGTGTGTGGTATTTTGTATCATTTTTACATAAAATTAAGGCCCAGAACAGTTAGAATTCAAATCTGATTGCAGTTCGTAGTGCAGAACACACATCCTTACCTAATTGCACATACTACTATGGAGTAAGCTAGTAAAAGGGACAGCATCAGAAGATGGAAGAGACAGAATGGGAAGCAAAAGCCAGTGTCTGGCTGCAGGTCCTCTTCCTCCTCATGGCTCATTGAGATACACCATTTCTGTACATGCTCTTCTGTACAAAAACAATGGTTCAGTCTAATTTTTGTCCGTTTGCTTATTTGTTTAGTTGTTTGGCAATAAAGTCATATGTAACCCAAGCTAGTCTGGAATTTTCTAGGTAGCTGAACATAACCTTGAACTTCTGATGCTCCTGTCTCCACCACCCAAATGCTGAGCTGGCAGGCATCCATCCCCATATGTCGTGTATGTAATCCTATAGACTAAACCCAAGGCTTCATGCTTGTGAAGTGAGCACTCTACTTACTGAGTTGTATCCACAGCCTTGAATGACTTGCTCCTATCTGGGTGAAACTTAAGAGTTTTTCTGATTAGGGACAAAGGAATCAGAATCCATCAAGAGAGCACCATACTTAGTCTCACATAAAAAAAAACACCCAAACAAAAATGAAAATAACAAACAAAACAACTATAGTCCACAGCTCTTGGGGGAGCTTCAGACCTGCTATCAGTCTCCCAAACAAAGAGCCTAGGAAAGAGCTAACATCCTAAGGTCACTTCAGGATCACCACAGCCACAGGAGAAAGGCAATTGTAGAAAACAAGGTAAAATGTTTCTCTCGAACTGAAGTTTGCTTGAGAACAGATGGGACCAAGATGTTGCCCCTGAATCTCCATGTCACCTCAGATTATTCTCCTTCTAGCCCTTTAGCTTCATAAATCCATACATGCATAAATCATCTTTCAGAGTTAAGGGAAATAGGTAGTTTAATTTTGCAAGAAGATATTTTAAATTAGGAAACTTTAAATTAGGAATCAGAAATTCAGGCATCTCCATGATAATCCATGTCAGCAAAATAGGTCAAAGCTAGACTTTTTTTTTTTTAAATTTCTGGGAAGTTAGAAAAGATAAGACAGGCATCTGTGATGCTCTAAAAAGACTATATATATATATATATATATATATATATATATATATATATATATATATATATATATATCACTAAAAGCTTTAACATTTCAAAGCATCATATCCACTAACATGTTGTTTGAAGAAATGCCAGAAGGGAAGTTGGGCGGAGGCACATTTGGCCAGTCCAATATGGTAGCCATTGACGGAACAGCATATGCAAAGGCTTCTGATTCCATACATTTTCCTCTGTTTGTCTAAATATTTTGCTTGATTCCTTGAATTTTATCTAAGCTTTGTCCAGCCCTCCTTGCACTAAAAAGAGTCAAATCCAGACTTGCTGGCAGCAAACTCTGCTCCAGTCCTCATGCGTGAGCTCAGCCAATGGAAAGACACGAGCGAAGAAACACTGGGACCGCGCAACAGCTCGGTTCTTGTACAGATTAATAAAGGTGAATGCATTGAAGCTGGAATAAAAGGTGGATTCCCCTCCCCCTAGGCAAGAGGGAAAAAAGTGAAAATTCATGACCACAATAAAAGTCAAGTTAATTAACTATTACAAAGCACCAGCTCTCCCCAAGTATCTGATCCCTTTATGGACAAGGCTAATTATGAGATTGGTAGATGTGTCATAAAAATCAGGGTCTTTCAAGTCCCAGGGTGCTTGTCCGCTGCTGCAGCTTGACCAAGTATTTTTTTGTTTTCTCCTGGCCAGATTTACATGTGTTCTACTATCACCTATTGTGGAAATTATTTAATCTCTACCTGGTGTTCCTACTCTACCTTTAACCATTTAGTTCCCATATAAAAACACACATAACCTTTATATTTACAATAAGCCTTAAACAGCACAAGAGTTAAGTAGATACCTATGCTTAATGTCACTAGAATTTATTTTCCTATCACTTACTATTTACCAAGTTTCATCTTGACTGCTCTTAATTCCAATGGGCCAGACTCAAGTTTTCATGACTCACCTAATCAGTGGAGGTTTTTCCTTCTTCCTCCTGCCCTTTCTATTTCTCCTCCTGGTCCCTCTCTGATTCCCAAGCTGGGGAAACCTAAACCCCACCTATTGACACTTCTGCCCTGCTAGTGGCTGTTGACATCTTCAATTTACAAATCAGAAATAACTTGGAGGCAAAGTCTATGTGCTGACTCTCTCATCTCTGAACAACCAGGTCCTGGAGGCCAACACTTAGCATTACAATAGATAACAACCGACCAAACCTCAGTACTCAGCTCACAGCACACAATTCTTTCCACTTGGTATTTTTCCCTTTCACACACTGGATTCCTGTTGCATTTAGAACTGGGACGGAAGAAAGAAGAGAGGATAGAGTGGGGAGTTGGGCTGTGCTGAAGAATGTGTTAGAGAAAAATTGGGTCCATACACCAGCAGGAAGGAGGCCTAAAAGACATCCTTCATAATCATATGACCTTGTGGTCACTTATGACACATGCTGAAAATGGCCTGCCTTTGGCTCTGAGCTTTGCAGTCAGCATCTAGAGATTCTTCATAACTTTGAACAAGTCATAACACAAAGCTTCAGACTATATAGTTAGCCCAGAAAAGCAATGAGAAAGGAGACTCAGGGAGCAAATGCAAAGATATTGGGATTAGGAGGTTAAGGGGATTGGGAGTGAGTTATCAGCTCAGCAAGACCAACACCGGTCAACTGCAAAGGAAAGTACAATGGAGCTATGAGTGCACACTTGTTCTGTACATTTTCTGGAGCTTTGGAGTCACCATCTATCTCTTCATCCTCCAGCACCGCAGCATCTTCTATTCCCCATGTAATGGTTATATTTGGGAAGAAAATCCTTTTTCTTCTTCTTCTTTTATTCAATTTTTAAAATTTACATTTCAAATGTTATCCCCTATCCCTTTTCCTCTTGGGAAACTTCTTTCCTACCTCCTCCCCCTGCTTCTATGAGGGCGCCCCCACATACCTACTTCCTCCCACGTCCCCACTCTGGCATTCTCCTACACTGGGGCATCAAGCCTTCATAGGACCAAGGGCCTTTCCTTCCATTGATGCTGACAAGGCCATCCTCTGCTACATATATAGCTAGAACCATGGGTTTGTCCATATGTACTACTTGGTTGGTGGTTTAGTCTCTGGGAGCTCTGGGGGGTCTGGTTGGTTGATATTGTTGTTCTTCCTATGGGGTTGCAAATGCCTTCAGCTTCTTCAGTCCTTTCTCTAACTTCTCCATTGGGGACACTGTTCTCAATCCAATGGTTGGCTGTAAGCATCTGCCTCTGTATTAGTGAGACTTTGGCAGAGCCTCTCAGGAGACAGCTATATTAGTTTCCTGTCAGCATGCACTTTTTGGCATCCACAATATTGTCTATGTTTGGTGACTTTATATGGGCTTGATCCCCAGGTGGGAAAGTCTCTAGAAGGCCTTTCCTTCCATCTCTGTTCCACACTATCTAAAAGCAAAAAGTAGTCACTAACCAGGAAGCTTTCAATAAAAATCAGACCCCATGGTGAAAGTTTTTATGTAAGCACTCTGAACACTATCAGGGCAGAGGACAATTTAGACACAAGTTTATACTTATGATACAAAAGAAAAATTTTGTAGAGCTGTCCTGGACTTTGGACAAGTGGGTTGATAGCTTACATTGGAGAAACTGCTTAAAGATTTGACTTAGAACAATTTGAGGTCACACAAAATTGTATTGTCAAAACTTCTCCCTCTGACCAATACTGTTCAAACTGGGAAATTTCACTTTGTCAGTCAAGTGTAAAGCAAACGTCTAGCCCAACTTCATTCAGAGAGAGGGTCACAAGACTGTTATGATTACTGTATTCTAGACTAGGTGTGTGGGATGTGCCTCTTCAGGAATGAACTGCAAAGCACTTCAGCCCATTTCTCAGAGGAGTCATCAAGCTATAGGAAACATATAGACCAAACACCTGACTAACTCCACATTTCGATCAGTGGTCACATGCAGCCAAAGAGAGGCTCAGTTTTTTGGATAGATCAGAAATACTAACTTATTAATATACCTGATCCTGCTGTTGATTTTTCATGTATCAAAAATGAGTAGTTGTATTAGGTCTTTGACACTAACCCCTGTTGACAAATGCCTTTGCCATAAAACCAAGGTCAAACTATGTGTAACAATATGCAATTTGTTCTTCCCCTTAACATGTTACCAGTGATTTTAGCCTTAGAGTGGCTTTTGCTCAGGTTTTGCTTTTTATTTTGTTGCTGCTGCTGCTGCTGCTGTTGTTGTTGTAACTTAACATTAGCTAGAGTCAAATGGTAATTAGAACCTCAATTAAGTGACTGTGTCCATCAGATTGTTTCTGGGGCAAGTACGCGGAACATTTTTTTCTTAATCGTTCATATGAGAGGGCTTGGATCCTGATGGGTGGTGCCACCCCTGGCAAGATGCCCTAGGTTGTAGAATAATGGAGAATGAGCGAGCCATGGGGAGCAAGCCAGGCATTCTTTCATGGCCTCTACTTCAGCTCCTGGCTCCAGGTTCTTGCCTTGAGTTCCTACTCTGACTTCTTTCAAAGATAGACTGTGATGTGGAAGTTAATCCAAACAAACCCTTTCCTCCCCAAGGAGATTTACCATAGTGACAGAATGCCAACTATGTCACACTCCCAAAGACCATCTAATCGGGTTTATAGTAAGTCTATCCTGTCTACCAACCATAGTTTACTATCAAATACCAATATCTGTGTCCATATGGTATCTATCCCTGAAGTTTTGTTAATGTAAAAACTAGTAGTGGTAAATAATCATTTTATATAAATATCTTAAACATACATACATACATAAACACACACACACACACACACACACACACACAAAACTTTTATACACTGATTTGCTGTGTAAAAATGCTACGTCCTCCCTAACACCTCACCTGTGGGAAGCGGGCATTAATTCTTGTGGAGGACAAGCATTTGCTTACTTATGCTTCTATCTTTTTTTCTTTTTCTGGGTAACTATAAGTGTTTCTGAGGTTTATCTAGATTTGTGCTTTTCCTTTTTGACTATTGCTGAGCAGTGGGTACAAGCATTGGTCTGGAGTTTTACCACTGACCGCTCTGAATTGTTTCTTTGATCTTGTGCCGGGAACTTGCACTTGTTTTGAGCCAGTTTTCTTTTTCATTTTTTTAAAAAGATTTATTTATTTATTGTATATAAGTATGCTTTAGCTGTCAGGCACACCAGAAGAGGGATCAGATCTCATTACAGATGGTTGTGAGCCACCATATGGTTTCTGGGATTTGAACTCAGGGCGTCTAGAAGAGCAGCCAGTGCTCTTAACCACTGAGCCATCTCTCCAGCCCTTGAGCCAGTATTTTTGCTTGTAAAGTCAGGATCATAATTTCATAAGGTTCTGAGCACTAAGGAAATTAAGTGGTGCTGATATGAAGTGTTTAAAGCAATGGTTCTCAACCTTCCCAGTGCTGCCATCCCAACCATACACTACTTTCATTTCTACTTCATAACTGTCATTTTGCTACTGTTATGAATTATAAATTATAAATATCTGTTTTCCGATCGTCTTAAAGCAACTGCTATAAAATGGTCATTTGACTCTAAAGAAGCCATAACCCACAGGTTGAGAACCAGGGTTTAGATAAATGTCTGAGATAATATATGCTCAAGAACTTTTTGTAAAACCCATATATTGGGGGGTTGTTTTGTTTTGTTTTATAGGGTTACATAAGGTTATTTTCATATTAGTGTATTGTGTGTTCTTTAATTTTGTTTTATATTTATTTGCGAGGGGAGGGCATATGCATATGGAAGTCAGCAGACAATAGCTTGCTGAAGCTAGTTCTCAACTTCTACTATATAGATCTTCAGATTTGGCTGCAAGTACTTCAATGCACTGAGGCATGTTTCCCTCCAGTATAACATATATGTAGCATACATACTATCATATATGTCTCTTATGCTTGTCTATTATCTAACTTCCAGGACTTTCTTCTTCTCCACCACTTGCTCTTTGTGAGGTTTAGCTCCCAGGGTACTAGCTCACTCTGGACGGCTTTGGAATTCCAATGATTTTCAGGGCTCAGCTCCTTCTGCTCCCAACTCCCTTTCCTCTGTCATCCTTGACCCTTTCATATTTTCTTCTCATATTCTCATAAAATGTTTGCAAGTGTGTTCTCAATAATGCTGATTCAAGTTTCTGTGTCAAGCAGTCTAATGTATCCTAGACCCCAACTTTAATAATGACATCACCCCCTCCCTTGTCCTGCCTACTCATGTGTGCTTCATTCAGTCTCCACCCTAGCTTTTCCTCTAAGTTTGTTTTCAGTTCATGTAGATCATACCAGCTTAACACTTACTAACAATATCCCAATTTTTCTCCAGATCATACTATCTAAGATCTACTAATGACGTTCTAATATTTTCTTCAGGTTAGGTATAAACTCATTTTCAGAAGTCTCTTTTTCAGGAAAACCAACCTTATTTTTTGTCTCTACCATCCAGAAGTAATTTTTTCCTCTGCATCTTCTCAGCGTTGGGTTTTGGGTCCTCTACACACACTACTCACTTAAGCAAGGAAAAGCATTTGGAACCTGGTATATGTCTACAGATAGGTGTCACCGAATTTCTTTGCCTCTGTAACCACCATCTTGAATATTCTAATTCTGTTCTAAATTCTTCTGCTTATTATTTCTAACTCAGCTCAGCTCAGCTCACCATGTCATTAGCCATGCATTTGACTCTCTAAGGCACCCTGTCCAATTCTTTGATTCTGACACGAGGTCATATTCAGAAAACCACACTTTTTAGCATGTTCTGTTTCTAAGTGATTCTGTCTTCAGGTCTAATAATTTACTAGACACTGTTGCCATCCTAGCTAGCTAATTTCATGGGATTGATTGACCAGCAGAAAAGTGGAGCAAAGAGGATTTTCAAGAATTGGAGCCATGCACTAAGGTCCAATCAGGTGTCTCTGTGGTTGGGATTCTGGGTATTTATTGCCGTGGCAAGCAGTGGTGGGAGACCGACATTTCCATTATCTCACGACAGGTAGACACAGACTCTCCTCATTGAGTTTCTCAGGGTAATTCCAGGGCCTAACGCACAGTAGGCAATGGTAGGAATTGCTGCCCTACTATTTCCTTCAGTATCAGTGTTCACTGTAGCTAGCTTTCAGGCTTTTCTGTCTCAGCTACCGGTGATGTAGTTGTAAAGCAGATTTTATGAGGAAATCAAGAACATGTGCTTTTAATGACAGTCTGTTTGTGTTCTAAACAAATTATTTTTTAATGGCAAGTTACCAAAGTAATAAAACTGCATCCTTTTAGTGTACATATTAGCTCTTTCCTGACTCATGATCACATCTCACTACATCTTATTTTCCTCCATGTATGCTACTCTTTTTCCCATCATCCAACCTATCCCTTGTAGGTGAAATCCATGCCTGGAGCATCTGAGCAGATCCATTGACCTTCATTGCTGACAATGCTATCCTGGAACGCTTCAGATGAGGAAATGCCCCTTATATACAAGAAACACAAAAGCTCCTTAGGAATTGGTGTGTAGCAGAGCAAAGAAAAGCCAGAAGTTGTGTTTCCTAGTGCAGTTGCAAAAGTGGACACTCAGCTCCTACTTAAGAAGCTAGGAATTCAAGATGACCAACCCTTTTCTGTGGTCAATAGACCATCCACAAGTGGTTCCAATGGAACACATTGTTTCTGCTCATTTACCCAACACACAGATTGACAACCAAATCCAAAACAATGGGATAAGCATAACCACTAAGCTAAGTATAAGTATACCAGGTCAGAAGAAAACAAAGGCAATATGGAGTTGGCTCATGTAAAGGTGAAAACGTAAGTATTTCTATGTACTTACCCACTGTTGACAGACTTGTGGCCCTGTATTCTCAACCCCTCAATAAAAAAACATAGGAAATCAGGTTCCTGTCTAAATGTATTTTCCCACTACTTTACGACAATTTCTTTTCTCTTAGCAACAGTGTTATTCACTGCAAGAGAGATTAATGTACTACCCAAAGCATCTATACTTGCGGGTTGTCAAAAATAGCTTGCACTTTTTTAAGCCTCCTTACTGAGAAATAAGTGTTGTTGCTAGAAACAGTTTTGCCTATTTATTCTGATGCCATAATTTCCCTCATTGAATATTTAGTATATTGATCTTCTTCTTTTGAAAGATGAAAAGAGTAAATTGAAGGAGTAACTGTCTAGTCCAGGCTAGGCTAGAGAATATATTCCTATTTTTAAGTTATAAAGTAGTGGCCTATTGTGGGATTTATGTATGTATGTGTTTGTGCTCACATGAGTGTATACACACACATACCTGCCAAGCATGCATACAGACAGAAACACACAGAAGTACCCACCCATATGTGTGCATATGGAGGCCATATGATAACACTGGGTATCTGCCACTGTCCACCTTATTTTCAGAGTCTCTCACTGAAACTGTTGTTCACCTACTGTTTAAACTGGCTAGCAAGCTCCTGAGATCTCCTGGATCCCGTTTCTAGCACTGAGATTACAGGCATGTGCCACACTGTCTGTTTTTTTCTCTCGGTGCTGAAGATACAAACATGCAGCAACCACCTATGAGACACCTTGCTGGGAAAGGTCACAATTTTCAATGTAGCATTTTCAGGCACACTTTCTTCTTACTCATTCATGTCCCTTCTGTCTCCCTGTCACCTCATCTCCCTCTTGCTGATCTGATCTACCTCTTTGCAGAACATCATTTCCTTTTGATGTCATAAGCGTTCTGTTAAATTCTTTTTTTTTCTTTTTAATCTCATCCCCTTGCAATCTCTTCTTTTCTTCTTATGGGTCCTTTTCTAGTTTCATGACTCCCTCCATGAACACACACAAACACACACACACACACACATACAAACAGAGGCACACAAACATAGATATACACACACTTTCTCTGTCACACACACACACACATTCTTTCTATCACTGACAGACAGATACACATGCACACACAGACACAAACACTTTCATGCACACACAAACTGAATTCTCAAAAGAACAAATACAAATAGCCAGTGGATATTAAAAAAAAAAAAGTTCAACCTTTTTAAATGGTCAACATCCATGACCATCAAGGAAATGAAAATCAAAACTTCTCTGGGTTGGATATAACTCCAGTTAGAATCTCTATTATCAGGAAAACAAATGACAACATATGCTGGCAGGGATGTTGGGTAAGAGGAGCAGTAGTTACTGATGGTGAGAATGTGATCTGCAGCTACTGTAAAGATCAAGATGGAGGTTTCTCAAAAGGCTGAAAATAGAATTCCCAAATGTGTCTTTGTTTCTAATTTGCTGTGTGTTTGAAAAGGAACAGAAAGTAGTGTGTTGCCCATTTGGAGCCAGACAAACAAGACATAGAAAGAAAAGTATAGGGCATGAAGAAATCCACCAAACAGGAAAAATGGGCATGTGGTTTTCACATTTAAAGGCTTTGTCTGCTCTCCACCTGTATTTATAGGCACCATGCCTGGAAGTGGGAAAAGACTGGAGGGGTGTGTGTGTGATTTTTTTCCAGAGCCTTCATAGGTAACACAGCATTGTTCATTCGTTGAACTGGAAATTTCATTCTTCAGAACTCTTTAAAGATTAACTGTTGTTGTTGAAGTCATTATTTATGGAAATCTGCAATAAAAACCCAGGCAGTTCCAGCCTCCAATAATAATGCACCTGCATAAATCCAACAGCCTCCAAACTAGATCCTCTGCCTCTACCTGTTCTTCCTGCTGTATTTTGTAAACAACAAACAGGATCTTTTGAAAGTATGGGTAAGTATAGATAAACGCATGTGTTTCTCGTGTCCTGACCCTCCACTGGTTTATATCATTCAGAGTACTCCTAGATCTTCTGATAGTCCATGACACTCTCCAGAATCTGCCGAGCCCCCAAATCCTCATCCATGCCCTCCCCAACATCTTCTACCATCTTCTCTGCTCTTTCAACTCCTTATTTCAGAGACAAGGGTGTTCTGCCAAGATCATTTGCACTTGTTGGTTCTCAGTACAAATGGGGCACCTAGTGTTTAGTCATCTACACTCCTAAAACATTGAATAATCAGAAGAAATGCTGAATTAACCCTTTAGATGCCTGAAGGTTGGGGAAAGGACTTTATCAGACATTAGAGAACTTAATGTATATCATATCACAACTTATTTGGTTCCAGAAATCTTCCTGGATTAATCTCAGCATCAACCTAGCTGAGTTTTCCCCTCTGCTACAAACCTACACGGTTTGCTCAGCTCCTTTGAGTCTTTGCCCAGGTACCATGTTCTCAGTGAGCCTGGTTATACTCACTATGCACCTTATCTTCTGTTTAACTCTCCTATTTTTCTGTACAGACATTATTGCCATCTGACACATTTCCCTTATTTATTGCCCATCTTCTTCCATAGTGTATAAGTTCCATTCATGGAAAGGTTTTTGTTGTTCTGTCCTTTTGTTTAGCTTAGGTTTGTTTGCTTTCTTGGTTTTGTTTGGTTTTGGCTTTTGTTACCTGCTGTGATCCTGGCATTTAGGATTGTATTCTAGAATATAATAAACCTGCAGTGAACATGGTTAAACTAATGAATGATTGTCTTTAACTAATTCTGGCTGCTGCACATCTATGGAATGAGGAGGCACTCTGAGTAGCAAACCATGAGCCTGTCATTTACATCCCAGTGAAGGAGCTAGAGAAAGGACTGAAGGAGCTGAAAGAGTCTGCAACCAAAGGGGAAGAACATTATCAACTAACCCACTACAGCTCCCAGGGACTAAAACACCAACCAATGAGATCCATGGAGAGACCAATGGCACCTGGTGCACATGCAACAGAGGATAGCATTTTCTGGCTGCAATAGGAGGAAAGGGCTTTGGTTCATGGAAGGCTCCCCAGTGTAGCAGAATGCCCATGTGGTGAGGTGAGAGAGGATGGTTGGGAGAGGGAACACCTTCATGGAGGCAATGGGAGGAAAAGGGGGAGGGGAGGGGGAGAGGATTACAGGAAGAGGATAACATCTGAAATGTAAATGCTGAGATATCCAATAAAAATGTAAAAACAAAACAAAACAGCACCTTCATATAGAATAAGGAAGCATGAGGAAGATTTCCTCTCTTCCTACCCTGTCATCACCTTCACCTCTTGAGAGCCAGATGGCAAGAGCAGACTTAGAGGTGTTTTCTCTAGAAGTTCCCTTATCTGTATAATTGTGATTAAAATGGATTTTGCATTTTATGCACAATCCCAGCATCCTCTTTCACACCAAAATAGCTTTACTTCTATGTTGTCAGATAAAGTATCATTAACAATTTGTTTAGTTTTGACAGCACAGGGCTATAATTAGTTTCCATAGGAAAAGTGCACCAATTAACACCATGTTTGCTTCTTGGCTAGAATCTAAATGAAATCAAATGGAGCTGAGAAAAAATGCAAAATGATGTTGCATTAACCCTAGAAATTAATTGCCTGCTTGTGGATTAGAGTTAGCTGTGGATAGCTACTTTTGACTTAATATGAAGAATTGTCTTGCCCTGTCAACTCCAAGAAATATTATTGATACACTTGTTCTCCATGACTTCGCTGTGTTTCTTCATCTCCATATGCTCACTCATACGTAGAACTCAGAAAATGCCACCGATCTTCTGTTATTTTCAGCATGCTAGCCAGATACATTTTTTGAAATACATTGATGACAATTCAGATAGATAGACAGCAATGAACTTAAGTTGAAAGAATCACCCTGAAAAACAGTGTATGGTACCATTTTGCTTGAAGTAGAAAAATAAATTAAATGATATTTGTATCTGTTTTCTTGTTAAAAAAAACATGAACTTGCTTTAATCAATTTATTAATAATAACATAGATAATGTGTTGGGTGGAGAGAGGAGGGAGAACGGATGTGGGACAGAGTAGCTCTCTCAACATACCATTTCTGAAACAGCTGTGTAGTTGGAAGTGGGTAATGCTGCTTCAATTCTACTTCACAGAAGGATTGTGGTACTATGAAGACATAGCACTTGACACAGAGCTGGCAACACCAAATGCTAAGTAGCTATGCTTGACTGATCTCCAAAGGAGCAAGAGTCAAGTACGCCTTCATAAGTCAAACTCAAAAGGATGTCACATGGTTTGTGGATACAAGCCATTCTGGGTTCTGGATCTCTCAATTTGTAATACAGAATTGTGGGAAGACTCCAATCTGATGCCACACCTGGAAGCTGCGCTGTGCTTTAGAATTCACCTGGATCTTCTGTGTAATTTCCTTGTTTGAGCTGTTGTGTGTAGAAATTGTTTCTTTGGCCCTTAGTCCAAGTGTCTAGGTATCATTGAGAAAATGAGGAACTGGGCCAGCTCTAGGGAGAAATGTGATAAAAAAGAATGGCAGATTCTTAGTTTGAAAGACCATGGAAGAAGTTCCAGACTGAGTAGTTCCTTGCCAAGGGACCATGGGCAAATTACTTCTGTGTCCTAACTGTGTTCTCATCTGAAATTCATCAAATCATCTGTATAATTAAGGATGGTTGTGAGTCCTTTGTAACTAAAATGGATAGTACTATGCGTTAAACATGTGAATACTCAACAAATATTAAGGGCTCATTGTTATTCTTATTTTGTATATCTATGGCTGGTGCATGCAGAGGGCCTTACCCACCTCTCCTCAAATGTTACCTAGCTCCTAGCATGGAGCACATGTGAGCATTAAAGATAAATTACTCTGATTTCAGTAATTGCTTTGCCAAGGTGTTCTCATTAAAAATGCAAACTTACTTATGAGGTATTGATCTCTTAGCTTAACTTTGATATTTTCCAAAGATGACATGTTAAGAGAAGTTATTAAATGGAAGGGACATAAGGGTGGTTGTAGAAACAGAAGTTTTGGAGCATGGGTATTTCTTCCCCAGCTATGACAAACCACAGAGCCAGAGTAAGTAATAACATTTGGAAGCCATTGCAATCTAGCCAGCATGAGGGTCTAGGGTTGGCAGTAAAGACAGGGACACTGAAAAAGCTCATGGGGGCTAAAAATGAGTGAACTCCACAAGTCTGACAAACCACACACACACACGCACGCACACACACACACACACACACACACACACACACACACACACACACACGCATGCATACATGCACACACATTCTACTGTGAAACATGTCAGTTCAGGCTGTTAGTACCTACTTCCCCACTATAAAACTTATGTGGTGGTGATTCATTATCACATTTGGCTTTGGGGGCCTTGCCACAGGATTTGAGTGGGTGTTACAATGAGTCCAAGCATCACAATGCTCACATCCTTTCTCATAAATCATGTGTAGCTTTAGAAGCCTGGGAACACTATGACAAATTATTCTAGATGCTTTGAAGGATAAGCTGAAACTAAAGGATATTGAAGATAGGAACACAGATTAGAAATCATATCCTGATCCAAGAATAAGGAGAGGAGGGCTGGGCAGCACAGGATATCTTTGCCTTCTCTCCAGTGATGATGCAAGTCTAGGGCCATGTTTCTGCACGGTCACCATGTTGACATCTTAATCATTCCCTTTTGTCAACATCTTGGCAACTACATACACATTATGCAGCCTGGTTTCTAAATTGCTCCATTCCCCCCTACTTTCAGAATTGAAGAGCCAACCATAACCAACCTCCAAGTGTGCGCTTACAGTTACTGTAGTCATACAAAACTCCTCCTTCCTGAGCCAGTAGGTGTCACTATTGATCAACTGGAAGTAAAGATGGCAGCCTCACTAAGACAAGGCTACATTACCTCTGATTAGGGGACAATTAAATTTGATATTTCAGGCGAAAAAGCCATTGCCTCAGGTCTTCCGGGTTCCCGGTAGATGGCTGAATTCTCAGAAAAAAAGCATACGTACATATATGCGCACATTGCTTCAAATCTGTTTACCTGTAGGTACAAGAAAAGTATCAGTGTTTGTGGAGCTGAGGAGATGGTCCTCATGGGTCCACTCTCCTGAACAAATAATGAGAATGATTTACAACCTGACTTAATGTTATTTTAAGATGTTAGGGGATGGATCTGAGATTTGGAACACAGTAAAAGCACATTCTCAGCAATCATTCCCTGACCCATAACATTTCCTAAAACCCTTATCACTAGATGAAGTCTGTCCTGATTCACGGTTAAGTCAGTCATTTATGGCAGAGGGTCGAAGGCCAAGAATGCCTTCCTTGCCTTGCTCTCTTCCTCCAGCTTTACATTTGACTTCAGAGAACTGCGTGCCAGAAATAATCGGCCAAATAAACCATCATGCTCAGATTGAAATGGAAATCAGGAGAAAGCTGATCTTGGCCTCTTCTCTGTCTGAGGCATTGCTCTGTCCTCCAGCATGAGACAACTGTGGAATAGATCTTTAAACACCCCTTTCCTTGCATGGACCATTATTATCTGCCAACACCTTTTCTTATCTCTGAAGCTTGCCCGAGTCCTCTTTCCATCTATAGACTCAATCCTCTGCTGTAAGATTTCCCTACCCTTCATGTTTATGTTCTCCCCATTTTCTCTTGTTTTGTTTGATGTACATGTATATCATCTTATTTCTTGACTGTGAGTTATAGATATTTTTAAAAGATTAAGGTAACAGGTCTATCTGTCTCAGGACTTCTTTATTTTGCTTGTGGGTTAGGTTAGTAGCTGGAACTGATCAGCCCATTTTTATTAATGAACTGCCTAGACCTATGCCTGACACAATTCCCTAAATGCTTAACATGTGTTGGTCACCTGTGTTGGTGATGCTGCAAAGACCAATCTCTTTCCCACTTAATGAGAATATGATAGAGCAGTAGATAACATTAAATGTGTATGCAAATAGTGTTTCTCACCATTCATTAATGTATGTAGGAACAGTGTACATACGTGGTAATCACAAAGTGTCTTGAAGTGGCTGCTCATGAAGGCTAATGAAGAAAATCACTGTCTTTAGCTTATACATACACATAGAAATTAGGCAAATTAGGCAAGGAAACTGAAACTGAAGATGTAGATCTTTCACGTAAATCTGAGGTATAGGGACAAGGATGCCTGGAAAATATATTATGGTAAATTGTTCATTTGGATAGCATTGAATAGGTAAAAACCTGCAAAATACAAATGTTTTCAACCATAAACACATCAGATTAGTTTAAAGAACGATTTATTTGTTCACAGAAGTGTAGTCTACTAAACTGATGAGCTGGTTGTTTAAACCTTCAAAACACAAAACTGAAGTGTTAAGTGCAGTAAGACAGATTCAGCAACTGATTTATTCTGGGAGAGGAGGATAGAGAAGACAAAGGGAGTGGGAAGGATTGACTAAGACAAAGAGAGCATGAAAAAGCCACATGGAGCCCTCCTAGTTTGTAACCAAATTGAAAAACATAATTTGTAAAATTTAGATTATACATAAACTACATGGAGTTTTTGAGTTTGGATCAGAAAAACAATACCCAAAATAATGGATGAAGGGTATTTCATGTCTTTGGAAAACAGATACTGTGAACAGTGTTTGTAAACTTTTAGATTGTTCTGACTCTTCTGATATTATTAAAAATAATCACAGAAAACTAACTATCTGTGAAGATGGCAAACCTTTTGGTTTAATTTGTGACTTCAAGTTTACTAAAGGGAAAAGATCAAGGAACAAAAAGGAAGAGGAAGAGGGAGTGGGGGGAAAGAGAACAAAAGAGGAGCGGAAGAAGGTTGAGAGAAAGAAGGAAGAAGAGACTGTTGAATGAAAGTTGAGGGTTGTATTATATATATACTTGAAAATACGCACGAAGTGTGTTGCTTAGAAGTGGGCTTCTAAAAGCTGGCTGGCCTGGAGGCTGTTACCTGTAGTCCTTGAAGGGCAGTATTCTGTCCTTCCATGCAGAACTCCAGAGCTATTGGTAGTTTTGGAAGGGAACATCTGCTCTATATTCCCTTCTAACAGGCTAGGCTAGGGTTACCTTTCAGTCTGCATGCTCAACCCAGTGAGTGTCATGTGACTCACTTCCCCAGTGGTTTCTGGCACTTACCAAAGTTGCTCTTCCGATAACAGTACTTGAGATCTACCATGCCACCACAGCCTTGCAGATCAGTGAAACCCTCAATAGAAACCCAAGCACTGCTCAGGAGGAAGGGAGACGACACTGGGCTTTTAGAAAACACAAAGATCACTTCCAGAAATGAAGCACTGCTAATTTCAACAGAAGTTCCTACTGGAAAATGCCCAGTAAACAGGAATACAGTCAACAGTTTTCAAAAGACTGTATTGCTCAAAACCCTATGAAAGACTCCTTGACTTTCACCGGCCTTTATAAAGTGCTTCTCCACTCTAGTATATTCAAATTTTCCTTGAGTAAGACATAAAATCAGGAACAGAATAGTAAGGCAAAAGAGGGAACTTTCAAAATGGAAGTCGTTGGATAGTGGAGGTTGAGCAATAGTAACACTATATAGTGACATTAGTAGGAGAACACAATGAAATCATACTTTGATAGAAAATATATGGGATCCAGAGGAATAAAGAACTCATGGCTGGTCTGGGTCTCAGTCCCTTGTAGGGGCATGCAGATGGAAATATTTGGCCACAAACACATCATCAGACCAAACCCCTAAGCTCTTCCTCCTGCCCTTTCAACTTCTTATATAAAACACGTTTTTAAGTCAAATGTGGGGCCAGCATGTTTATAAATAGCTGAAGGAGTGCTCACTTCTGAGTTTCAAAATCAGATTTGACTCTGAGTCCTGACTCAGGCACTCAATCATTTTGAAGTACAAATGAGTCAGGCAAGTGAGAGATGTTCCAGCAGTTAAGAGAGTTTGTTGCTCTCATTGAAGACTCAAGATGTGATTCTCAGCACCCGTGTCAAGGGTCTCACTGTAACTCCAGCTCCAGGGAGACATGATGCCTCTAGCCTCTGCCTCCATGGGAATCTGCACACACATGTACTGTTTGCATTGTTGAAATACACCATAGATAATATATAGTCTGTATTCATAAGATTCTCAATGATTGTTAACATTTGGGAGACAGCATTGCTACTTTCTCTGTGTTGCTCCTCAATCCTGAATGTAATAGCCTCTAGAGTATATTAAGATGCTCAGACTTTCTACCTTGAAAGTAGGTTTAGTACATAAATTCTCTTTGTCCTTCCTTCTTCTCCTCTCTCCTTTCTTTAATTTCTTCCTACCATTTTTTTTTCTTTTTACTCTATAGCCAAACACTGAGAATCTGACTAAAGTCTACACCAGGTATGACAATAACCTAATGGATGTTCTTCAGAAAGTCACAGATCAATAGCCAGTCATATAGATAAAACAATGGCAGTGCATTTGAACAGTTAGTTGCAAGGGTGGACACCCACTGTGAAGCAGTAAAGAAGCAATAACTAGCTTTAATAAGAGGGGAAAGTCACAGGGCAAGAAGGAGTAAGGGCCAAGAGGGAGTGATGAGCTGTTTCGACAGAAAAGACAACAGGTATCTGTGATAGGGTGCACAGCATACCTGGGACTTTCACCGGTAACTTCATAAGCACACCACAGTGCACAGGGAGATACAGTAGGTCAAGAGGCCGAGACTGCAGAGGCCTGTGTCAGTCTGACATTAAGAAATGGTACATCTTGCTATGTGCTCAATGCTGGGAGGAGTAGAGAGAGAGGCAACACCAGAGACAGGTGAGAAGGAGGGTACCACAAACATCCAAAAGTGGAAAGTGAGTTAAGGCTGCCGTATAAGAGAAATCAAGAGAAGGACAAGGAGGAAATGGTTATGAGATTGTTGAGATATTATCCAATGCACAGAGGAGATTCTTTTTAAATGACTTGGCAATAAGAAAAATCTAACAGGTTAAAAAAAGATCCATGAGACATAGACTTTCTTAGTTTGCTTGACTTAATTTCTTACTTATGTGAAATTTTCTTTCTGCTGGCTTCTTTCTTTCTCACGTTCTCCCTGGTTCCAGTGTGGTCTCTGTATACAGTACCGCATGCACACACAGGACTGCAGATCTAAAGTAGAGAAAACTTGAATGGGAATATATTCCTCACTAATATATATTTCAGATTTGGACGAGTTGTATCCCATGCCCATTCTTAAACCAGTCTCTTCGAAGGAGAATGAAAAGTGTGTCGGTCACTTAGACTCTAGCTAAGGTTCATTCAATCCTTTTCAAAGCACAGGGCCATTTTGGCTGTGAACAAAAGCACATTCTTTGGCAGGAAAGACAAATGGCCAGAAAGGACTGGGAAGCAGAGCCTCACTGCCGTCTGTTCCCGAAGCCCAATGGTCTTAGTTGCTCAGGGACCTGTGAGTGTTAAGGAAGTAAGACATAACTCCCAGGCGTCAAGCTTGGACCTTTTCCAAAATGCTACAATTATCAACATAGATGTGCTTCAGAAGGTTTGGAGTCAGAAGAGCTGCACTGCGCTATACTCACATGCACCAAAAGGATAAAGAGAAGCCTTGAGATGCTTATTTATCTTAACTGCTCTGTGCAACTGAGTCTGTTTTCAATGAAAACTGAATATTCGCTAAATTATTGCACTGGATTGAGCACATTTGGGAACAATATGTACGTATACAATGGTTTCATTTTGGTTGTCAATAAAGTAAATATAGCTATGAATGCCAGCATTAATATGAAATAAAATATTCAACTTAGGAAGAACATTTTTCCCTCTTTTTTTTAAAAGGCAGAACAAATTTGTATTTCATTCCATGTACAGTCTTTCAGTAAATGTTGGTCATGTTATTTTTCCTTACATATTCACTACAGATCCTTCAGCTTGAAAGAGTTTATTTAACATGATCTAAATACTCAGATTTCTATTTCCCAAACAATCAATCTTTTCTGTCAGATTCATCAGTTCCTGAAATCAGCACCCTGTACATGATGGTAGATTTGATCTGAGTCTATGGCAGAAGGCCCGTTTCTACAGATATGTTGCTATGCTACAAATTTACTACCCTGCAGTACACTCAGGCAGATGATGGCTGGAAATTAGCCTTCATAATGGAAAGCATTAAGCTCCCTTGTTTATGATTTCTTCTCTTTCCTTTCAAACAGATGTGTGCTTTAGTATCTTTCCTTTCCTCCTTTCCCCAAAGGAAATGCATTCTTTATTGATTAGACATTACATGATAGATTTTTTTTAAATCCTTTAGATTTTCTGCTGCAAATTAAATGCAAAAAAATTAACATCAGTATTTGGTAAATAAAATTATCTCCAGAGCATGCTAATTTTAATTTGTGGTGCAAAGAGTACAGGGGACATTTTGGATATTGATTTGTGTAGGAGCAATCTCCAATTAGTGTAAATAGCTTGGAGACATGGACACTAAGTGCACCATGAGAGTGTTAAAGCTTCCAGAGAACACAGAGCCCTGTAGGGGAAGATTTCACAATGACAGTCTGGAAGACCAGTTACATGTTCAGGGTGGTTCTGAGGCAGCTCTACAAATATGGCATAGTAAAAATAGGTTTGGCTTTAGAGATGTCAAATTAATTAGCTTTATATAAAAATAAAATAATTTTTCTTCAATGTGCTAAATTTTGAACCTTTTCACTTACAGAACATAAAGATACTTCTTTCCCTAAATTGTTATCTTCCAACCATGTCCTATGCAAGCTTTTATCAATAGTACAAAAATCCATAAACACTGGTCAATCACCCCCCCCCATTTGTCTCTCTGCTCACTTTCTCTCTCAACTTCACTCCATTAGGTAGGTTATTATTATAAGATAAATATTAAGGTAAATAAACAAAGTATATAAGTGAATGTGCTTTGAAAATTCTTATTAGTATGTGTGCCATGGCAAAATTCTATGACTGATCAAGTATCAATCAATGTCACTGGTTGTAATATTTCTGATGAATAATAGTTTAAAAATTAGGATACATTTTATAGTTTGCATAGTAATTTACTGCTAGTTGGAGACCATTGTTTTGTGACTTAAGCAGAGAAACATAAACATGGGAAATATACTAAAGGTAAATGCTCATTTAATGGATGTTTTCCTGTATTGTGGATAGGTTGAGTTTTTTCAAAGATGAATAGAATATGTTAAAATTATACATATGGTTAAAGTGACAGCATGCCCTGACTGTGCTTTGTGAGTGTGCATGTTTCTGTAGAGGTGCTTGTGTGTGTGCACGGATGTGAAGGACAGAAGTGGACGCTGAATGTCTCCTGTAACGACTCTCCACCTTATTTGTTGAGACAGGACTATTCACTGAACCTGGAGCTTGTGGCTTCTGCTGGACTGTCTGCCCTGCCAGCCCTGGGTATCCTGCTGTCACCAGCTCCCCCATGCTGGATTACAGGTGCCACACTTGGCTTTACACATATGACCAGAAGTGTGGGAGTATTTTGCCGATCCCCTTTTCTCCTGCTCCTCAAATCTGTTTCTTGCATGTGAAGATGTGCAAGTTTCACGCTCCCAGGGACCACTGGACTACTACTACTGATCTTTCAGAGTAAAAGTAATCGAACCCGCAGTTTCCTATGCGGTCAGCTGAACTAGCAGTTGTTTAGGCAGTCTCTTTGTATAGCCCTGGCTGTTTTGAAGCTCACTATGTAAAGCAAACTAGCAGTTCTTACATACTTTCCTGGTAAACAATCACGAGTTCTATTATTAAACCTACAATGTAGCATTGTATTTAAACTATGTTCTCAGTATACAAATCATATTAATGAATTGGGGGATGGGTGATAAAATCAATGAAACCAAACACTAGCATGATTTTTAATGCAACTATCAAGTTATTGTTTATGTAATTAATACATACATTTGCCTTGTGATATTGTAATTAATATAAAGAGCACAAAGAGCCATAACAAGTACATGAAGGCTTGATTGGAATAAAATGTGGAATGATTGATTGGTGAAATGTTACCAATAATTCACTGATAGAGTTAATAGTGGGTGGAAGAGCTAGGTGTGTAAGACCAGCTGAAACTCACCAGAATGATATTGATACAAAAATTGCAATCTTAGGCTCAGAGGAAAATTCTTCTGTGAAATCCTTCATGACTGTAATCAGGGAGGCAAGACAATGTGGATGTTGGACTATTAGCCACACTGTAGCTCTTTTATATCTATATGCAGATTGAATGCTGTTCAATGATAGCTGCTATCACCATTCTTCTGTGGCTAGTAGGTAAGTACTGGACAGTTTGCAATCTACCTGGCTTGAGCAAATAGAGCTCAATATATATGCTGCACAAAGATCATATTCTGCTAAAGGATTCCTACTATATATATATATATATATATATATATATATATATATATATATATATATTATTGCTTATATAATTATATACTACATAATATATGTATAAATATATTATAAAACATATATATACATATTTTGCTTAGTTTTAGAAGAATATTAACTTCTAGTAATATTGATTTGACAACAGGGTTTACATTTGCTTTAGGTAATTGTTAAGTGAATGCTGTCTAATGATATTATTTTATAAAAGCCATCATGCATTCTAATCATAAGAAAACAGTTGATCACTGAGGCTTATGTCTAATGTTGCTGTGCTATAATTCAGTGGCCTTAAGTGTTTTTAGTAAAAGGCAATGCTGCAAGTACTGGGAGATGTCCAACAAAGTTATAAAATAAAATACATAGTCTCATGTTCAGTTCTGTTGCTTGATTGGGTAATAGTCAGGATTAGTATAGCGGTGGCAAGGTTGTAAATTAGGATTAGTTTCATGGCAATAAATGTTATGATGAAAGATATGTGAAGTAGAATCAGTATTTGATTCAAAGTTTCTTCAGATTCTTTTGATAGGTGATGAGGGCCTGTTATATGTGTTCATTGATAGAAGATGGAAAAGTGACCAGAAGGCAAGACTGCTAGTGAAAACCTTAGACTATTTTCATTATCATTATTAGGAAGACAGCACTAATTACTAAACCACAAGAAATAAAATCCACTCAGGTTATGGAGGCCTTTGAGGATTCTGCCTTTATGGGAGATTCTTCAGTTCTTCTATTTGGTGCCTTGTTGGCTCACTGTGTTTTCTAGGAGAAAAATGGCTCTTTGTTACTTTGGTAGTGGACTGGTAGAAGTGAATAATTCTGCTAGATCTGCTAGCATGTATGTAGCATGTCGTTCAGAAACAGAAAATAAATATTCAAACCTTAGGTTCTGGAGTTATGCAGATCTTCAGTGGATGTGGACTTTCTGTATGTTATCTGTGTGATCTCAGGCAAACACCATCTGTATTACAATCCACTCATTCAAAGAGGAATAAGAGTTAAAACTTGTCACAGGAAGATAGCCATGTGATTGATGGTAAGTGCCAACAAAAGTAGTTACAGGATATAAACTATCCAAATAGAAATTAAATAGAAAATCATGAATTCAATATGCTAGGTGAAACAGAATAGTGAGCTCCCAGTTGGAGATACAGACTTCTCAGGTCTTTAAAGCCTCATGGGGACATTAAAAATTAATAAATATCCTACCTCAAGTCCAATCATCAGATCACATTGAGGAGAGTTTGCAAAGGTTGAAGCTTAGCCTTACTATTTTTATGAATATTTTTCATTTTTACACATAATTCTTCTGTCCTGGTTGTGCCTCCATCCCCATTAAGTAGTAAGCATATACATAACCAACTTCTAACATTTCCTTTATTTATTATTTATTTATTTAATGTATGTGAGTACACTGTAGCTGTCTTCAGACACACCAGAGGAGGGCATCATCTATAACAGATGGTTGTGAGACACCATGTGGTTGCTGGGAATTGAACTCAGAACCTCTACAAGAGCAGTCAGTGCTCTTAACCACTGAGCCATCTCTCCAATCCCACCCTCTAGCATATTGTTAAGTGTTTATCATAATATTGCAGAGGCCATCTTCCCTCAGACATTCCTTCAGTCCATTCAGTCCTAATATTACCCTCAACATTGGTAGAGAAAGGGAATTTGTTGAGATAATGTATGAAAACAGGTGCTGTGAATCTAGACACATGCCCTCCAGTTAAATCACACCATATTGTTTACATATTACTCATTTTGGACAACACAGAAATTTATGGTCAGGTGTGTGTCCTCAGGCCACCTTTGGTTTTTATTCATGAGGAGCAACAAGAAGTAGCATAGAAACAATGGTGGTTCTGCTATTGGGAAATATTATTTAAGAATAATGTGATATCCAGGGCAGCCTCATCTTTCTTCAATATAACCCATTTCCTTGTTAAAAAATGATCAGAAAGAAACAGAGAAAATTAACAGAAGGCTGGAAGAAAAGGCACTCATTTGAAATCTTTGGCTAGTTTGTCTATCTGTTGGCAAATTTTCTGTGTCAAATTCTCATTAAGCAGTATATATATTTCGGCACCTAGTGTATGTCCACCAGTCTGCTAAATTTCCTGAGGAAAAGAAAAGGAACCACAGAATGTTCTTCCTTGTCATAGACCTGACTCATCTTGTGTGCCCCAGAGCTCAGCAATCCATCTTGTACCCTGTCTTTATTATCTACAGTTACATCTTTGGTGAGTTCCCCAGTCTCATGACTTGCATTACCAATGCCATCCGAATATTTTCCAAAGAACTTCTATCTCTTAAATCTAGGTGCATGGAGTCCAGCTCCCCATTAAACATTTCCATTAAGTGACTTAGTAGCCTTCCCAAATCTGAGATAGAGTTTAGTCAACATAAGACTATTGCCCTCCTCTGTACAACACCTAAGACAAAATTCTATTTTACTGACCATCTCTTCCTCTACATTAAAAAAAAAAAAAAAAAAAAAAAAAACCTAGTTCCTAAGACCAAAGACCTTGGATTGGTCCTATATTCTGTCCTTTCTTTCTGGTGCCTCTAATGCTTTTTCATACATCTTTTTGTCTTTATGCAACCATCGTGTTTATCTGTGCCTGTCATCTTCTACTATAGCAACATTATCTCTACCTCCAACGACCTAGTCTCAATTCTTCAGGTGAATGCTCAAATAACCCAAATAAATGGACTTTCTATCTGGATGAGACATTGTATGCCTATTTATTCAATTCCATGATGGCATCTCCTTTGGAACAAAGGACAAAACTCTTTGCAGTGCCTTTTTGCTGGTTTTCACATCAACTGGCACTATCCAGCTAAAGCTCCAACATGTCCCCAAAGTTGATGGACTGAAACAAATGTTCAATATACCACTAATAACCCACTTACCACTGTGAAAACAAGTAGATTAGTTCCTGTCAAGCAGAAGTTTAGTTTGTCCTAAAACATACACTGGAGAAGGTTGACAGGAACTTTTAGTTTTTGTAGAGACACAGTATCTCATTATGTAAGCCCATGTTGCCTTGAACCCTAAATCTTCCAACCTCAGTTTCTCTAGTACTTAGATTATGAAGATGTGTTTCCATACCTGCCATCAATGGACAAAAGTCTCTTGAAGCATCTGAGCATTCATGTTTGAATTGCTGGTAATTTTCAGTTTTTTTTCTATGTCTTAAGCTCATAGAGCAAATCAAAGTTTTTATTCTTCTACTTCGGTGGCATTACTTAATGCTTTTAAATCTAACAGAAAAATATTATGTTAGTTAGTTTCCTAAACATTGCATCCCATGTGTTTTTTTTCATTTAAAATATAATTTCATCATCCTTCATTTCTCTCCTGCCACTCCAATGTCCAAAAACCTCTACCAAATTCTTGGCCTGTTCTTCTTTACTAATTGTTGCTGCATAAACATAAATATAACCTACTGAGTCCATTAGGTATTGCTTGCATGTAAATGTTTTTAGGTTAACTGCTTTATATTGGGTCATCAATCAGGGACTCATTCCATGAGGAGACTAATTCTCCCTTTCTTAGCAATTGTTAATTGTCTTAGTTCTTCATTTAGGAATTAAGACCTATCTATATTTTGCCCATCTAGTGCAGGATGTCAATGGATGTTGGAACTGTTAAGGTCTTGTTTGGACAGCCATGTTGTTCCTGTTTCAAGGTAGCTTCTTTGTCACAGCTAGAACTTACAATCCCACAAAAGTCTTCTAGAAAGATAGCTATTCTCCATGAAAAAAAAGTGAATATTCCTCAATATTTACTCAGTTTTTCAAAAAGATTTTAAATGTTTAATTGTTATCATTTTACTTTTAATATTATATATCTTTATATTTATTTTATTATTTTTATTTTTATTTTCCAATTTAAGTACTTACTCAGTATTTTGAAATTTAATGAAGATCATCTTTTACAGTAAAACAAATCAGATAAATTTAATTTTTATTTTATTTGTAGATCTAAGACTTTATGTAGTTACATATACAACCATTCTATATACACAATGGAAGCAAAAAGGATACTGGGGAATGGAATGAGATTGGTATGGGAGAAGGAGAAAGAGGAGACATGGATCTTAAATGTGGGAAAAGTATGTGATATACAGGAAAGAAATCGTCGGTGTGAAACCCAGCAAAATTCACAATGAATATCCACCAGTAAACATCTTTTTAAAGAAGGAATCATATTATTAAATAGCCAACAATATTCAAGGACTTCATTTTTCTTGTTTTTTTTTCAGTCCCTATTGCTCCTGCAAATATGAGGGGTAGCCCCTCCCATGCTTCCACTTAATTCATTCATCCCCTAAACTCTCCACACAGTTTTACCCTCACTTCATCAACTGTTTCCATCTCCTCTGCTTCTTTAGTATGTGAAAAAATGCCAGCACCTCTGGATTCCACACCTCTGCTCCTGCAGTGCCAATTATTTGACACCTAGAATCCAAAGGAAATACTTGGTCCTAGCCCAGAGGATAAGAACTTCACCTGAGGAAAGGAATATCTTAAGTGTCTAAGCTCATGGGTATTTCTTTTATTCCTCTTGGCTGAATAGCAAGTTATGTGGATAGAAGAATTTCCATGGATTCTAACAGTTCTGAATTGGTTCTTTCGAGCTGAGGAGACAGCTTAAGTAAGAGAAAATTGCAAACCCAACTGCAAATGGTGATGTAGATCCCAGCAAGGACAACACATTAGGTTTGATGAGCAGGTGAAATTAGGATGAGTAAATGAGACAAACATAAATTATCTCAACTTCCGGTAGAGAATGCTGAAGATATCTGAGTCATGCTTCATTTCAGCATCATCAGGAAGTAGTGGTGCAGTGACCTGACCATTTGTTAGATATGTTCCATCCCCACCCCTGCTCCTTTCTTGTGCTAGGAAACAGAGACATCAATGAACTGACTGGTATACGGCAATTGCATCCCTGAGCTACCCATGCCCAAAGCCATCATGTTCAAATATCATCTTTTTTCATAACCCTTAACAAATCATGAGACAATCCTGACATCTTTCCCCTAGAAATATACCAAGAATTCAGTTATTTCCCATGTCTCCTCAACTGCCACAGGATCCAACCACAGTCCTCTTCTGCTGGATTCTTGCCAGCCAAGTGGTTCGTCCTAGCCTCGCATGTGCTTCTGTTTGCCTGTGCTCCTCTTCCTCCATGTGTCCTTTATAACCTCCTGATAATTCTTTGGATATATTGAGCATGTCTGCATCATAGGGCTTTGAGCAAGCTCTTCTCTCCTCTGTTTAACACATGGCTCAGTCTCCCACTTCCTAGAGGCCTCCATTCAAATGTCTTCTTTTCAAGCTCTTCCGTGATATACTCCATGCTATAGCAATGCTCAGTCTGGGCTCCTCAGACTACTCTATGTGTAACATGGTACTCCTTACAGTCATACACATTGCAGGTTTACTGATGGCTATCTTTCCCCTCTATCTCTCTGGTTTTCCTGGTTTATTTTTGTTTTGTTTTGACAACTTCAGACACACCTACTCATACCATACCACCCCCAAACACACAAGGGTTCTGTGACTAGAATAACACTACAGTATAGTAGACACTTGATAAATCTGTTGATCAATGAGTGACTGGCTAATGAACAAATGAATTCTTCTTTATCTTTGCAAAGACTCCATTACATAGGACTTGTTGCATCCACTATGCAGATGAGGATACTGAGATTCAAAAAGAAGTGATGTAGCCAATATGGCGCAGCCAATCCAAGACAGAGCTGACTGAGATCTCTGCTCAGCATTTGCATTCCTCCTGTGCATCAGGGTTTCTATATATCACACAATGGCTTTCATATTTCAAATAAGTGAAAGGTTTTTATTTTATCTTCCTTGATTTATGGTATTGGATTATGTCATATAGTTTATAAATTATTTTAACTGACACGACAGTTAAAAGCACTTATAAGAAAGAACCCAGATTAGCTTTATCAAACAGTAAATGGGCTTAATGACTTATCAACTAGTAAAATTAAAAAAAAATTGAACTCAGCACATACTAAACCAAATTCACATGTGAGTGTTCTTAATTGTTGAGGCTGTTTCTCAAGCAGGCTACTAGACTGCTTTCACAACTTTGCATTAAGTCACCAGCCAGAGCAGGAAGAAGTCAGAGGAATGGCTGTTTTGGAATCTGCTCACAGGAAGTGCTTCTGACCCAAAGGAGTTGCTGATGTAAGGCACAGAGGAATTCAGTTCCCAGGCTGAAAGTCAGGGCTCCAGTCCAGTCTGATGGCAGACTAGCAGCCTCCAGGGACCAGATCAAGATCTGGATTTCTCTAAAAATCAAACATCCTACTCCTAAATACATATGAGTTTGTAAGAACTTCTGTTTTCCTGTTTTTTTTTTTTTTATCCTCTTCTATAACTCTGAAGTTATCAGAGGTGCCAAGAGGATGCTCACTGATCAGTACTGTCTGAGAGAGGATGATGGAAGCTATGCTCAAGGCAACAAAAGCAAATGGGCAGTTACTGGATATAGACTTCCCAAGCAAATGCAAGGGAAGCATCCTAGGACAAGGAAAGAGAGTTTTAGGTTCAGGTTGCTGCTCTCAGAAAACTATTAGAAAGTGAACCATGTGTCTTCCCAAGTGTGTTATGGGAAGTGAAAAAGCAATATACTCATATCTTCTCCAATATACAAAGGGCTACAGAGGCATCTGGTAGTCAGTTAGCAAACACTAATGGAGTATATACCATGCATCAGACCATGGCAGTGTGGAAGGTACAACACTGAGCTAGCTGTGCAAGGGTCTTATCTGGGAGGGAAGAAGGCTCACACTCTTCTGGTGAGAACAAAAACTACCTAAATTTGTAATGTCTGAGTAGCTGAAGGGCTCTAAAGGAGCAAAGAGGTATCTTTGAAGTGTATTGGAGCTCCTCTGTTAGGCAGGGTTAGGAAGTATCCTAAATGGAAGAACCTGGAAGGCGGAAATGTTGAAGGGGATGCCTTATGCCTGTTGCATGTACAATTATAAACACAGAGATGGTAAAGGTCTGGCGGATGCTACACATGTGGATAACCCTTGACATATAATAATGTATCACCCAAAATTGTAGCCTAAGAGTATTTTTCATAAAGCTTTAAGCTGGATGGAATCTACTGAAGATTATCCTACCCTATATGCCATAATCATCTAGGGCTCAAACAGACAGAAAAGATGGCTGATCCAAATGTCTAGGAGGCTTAGGTTCATTTGGGGGGAAAGGTACCCCTTTTCTTTCTTAGCATTTCAGGGATTTGCACCTCTATTTGACCTCTCTGTGTGGTTCCTCCAGCAAGGTCACAGGGAGTTTTACACATCAGTGAAGGTTTCCATGAAGTATAGAACTACTAGCAGCCACACCTTTATGAAGCTTATACAGGATCAGAAAGGTCCTCTCTATCACTACAGGTGCCTCTTATTGGTCCAAGTGAGTCCCAAGGCTGGAGACTCTGTGGGAGCAGACAATCAGGAGTTGTCATTCTTAGAAATTAGCTATCACACTCGGTGCTTAACAAGATGAACTGGACAATGGGGCTGGGGCATACGTAGTATCCCTAAGATATTGAGAGGTTGTTTAAAGCATGTGTAAGTCTCACAGGAAGAACTGGCTTCAATTAAGCTGAGGAGCACAGAGCTTCACAGGAAAGAGAGAGGGGCACTGGAAGCACTAGGGCCCAGCTAGCGCCAAGCTTTTCTGTTATGTAAGCCAGCCAAACCGGCCAATTCCCTCTTTGCCTTTGCTTGTTTGAGCTGACTTTTTTTTTTTTTAATCTTTGAATCAAGAGGCCTGACTAATAACGGGGAAGTGGCAAATCACACTGCCCAGGAGAGGGAGGCTCTGGGGTGACCTCACCACTGAATGCAAAGCCTCTTGGAAACAACCTGTTCTGTACCAAAGCTGAGAGTTATGATTATACCTGATGTGCAGCCTGCACACTCAGTCTGAGTATGAGCCTGTCCCTGACATCAAAAAGAGAAAGGTCTGTGGGTGGATGTTCCTAATGGCTGCAGGAAGCCCTTTCCACGCACATAATTAACAGTGACAGCCAACCATCGCTCCATCCTTCCGCAGTAATTGGTCAAACATTTTAAAGATCTCTAAAATGTAAAATTTTCATGTGTTGGCGTCCACTAGCTTTCTGAATCCTGCATTAACACTGCCTTCAGGATCCTCATGTTATTAATTTGACTCACAGACCCAAGAAGACATTTCATGCAGAGTCTTTGAAACAGTCCCTGCTCAGAACCTATTAAAATCGCAAAATGTATTAATTTTTACTTTCGTTATTGCAAGGGATGCTATGTCTTATTTCTAGAATTCCAAGGTATACTATAAAGGTGGTCAAAAGAAAAAAAAAATGTTTCCAGGCTCTCAGAGATCTAAGATGATAGGAAGAGCTACATCATGTGGAAAGGGTTCCCGTGGGTCCCCTTTCTACCACTTTAAAAACAGCCATGATCAGGATCTTAGTCATAAACCCTTTGATGGTCACAGAATATGGTGGTTTTACATGTTCTTCTTTAAGTATGTTAGATCTCTAGGGCGTAGGTCCTGCTCTGGGACCCTATGATGCTTGGAAGGCCTACAAGGTCTGCCCACCCCCCTCTGATTTCTTCTTCCCTGTCTCTTTGGTGTGTGGTGCACATGCTGCCCCTTACTTTGTGACCATTGCAGACATCACCATCAATAGAGGCATGTCACCTTTACCACACTCACAGGTCAGCTTTGGCTTCAGTTCAGCCTCCAGGCAAGCATCCTTGGCCAGAAGTCTGTGCCTGCTTGTGTTTCCACTGCTTCACGGTCACCCCAGTCCTTTCCTGCAGAGCTCCGTTAGCAGTCTGCTAGGATGTTTCATCCTTTTAAAGACCACATGCTCCTGAATGGAGGAAGCATCTTTCTTGTCAGCCACAAAGAATTTGGGTTCTTGTCTTCTATCTAGAGGGCCCCAGTGCAGGGCCTGGACACAGTGTGTGCTCAACTAATACTGGGTAAGTGATGGAAGGAAGGGTGCTATCTATGCCCTGGGGACTAAACTCACCCCCTCTTTTTGTTTTTTTTCAGACAGCCAGATTGTCTCATAGAATTCACATTTCTAGAGAGGTGGAAAATAATTTACTATACTAAAGGGGAGTGGCCTATGGTTCTTTGTCTCCCTCCGAAATCAATTGTGTTTTAAAGACTAATTCCTGTTAAACTGTTCCTTTCCTTAAAAGATGACTTCCTATAGAGGAGCAGATGTCATTTTTAAGAGACGGCACACTCCACATGACCTGTGCCTCCTTTCTAAAGAGGAACCGTGAAAGAAACCATAGACACGGGTTTAAATGTACCAGCCGAGTAACTGGGAACTATGTGGGCTTGTTTATCCGCTCTTAGCTCTCTCCTTCAAGTGGAAGGAGTAAATACTAACATTTGAAAGAATGGTTCGAATTCCACTCGGTGCAACCTTGAGTAAACAGACTTGCGCTCTACTTTCTTAACTACAAAGTGGGGGGAATTACTTCCTTGAGTTGTTAAGCAGATTGAAGCAGACACTAGCCACGAAGCAAAGCCTTCTGTGTCAGCAAGACAGTGAGGGAAGAGATGGTTATATTACGTTTTTCTTCAAAGGATATATTTGCTATGTTTGACCAAAAATGCTGATGAGGTTGTGAAAGAGAGTTCATTAATGATCTCATGAGCTGAAAGATACCCCTCCCCATGTATCAAAAAGGTTTTCTATAGTCAAGCTGGGTTTGTTATTAACTGCACTAGCCAGTGGCCTTCTGACTTTCTATATCCTAATATCCTGAGCCCTTCTAAGACCCCATCACTGCACATTTCTTCTGCTGTGTAGCTAATAGAAACCTTTTGCTCTGATGATGCAAATACTGCTGTTTTGTAGATGAACACTGCTTACCTCCTTATCGAATGTCTGTGTTGTGGAGAATTTCCAGCTGCAGCCGGAGAAATCAGAGGCTGGATTCTAATCTGCCATTCAGTACTCAGGTGAACCTGGGTGTGTTACTATATCTCTATTATCAGTCCCACCGGGGATTAAAATGGCTTCTGCAGGTCAGAAAAGTTGCAGCAAGATAATGTAGAGGCAATGTTTGAACTCAGGTGCTACTAGTGGAACTGGTAACTTTTTCTCTACCTGCTGATGATTGGGGTCCTTTCCCTTCTGTCCATCTAGTCATCTCTCCTCCAGTCAAACATCAAAGTCAATTCTAAATATCCACTTTAAACTATGAACCCCGGGCCATGCTAGGAACAGAGAGAGAAAAGAGGCTCAGCTTAGTTGAGATCAGTGAAGGAAACAGCTGCTCACATGCAGATTATACCACCAAAGTGCCGAAGCTACAGAACTCGGGAAGAGAACAGCTCTGGAGAAAACATAAGTTGAAGGTGACAGGGCTGCTGAGCTCAGGTCTGAAAGATAAGATGGAAAGAAAGGGGATGATAAAAGCTGAGCCTTGACAGACATGTGGCAGGCGGTACTAACAGGGACACAACCTTGGCAATGCTACAAACATTTTTTTTTCTGAAGAGAAAAGGAGTATTTCTGTTTAGTAATTGCCCCATTATAAACTAGCTGGGAAGGAATTAGTGTTCTGACTAAATAAAACTAAGGTTTTGTTTTCCAGTTTATATACTCTGACAAAAGCAAGATAGACTACTTATGTAAGCTATCTAGAAAAGTTTGAACTTTAGCAATTAGAAAACATTATCTGTTTTTTTTATTATTTATTTATTTTTATGTATTGAGTTCCCTGTCTTCATGCATACCAGAAGAGAGAATCAGATCCTGTTACAGATGGTTGTGAGCCACCGAGTGGTTGCTGGGAATTGAACTCAGGGCATCTGGAAAAACAGTCAGTGCTCTTAACCACTGAACCATCTCTCCACCACTAGAATATGTATCTTAACTGATATACTCAGACATGAATTCAGTTGCATATTTGGAACACATTATGACTAATCTGAAAGGATTGTTTTTCTCAATGGGGTGGTTTTCTTTAGCTGTAAGCAGAAACATTGTATTATAAGCAGTAACTTAGTTACTTGAGTGTGTATGTGTGTGTGTGTGTGTGTGTGTGTGTGTGTGTGTGTGTGTGTGTGTAATTAAACAGATGTATTCTCCTGTGTCCAAAACTTAGATTGGATGGATCCAGTAACAAGATGTACTGATAACAATTCCAGAGAGAACTCTGTGTGGGCCACACAGTAAAACGCTTCACTAAACATCAAAAGACTTAAACAGGCAAAAAAAAAAAAAAAAAAAAAAAAAAAAATCTTGTACAAAAAGTGACACCGGTGATCTCAGTGTCACAAATCAAAGAAAAATAGATTGTTCCTCAATGGGTTGGAGTGGCCCCTCAGAGTTGGTACACAACTCATCCAGACACCAAATTCTCAGCATAAAAGAAATGTATTATCCCTGAGGGGAAAGTGTGGGTTGGAGCTGTCTCTGGACATAGCATAGGCAGGCACAAAACAGCAATGGGAGGTGGCTCTGTGGTTGGTTGGTTTGTTTTTCACAGAAGTGAGTTCTGAAGGAGAAAAGGGTAAGGTAGGGTAAGTTGGTAAGTACTGACTGGACATATTAGCCAAATCATTTATTTTGATTTTTGGTATCTGTGTTTTGTCGCAGGAATGAGTCAGTGGCCAAATAAGGGACTGGACCTTAGGAGAGAACTTTTGAGTGTTAATGAATAGTTTACAACAGAGAGAAGTGTAAAAGCCAAAACCTGTTCGCACTATGTTTACCATGATGAGGCCTTTTAAGGACACCCCCCCCCCCAGTTCTAAGAACATGGTTGTGAATTCAATAACAGCAGTTTATATGAACTTTATTGTAATGCCTGCTCTGATGATGTGGTAAATACATGTTTTTGGAGATGATTAATTGTTTTTAAATATGTGATGTGTGGCCCTGCACCAACAAGCTGACAACTGTGTCCACCCCCCCCTGGAGTTACTGATAGAAGTACTTTTATGAAAAGAATGAGGTACAGTAGTGAACCAATCAGAAGATACTTTCCTTTCACAGAGTGACCATTGTAGTAAGGAGTGAAAACCAATAAGGTGAAGACACAATAATAGGATTTATTTGAATAAATTTATTTATACTCTTCTGCTTTATCAGAAACAAAGCAGAAAAGGGAATCTAGAGTGACAGGTGCATCAGGTGAAGGCTGCAATTACAATATTTTAAAAATTATTTTATTGAATATTCCCTGTATTTACATTTCAAATGTTATCCCCTTTCCCCTAACTCCTGTCCCACCTCACCCTCCACTTGTTTCCATGAAGACGCTCCCTCTGCCAATAACTCTCTCCACCTCAGTGACTTGGCATTTTCCTACACTGGGAAAAAGTGCCTTCACTGGAACAAAGGCTTCTTCTCCCATTAATGCCAGACAATGTTATTCCCTGCTACATATGCAACTGGAGCCATGGGTCTCTTCATGGGTGATAAATGGTTGGTGTTTATTCCATGCAGTACTAGAGAGTTTGGTTGGTTGATAATGTTGTTCTTCCCATGACGTTGCAACCCTTTCAGCTCCTTCAGTTCTTTCTCTAGATACTTCAGTGGGATCCCCATATTCAGTCCGATGGTTAGCTGCAAACATCCTCCTCTGTATTAGTATGGCACTGGCAGAGCCTTTAAGGAGGCATCCTTATCATATTCTTGCTAGTAAACACTTATTGGCATCAGCAATAGTGCTTGGGTTTGGTGGCTGCATATGGATGGATTCCCAGGTGAGGCAGTCTCTGAATGATCTCTTCTTCATTCTACTCTATTTGACCTTGTATTTCCTCCAGTGACTGTTTTGTTCTCTCTTCATAGAAGGACTGAGGCATCCACATTCTGGCCTTTCTTCTTCTTGAGCTTCATAAGGTCTGAGAATTGTTTCTGGGGCATTCAGAGCCTGTCAGTGAGTGCATAGCATGTGTGTTCATTTGTGACTGGGTTACCTCACTCAGGATGATATTTTCTAGTTCCATCCATTTGCCTAAAATTTCATAAAGTAATTGTTTCTAAAAGCTGAGTAGTACTCCATTGTGTAAATGTACCACATTTTCTGTATCTATTCATCTACTGAAGGACATCTGGGTTCTTTCCAGCTTCTGGCTGTTAAAAACAAGACTGTTATGACAATGGTGGAGCATGTGTCCTTGTTATATGTTGGAATGGATTTGGGGTATATGCCCAAAAGTAGTAAAGCTGAGTTTTCAGGTAATATTATATCCAATTTTCTGAGAGAAACCAACAGACTGATTTCCAGAGTGATTGTTCCAGCTTGCAAACCTACCAACAGTGGAGGAGTGTTCCTCTTTCTCTATATCCTCACCAGCATCTGCTGTCACCTGAGATTTTTATCTTAGCCATTCTAACAGGTATGAGGTGTAATATCAGGGTTGATTTGATTTGCATTACCATGATGACTAGGAATATTGAAGATTTCTTTAGGTGTTTCTCAACCATTCAGTATTCCTTAGTTGAGAATTCTTTATTTATGTCTGTACCCCATTTTTGAGAGGATTATTTGATTCTGTGGAGTTGAACTTCTTGAGTTCTTTGTAAATACTGGATATTAGAACTCTATAAGATGTAGGACTGGTAAAAATCATTTCCCAATTTTTTGACTGCTGTTTTGTATTCTTAACAGTGTTCATAGCCTTACAGAAACTTTGCAATTTCATGAGGTCCCATTTATTGATTCTTGATCTTAGAGCATAAACCATTGGTATTCTGTTCAGGAAATTTTCCTCTGCCCATGTGTGCTCTTCCCCACTTTCTCTTCTCATAGTATCAGTGTACCTGGTTTTATGTGGTGGTCTTTTATCCACTCACACTTGAGCTTTCTTTGTACAAGGAGATAAGAACAGATTGCTTTGTATTCTTCTGCATGCTTCCAGTTGAACCAGCACCATTTGTTAAAGAGGCTGTCCTTTTTTCCATTTATCTCCTTTGTCAAAGATCAAGTGACCATAGGTGTGTGGGTTCATTTCTGGGTCTTCAATTCTGTTACATTGATCTACTTGCCTATCTGTCCTAATACCTTGCAGGTTTTAATCACAGTTGATCTTTAACATAGCTTGAGGTTAGAGATGGTGATTCCTCCAGAAGTTATTTCACTGTTGACAATGGTTTTCACTATCCTAGGTTTTTGGTTATTGCAAATACATTTGCAAATTTCTCCATTTATCTCTATGAAAAAATGGAGTTGGAATTTTGATGAGGATTGCATTGAATCTGTAGATGGCTTTCAGCAAGATAGCCATTCTTTACAATGTTGATCCTTCCAATCCATGAGCATGGGAGATCTTTCCATCTTCTGAGATCTTCTTCAATTTCCTTCTTCAGAGATTTAAAATTCTTGTCATACATATCTTTCACTTGCTTAGTTAGGGTCACACCAAGGTGTTTCATATTGTTTGTGATTATTGTGAAGGATGTCTTTGCAATAATTTCTTTCTTAGCCTGACTATCCTTTGAGTAGAGGAAGGCTGATTTGTTTGAGTGAATTTTATCTCCAGCCAATTTGCTGAGGTTGTTTATTAGCTTTAGGAGTTCTCTGGTGGAATTTTTGTGGTCACTTTGTATGCCAGGATATCATATGCAAATACTGATATTTTGACTTCTTCTGATTTGTATCCCTTTGACTTCCTTATGCTGTCTAATTGCTCTGGCCAGGATTTGCAGTATTAATTTGAATAGGTACAGGGAGATTTGGCAACTTTGTCTAATCCCAGATTTTAGTGGGGTTGCTTCAAGTGTCTCAGCATTTAGTTGAATGTTGGCTACTGCTCTGCTGTATATTGCTTTTACTATGTTTAGGCATGGGCCTTGAATTCCAGACCTGTTCAAGACTTTTAACATGAAGAAATGTTGAATTTTGTCAAATATTTTCTTAGCATTTAATGAGATGATAATGTGTTTTTTTTTCTTTGAGTTGCTTTATGTAGTGGATTATGTTAATTGATTTCCTTCTATTGAAAGATCTCTCCATCCCTGGGATTAAGCCTACTTGATTATGGTGAATGATCATTTTGATTTTTTTCTTGGATTCGGTTTGGAAGAATTTTATTGAGTATTTTTGCATTGATCTTCATGAGGGAAATTGGTCTGAAATTCTGTTTCTTTGTAGGTTCTTTGTGTGGTTTAGGTATTATTGAATGTGGCTTTGAAGAATGAGTTGGGTAGTGTTCTTTCTGTTTTTGTTTTGTGGAATAGTTTGGAGAGTACTGGTGTTAGGTCTTCTATGAAAGTCTGATATAATTCTGCACTGAATCCATTTGGTCCTGGGCTTCTTTTGGTTGGAAAGCTTTTGGTGACTCTTTCTATTTCTTTAGGTGTTAGGAGACTGTTTAGATGATTTATCTGATCCTGATTTAATTTTGGTACCTCGTATCTGTTTTGAAAGTTGTCCATTTCCTCTAAATTTTCCAATTTTGTTGAGTATAGGCTTGTGTAGTAGGATCTGATGATTTCTTAAATTTCCTCAGTTTCTGTTGTTATGTCTCTCCTTTCATTCTTGATTTTGTTAATTTAGATACTCTCTTTGTGCCCTCTAGTTAGTCTGCCTAACGGTTTATTGATCTTGTTGATTTTCTCAAAGAACCAACTCCCAGTTTTGTTAATTTTTAGTATGGTCCTTTTTGTTTCTCCTTGGTTGATTTCTGTTCTGGGTTTGATTATTTACTGCTACCTGCTCTTCTTGGGTGTATATTATTCTTTTTGATCTATAACTTTCAGCTGTGCTGTCAATCTGTTAGTATATACTCTTTCCAGTTTCTATTTGGAGGTACTCAGAGCTATGAGTTTCCCTCTTAGTACTGCTTTCATTGCATCCCGTAAGTTTGGATATGCTGTGCCTTCATTTTCATTAAACTCTAAAAATTCCTTAATTTCTTTCTTTATTTCTTTCTTGTCCAAGCTGTCATTCAGTAGAGTATTGTTTAGCTTCCATGTGTATGGGGCTTCTTGCTTTTTTTAAAAAAGAAAATAAAAGATCAGCCTTAGTCCATGGTGATCTGACAGGATGCATGGGAGTATTTAACTCTTCTTATATCTGTTGTGGCCTGTGTTGTGAATGACTATCTGGTCAATTTTGGAGAAGGTACTGTGAAGTGCTGAGAAGAAGGTATATTCTTTTGTTTTGAATGAAATGTTCTATAGTTGTCTGTTAAATCCAGTTGGTTCATAATCTCTGCTAGTTTCAGTGTGTCTCTGTTCAGTTTCTGCTTCTATGATTTGTCCACTGATGAGAGTGGGATGTTGAAGTCTCTCACTATTATTGTATGTGGTGCAATATATGTTTTGAGGTTTAGTAAGGTTCCTTTTATGAATGTGGGGGCCCTTGTATTTCAAGTATAGATATTCATGATTCAGAGTCCATATTCACAGATTTTTCATGTGATTAGTAAAACAGTGTCCTTCCTTATCTTTTTTGATAACTTTTGGTTGAAAATCTATTTTATTCAATATTAGCATGACTGCCCCAGCTTGTTTCTTGGGATCATTTTCTTGGAAAGGTTTTTTCCAACCTTTTACTGTGAGGTAGTGTTTGTCTTTGTTGCTGAGATGAGTTTCCTGTCTGAAGCAAAATGCTGGATCCTGTTTATATATCTAGTCTGGTAGTTTGTTTGTTTTTTTTTTTTAAGTTGGGGAATTGAGTATATTGATATAAAAATATATTAAGGAGTAGTGATTATTGTTTTTCATTATTTTTATTGTTAGAGGTAGAATTATGTTTGTGTGCTTTTCTTCTTTTGGTTTTGTTGCAAGAAGATTATTATTTTATTTATTGATTTTTCTATTTATCTATTTATTTATTTATTTTTACTTTTCCTAGGGTTTTGCTTCTTTGTGTTGGAGTTTTTCATCTACTATCATTTGTTGGGCTGGGTTCATGGACAAATATTGTGTATAATTGGTTTTGCCCTGTAACAATTTGGTTTTTTCCATTTATGGTTATTGAGAGTTTTGTTGAAGGCAATGACCTTGGCTGGCATTTGTGTTCTCTTAGGGTCTGTAGGATATCTGTGCAGTTTCTTCTAGTCTCTGTTTCATAGTCCCTGTTGAAAAGTCTGATGTAATTCTGATCTGTCCACCTTTATATGTTACTTACCCTTTTCCCTTACTGCTTTTAGTATTCTTTGTTTCGAACAATTGGTGTTTCAACTATCATATGTCAGAGGAGTTTCTTTTCTGGTCCAATCTATTTTGAGTTTTTTTTTTTTTTCTAGGTTTCTTTTATGTTTATGGTCATCTTGTTCTTAAAGTTAAGGAAGTTGTTTTCTGTGATTTTGTTGAAGATATTTACTGGGCGTTTTAATTGAGAGTCCTTAGATTTGGTCTTCTCATTGTGTCCTGAATATCCTGGATGGTTTGGATTAGGAGCTTTATGATTTTTGCATTTTCTTTGAGTGATGTGTCAATGTTTTCTATGTTATCTTCTGCCCCTGAGATACTCTCTTCCATCTCTTGTACTTTGTTGGTGATACTTGCGTCTATGACTCCTGATTTCTGTCCTAGGTTTTCTATCTCCAGGGTTGTTTTCTTTTGCAATTTCTTTATTGTTTCTATTTCCATTTTAAATTCCTTAACCTGTTTGGATGTGTTTTCCTGTAGCTCTTTGAGTAATTTTTGTGTTTCCTCTTTAAGGGCTTTTACTTGTTTATGTGTGTTCCCTATACTTGTTTAAGGGAGTAATCCATGTGCTTCTAGAGGACCTCCATCATCATCATGAAGTATGATTTTAAGTCCATATCATATTTTCCTAGTGTGTTAGAAAATCCACTACTTGCTGTAGTGTGAGAACTGGGTTTTGATGTTGCCAGGTTGTTTTTATTTCCATTGCTTAGGTTTTTGAGCTTGCATCTTGCCATCTTGTTATCTGTGATATTAGGTGATCTTGTTGTCTCTGACTGGAGCTTGTCTCTTCTGTGGGTCTGAAGGCCCATTGGCTCAGGAGGGATTGCTCCTGGGGTTTTGGTTCTTTGCATGCAGGTGGCGAATTCAGATGGCTGTTACCCAGCTCTGTTTTCATGGGATCAGGTGAGAGAGTGCTTCTGAGGCTCTTCTTGGGGCCCAGCAATCTGTGGGCAAGCCCTGAATCCTTATGGCAGTGACCCAGCTCTGTCCTAAAAAAGAAGTCTGAAGTCCAACTCCCCAACAATGGTTGGCAACAGCTGTGAGTGGAAGTTCGAAGTTCTAGCAGATGCTAAATCCCACAAGGCAAGAAGGCCAGGAGATTCTGCAATTGTAATATTGCTTGATTGAGACTTTGCTGAGAAAGAGTCATCTGAATATAGGTAATGGTGAAGATGCAAACAACCAAAAAAAACATTTCAGGGTACAAGCTGTCTAAGCAGTATGAGGTAAATATGGTAAACAAAGCATGAGTATCAGGCAATGAGGTCTGGAAAATAATGAAATAATAGAGGGGCAGATCATTGCTTTTTACTGTCTTATGGAAATAAAGTTAATTTTGTGTTTTAAAGAAAGGGACTGGAGACCCAGAGACACAGGACTGGCGAGAATGGGGTGAGAACTGGTTCCGACTAGCCAGGGGGCAGAGAGATCTCAGCGTAGCACGCACCTGCCCGTCTTGATCCAGGGACCCAGAAACTGGGCATTGGACCCTCTGTTCTAAGCCCGCTGCTTTTAGGGTACACAATAGGTGCTCGAACCATCTGCCACCAGGAACAGCAGAGATCCAGAACACAGGCCAGGTACAAGGGAAAGGCAAGAACCAATCACTGACAACAAGATGGCAAGAGGAAAGCGAAAGAATGTATCCCAGGGAAACCAAGACCACCTGGCAACACTGGAACCCAGCTCTCCCATCACAACAAACAGCAGAATGACATACACTCCAGAAAAAGAAGACTCAAACCAGAAATCCTTCCTCAAGATGATGATAGAGATCCTTAAACAAGAACAGGAGGAAAAGCATAAAGAATTAGAAGCTTTTAAAGAAGAAACAAGAAAAACACTAAAAGAACTCAAAGAACTAGAAGAAAACAGAACCAAAGAGATGAAGGAATGGAAGAAGGAATTTAAAATGGAAATGGACACAATAAAGAAAACACTAAAAGAGACAACGCTAGAGATAGAAATCCTAAAAAAGAAATCAGGAGTCACAGATGCAAGCATTTCCAACAGATTACAAGAGATGGAAAAGACAATGTCTGGGGCTGAAGACAACATTGAAAACATAGACAAAACAGTCAGAGAAGATGCAAAAACCAAAAAGCTCCTAACCCAAAATGTCCAGGAGATCCAGGGCACAATGAGAAGACCAAACCTAAGGATAATAGGAATAGAAAAGGGCAAAAAATATCAACTAAGAGGTACAGTAAATATCTTCAACAAAATCCTGATAGAAAACTTCCCTACCCTTAAGAATGAGATGACCACGAGCATAAGAGAAGCCTTCAGAACTCCAAATAGGTTGGACCAGAAAAGAAATTTCTCCAGACACATAATAGTCAAAACACCAAGTGCCCAAAGCAAAGAAAGAATACTAAATGCAGTAAGGGGAAAAAAGGTCATGTAACATATAAAGGCAGACCAATCAGAATCACACCCGATTTCTCAACAGAGACTATGAAAGCTAGAAGATTCTGGACAGATATCGTGCAAAACCTAAGAGAGCACAAGTGCCAGCCCAAGCTGCTATACCCAGAAAAACTATCAATCACCATAGATGGCGAGACAAAGATATTCCAAGACAAAACTAAATTTACACAATATATGACCAGAAACCCAGCACTACAACAAATTATAGGTGGAAAACCCAATACAATGAGGGAAACAACCTCATAGTAAAAACAAGAAAACTCCTAAGCAAGAAAGCCAAAAGAAGAAAGACACACAGGCACAATTCAACCTACAAAAGCAATAATAGCAGGAAACAGCAACCACTATTCCTTGCTATCTATTAAAATAAATGGACTCAAATCAATAAAAAGATATAGGATATCAGACTGGATACATAAACAAAACCCAGCATTTTGCTGCATACAGGAAACAAACACATCTCAGAGACAAAGACAGACACTATCTCAGAGTAAAAGGTTGGGAAAAAAAAAAGTCCAAGCAAATGGCCCCAAGAAGCAAGCTAGAATGGCCATTTTAATACTGAATAAAGTAGATTTTCAATGAAAAGTTATCAAAAAAAGATAAGGAAGGACACTTTTTACTCATTACAGAGGAAATCTGTCAGGAGGAACTCTCAATCCTTAACATATATGCTCCAAATACAAAAGCACCCACATTCATAAAAGAAACCCCACTAAAGCTCAAAAAATACATTTACCTCACACAATAATCCTGGGAGATTTTAATACCCCACTCTTACCAATGGACAGATCATGGAAACAGAAACTGAACAAGAACACTGTAAAACTAGCAGAGACTATGAACCAACTGGAATTAATAGATATCTACAGAACATATCATCCTCAGGGGAAAAAAAAGAATACACCTTCTTCTCAGCACCTCACTGCACCTTCTCCAAAATTGACCACATAATTGGACACAGAACGAACCTCAATCAATATAAAAAGACGGAAATACTCCCATGCATCCTTTCAGATCAACATGGTCTAAGGCTGGTCTTTAATAGCAACAAAGACAACAAAAAGCCCATATATACATGGAAACTAAACAATGCTCTATTAAACAATAGCAGGGTCAAAAAAGAAATAAAGAAAGAAATTAAGGATTTTCTAGAATTCAATGAAAATGAAACACAACATACCCAAACTTATGGGATGCAATAAAAGCAGTATTGAGAGGAAAAATCATAGCTCTGAGTGCTTCCAAAAAGAAACTGGAGAGAGCATACACTAGCAACCTGACAGCACAGTTGAAAACTTTAGAACAAAAGGATGCAGATACACCCAAGAGAAGTAGACAGCAAGAAATAATCAAACTTAGGGCAGAAATACACCAAATAGAAACAAAAAGAACCATTGAAAGAAACAGCAAAACCAAAAGCTGGTTCTTTGAGAAAATTAACAAGATTGATAAACCCTTAGCCAGACTAACTAGAGGGCAGAGAGAGTATCCAAATTAACAAAATCAGAAAGGAAAGTGGAGAAATAACGACTGAAACTGAGGAAATTCAAGAAATCATCAGATCCTATTACAAAAGCCTATACTCAACAATGCTGGAAAACCTGGAGGAAATGGATGAATTCCTAGACAGATACAAGATACCAAAGTTAATCCAAGACCAAGTAACCCATCCAAATAATTCCATAACAACTAAAAAAATAGAAGCAGTCATCAAAAGCCTCCCAACCAAAAAGAGCCCAGGTCCAGACTGGTTCAGTGCAGAATTTTATCAGACACTTATTGAAAACCTAATACCAATTCTCTCCAAACTATTCCACAAAATAGAGTCAGATGGAAGACTGCCTAACTCATTTTTTGAGGTTACAATAACCCTCATTCCTAAACCACACAAAGACCCTACAAGGAAAGAGAACTTCAGACCAATCTCACTTATGAACATTGATGCAAAAATACTCAACAAAATCCTTGCAAACCGAATCCAAGAACACATCAAAATGATCATTTACCCTGATCAAGTTGGATTCATCCCTGGGATGCAGGGATGTTTTAATATAAGGAAATCCATCAATGTAATCCACCATATAAACAAACTCAAAAAAAAAAAAAAAAAAAAAAAAAAAAAAAAAAAAAAAAAAAAAAAAAACCACATGGTCTTTTCACTAGATGCTGAGAAAGCTTTTGAAAAAATCCAACACCCCTTCATGTTAAAAGTCTTGGAAAGAACAGGAATCCAAGGCCTATACCTAAACATAATAAAACGATATACAGAAAACCAACAGCCAACATCAAACAAGGTGGGAAACTTGAAGCAATTCCACTAAAATCAGGGTCTCGACAAGGCTGCTGACTCTCCCCCTACCTATTCAACATAGTACTGGAAGTCCTGGCCGGAACAATTAAACAGCAAAAGAAAATAAAAGGGATACAAATTGGAAAGGAAGAAGTAAAAACATTACTATTTGCAGACGACATAATAGTGTACTTAAGCAACCCCACAAATTCCACCAGAGAACTCCTACAGCTGATAAACAAGTTCAGCAAAGTGGCTGGATATAAAATTAATTCAAACAAATCAGTAACCTTCTTATATTCAAAGGACAAACATGTGGAGAAAGAAATTAGGGAAAAGATACCCTTAACAATAGTCACAAACAATATGAAATACCTTGGTGTGACTCGAACTAAGCAAGTGAAGGACCTGTATGACAAGAACTTCAAACCTCTAAAGAAGGAAATTGAAGAAGATCTCAGAAAATGGAAAGATCTCCCATGCTCATGGATTGGAAGAATCAACATTTAAAAATGGCCATTTTACTAAAAGCAATCTATAGATTCAATGCAAATCCCCATCAAAATTCCAACCCAGTTCTTCATTGAGTTGGAAAGAGCAATGTGCAACTTCATCTGGAATAACAAAAGACCTAGGATAGCGAAATCCATCCTCACCAATTAAAAAACATCTGCAGGAATCAGTAACCCCGACTTCAAGCTATCTTACAAGGTAATTGTGCTGAAAACTGCATGGTACTGGTACAGAAATAGGCATGTGGATCAATGGGACAGAATAGAAGATCCAGAAATGAGCCCTCTCGTATATGGTCATCTGATTTTCAACAAAGGAGCTGTAAACATTCAATGGAAAAAGGAAAGCCTATTCAACAAATGGTGTTGGTCCAACTGGCACTCAGCATGCAGAAGAATGAAAAAAGGCCCTTTCTTATCTCTTTGTACAAAGCTCAAGTGTAAGTGGACCAAAGATCTCCACATTAAACCAGGTACACTGAAACGATTAGATGAGAAAGTAGGGAAAACCTTAGAACACATAGGCACAGGAGAAAATTTCCTGAACAGAACACCAATGACTCATGCTCTGAGGTCAAATATTGACAAATGGGACTTAATGAGATTGCAAAGTTTCTGTAAGGTTAAAGACACTGTCAAGAAAACAAAACCGCAGCCAACAGAGTGGGAAAAGTTCTTTACCAATCCCATATCAGATAGAGGCCTAATATCCAAGGTATACAAAGAACTCAAGAAGCTCGACACCAGAGAATCAAACAACCCTATTAAAAATGGGATACAGAGCTAAACAAAAAGTTCTCAATTGAGGAATATCAAATGGCTGAGAAACATCTAAGGAAGTGCTCAACATTTTTAGCCATTAGGGAAATGCAAATCAAAACAACCCTGAGATTCCACCTCACACCAGTCAGATTGGCCAAGATCCAAAACTCAGATGACAACAGATGCTGGTGAGGATATGGAGAAAGAGGAACACTTCTCCACTGTTGGTGGGATTTTAAACTGATACAACCACTCTGGAAATCAGTCTGGTGGTTCCTCAGAAAAATGGACATAGTACTACCTGAAGACCCTGTTATTCCACTTCTGGGCATTTACCCCAGAAATGCTCCAACATACAACAATGATACATGCACCACAATGTTCATTGCAGCTCTATTTATAATAGCCAGAAGCTGGAAAGAACCCAGATGTCTTTCATTAGATGAATGGATACAAAAATTGTGGTACATTTACGCAATGGAGTACTACTCAGCTATCAGAAACAATGGCTTAACGAAATTTTTAAGAAAATGGATGCTTCTAGAGAATATCATCCTGAGTGAGGTAACCCAGTCACAAAAGAACAGACATAATATGCAGTCACTGATAATGGGATACTAACCCCAGAAAGCTCTGAAAACCCCAGAAACAAGTCACAGTCTGTGTGAAGTTCAAGAAAAAAGTATATATTTTAATTAAAATAGAACTGTATGACATCCCCCTTTCCTCCCTATAGCCCCTCTCAGTTTCTCTCCTATCCCCTCAAATTAATAGCCTCTTTTCCTATATTATTGTTACATATATACATATGTGTATGTATATGTACCCACAAATACTTAATTGCAACCTTAAAAAATGTATTCATATACTTTTATGCAAAAATGCTGAAAATTTGTACATTTGTCTTTGTTTTTTAAAATAAATTTTTTTAATGAAAAAAAGAGAAAGGTACTTGCGTCAGGTATATTTCAATATGTAAGTACGGTTTCTGCATTAGTAATAGGTAGTAAGGGAGAATATGAAGTCAGGAATACAAGAGGTTGCTACAGTCGTCAAGGTATCTACCTGATGATAGAGCTAAAATTGCAGATGGATGACTAAAGTGCTCACAGGTCTGTGGTTGTTTGGAAACACTCTCACGTCCATTTTCTGGTGCATTACAATGGTTGTTGGAGAAAAAAAGAACAGGGGAGTCCATGTGTCAAGGCTAACTATGTGGTGTTACTGTAAGTTGTTGCAATTGAGACATTTTCAAGTAAATCATGAAAATGTGTGAGAAGAGACTTCATTCATTTCAGCAGTTTTGATTTGAGACAGCTCAAGCTGAAAATGCCTACTAAAATTTTAATTAATTTTTAATAAAGTACTGTGGATGTTTACTTGTTTTCTTGTTTTTTTTTTATTTTTGGTTTGTTTTGTTTGTTTTATGAGACAAGATCTCATGTGGCCCAGGCTGCCCTCAAATCCACTATGTACAGAGGATGACCTTGAATTTCTGCTGCCCCCACCTTTTTAGTACTAGGATTAACATCACACACCATCATTTTCTGCGAAGTACTGGAAATCTAAACAGAGCTTTACACTTGCTATTCAAGTATTCTGCCAGTTCTCCAAAATGTTTTTATTGTCTACCCAGGGACTCATTCAGGTGGGAATCCTTGTTCATAGTGTGGTTGTGTTGAGAGCTGGTGGGATCATGGGGTGGCATATGGCTTATAGAAGGTTCTTGGGTTACTAGAGTATGAGGTACTTCTGACTTTAGTGGTCCTCCCAAGAGGATTGTTACAAAACTCCAAGATTTTCACCTATTCCAGCCCTCAGTTGCCTCTGGTTAGAGATGAAAGCACTTGCTGGTTTGATCCTCAAATACTTCCACCATTTCTATGATGCCCCAGCATGACTCAGCCAAGCAATAGTCCTCATCACAGAGCTGTGCCATGCCTTGTCAATCTTGAGCCCCCAGAACTAGAAGGTAAATAAACAACCCTCTTTTAAACTTAGGTACCTTGAGTATTTTTTTGTAGTAATGCAAAATGTGAATCAGTGGGTTCAAGAAAGGTTCAGCAAAGGGTTAAATTTGAGTATCTTTTGAGATAATGCTAGCATTTAAGGCTGCATATTGAGACAATGGAAGAACAGAGAGGGAAAAGGACAAAGATTCTATATCAGAGATTTCTATGTGTCAGTTATACCTACTGCTTCTGTAACAAGTTACCACAAACTTCTATGGCTAACACAACATAAGTAGAAACTTTAGAGTGATGTGTGCCAGAAGTCTGAACTAGGTCTCAATGAACCACAGAGTCTAGACAGCACTGTGCTCCTCTCTGGAGGAGTCAAGGGAGATTGTTTTGTTTTGATGATTTGCTTCTTGTTGTTGATTGGTTCTTCTTGATCATTGCATGCCTTGGGTGGTTGCCCCCTCCTCTTTTGAAAATAGCGACAGCCAATAATGTTAATCACAAGGTCTCATCCTTCCCAGAATTTTTAAATTCTCTGTCAGCATTTTGAGAGCCCTTTATAAATTTCATCTTTATAAACCAGGATTCAAGAAATTTCATGCAATCATGTAAGCCAACTTCTTTCCATGTAAAACATATTCATAGATACCAGGTTTTAGTACATGTACACTGAGTTTGTTGAAAGGGGGACAGTCTGTTCAGAATATTATAGAAGGCTATTAATAACACAAAATGATGAGTTCCACTCGGACCTGCTTTCTGAATATTCAACTTTAGGAATCTTTTGTAAACAAGGTTCCGAGGTGAATGTACCACAGTGGCTTAGTGATAGAACGGGTACTGATGAAAGGGGATGAGACTGAGCATCTGCTCCCTCCTCATTAAGACCTTCATCTCTGTGAGTCAAGGTGGAATTGTGTAGTGTCAGCAAGGTCACAGTCAGACTTACAAGTCCTCAGCATCCATGTTACAAGGCCATAGAAGGAGTTCTCAGACAGGAAGCCAGTTTAGGACCAGTAGGATCAAACTGGACTATGGCAGGTGCTCACTGATTCTTCTTCCTCAGAGCAACACAAAGGTAGAAGCTTTGTGAAGCTTCACCAGTGTTTGCTCACAAACCAAGCCATACTGTATTGAACAGAATCAATCTTTCACTGCCAACTATTGACCACAGGCCAGGGGCTATAGGATTTTATATTTCTGTTCACAAACTTGAAAAGTGTTCCCAAGCACTGTGACATGAATTTAAAGCTACACTGAAATAAAATAAGGAAAATACTATGACAAGCGAAATTTTTCCTGTTTTTTTTTTTTACAGGATATATATGTAAATGTGTCAGAGCTGATCATGGTAAATATGCTTCTAAAATTATCATTGGTAAAAAAATAAATACCTTTTAGAACCTCTTCCTTAGTGAATGTTCTCATCTCTCAGAATCTTTTTGTTTTTTTGAGGGGGATAGTAGCAATTTGGAAACACCCAAACTTTTTATATCTTTTCTATGGTATGCTGGCTTTCATATCTGAATCACTGATTTAAAAAGTAACTCTCAAAAACTGCACTTCCCAGTGTCCTCTGCAACTGGGTAAACACTAGATATAATCACTTACATAAATCCATAATCAGAAAAACCACTAAATAAGAGAAGTCGTTAAACATGAAGTATCACTTCCCTTGAAACTAACTGGGATCAGGAATTGGGATGGGGACTGTCGAAGAGTTCAGTGTCTTTGTAGAAGATTCAGGTTAATTTAAGACGGTAGTCATTCTTTGTCAGGGCATTCTGAATCATGTTTGTGAGATGTATTCTGAAATGCTACTCCAAGGCTATTTCTAAAACTATTCTAAATAATCTGACCTTCAGAAGATTTTTTTAATAATTCTCGCTTTTGTTTAAATTAACATTACATTCTATGCAAAAATAACTTTTATTTGCCTAAAGTAATTGTCATCTCTGAGGCTTACTGCCTCAGTCTTCTAAACTAGCCCTAGTTCTGGAAGCTTCTAGACTCTGTACAATCTAATCTAGGCCTAGCATATTATCAGCTTCTGAGACTTACTACTGAATAAGATCACAATTTCTTATTCTATCTTAAGTCTGGCTGGTTGTTTCAACTCAGCTTTTCTGGCTTAAACTCCTCTCCAAGCTGAGTGACTCAATCTGGCTTCTCTGTTGGCTTCCAATTTTCACTCTGGTGTCAAACTAATTCTGGTAATCGGTTCTAATCTTCTGGCTGTTGTGTCTTCACCAATGTCTAGCATGTTCTCTCTTCAGCCAATCTCTGTAAAACTCACCTGGTAAAACTACCTTCTTTCTCTCTGCACTATCCCTTAAGTATTTTCCTTTTCCTCACTTTTCTTTTAAGAGATGAATATACCCTATGCTATCACATCTTTCTCTGATTTATCACACCACCTGCCACTCAATTAAACATCACTTTAAAACATGGGTGCTTCCATCTATAAACTAATTTTGTTTTTATTATTTGGGATTAAAGGTATGTACTATAGGTATATATGTATTTCTTCCAGAAGTATTAAAGGTGTATGCTAAGGGCTGAGCTACACCACAACCAGAAACAATGTTTTTGAGTAAATAACACAATCTCCGGGTTTACAGTGTGATCAAATGTTCTGTAACAATTCTGTTAGTTTTGTGGATATATATATATATATATATATATATATATATATATATATATATATATATATATATTGAAGAGAATAGAAGATATAAGATATTCTAGTTGCTGACTAAAGGACACACTATTTTGGGAGAAAGGTTTTGTTTTTGTGTTTTTAAAAGGGGTACTTACCTTCTATATGTCTTCAAGAGTTATATAGATTAGATTTGATAGAGGGAGAGTGCCTGAAAAACTAGATTCAAGAGGACCAAACAAAAAGATATCTTGATACTAAAATGTTTCTTTTGAGATTTATGTGTGTGCAAGGCTTGGTAACAACACACCACGGAAACGTGAGTAAAAAGAACATGTTGGGGCGGTCGTGGACCGTCTGGGACAGAAGCAACCACAATTCTGTGTTCTACAAAAAATAATTCTGAGAGGCAGTCACATAAACCTCTTAGTAAAAACCACCCTTCACATCTGTGTCCATATTATGGTATGTATTTATTTCATTATGATTTTCATAGCTAAGCAGGAACGTTTTAGAGTTAGGAGAGGAAACCTTTACAGATGTAGTATTATCAGGATTACAGTTTTACACATATGAAAAATGGTAACTCCCCAACATGTCTGTCCTGTCCCTAGCCAGCCAGGACTAGTATTACTGTCAACATTGAACCACACTGTTAAGCTAATTTAGAGCTAAGATGATTATTTATTTATTATCATTGAAATATCTCAGTCTTCATCTTTATAATGACAAAAATTTTATGTAATCATTTTTCTTTTCCTATGAAACACGAGGTTTCCCATGATCTCTTTCCCACCTATTTTTACAGGTTTTAGAGAAATATTCTTTATAGAAGAAGGAATTCTTCATTATTATGCTAGGTACAATGACTATACTGTATTGTGTTGCGTGGCTCACTTTGGAAGAAGATGGTTTAGTAGTTTTCCCTCTCTGCTACCTGGACAAAAATTGTGTAACAATACAACAGGTACTGACTCAGTTTGTACAAATTAAATCTGTTTACACAAGAAACAGTACTCACTGTTTAGTGGAGACAGAAAACTGTCATTTTCAATACTAAATTAACATATGCATTGAATCAAGCATAAAGCAATTCTACCAGTGACCACATATAGCATGTCATTTTTCTAGAATTCTATACACAAAATTTTTAGAAATTCAAGCCATTCTACAGGCAAATACAAAAACATTTGGAAAATACAGTTAATATGTGTAACTTTATTTTGTTTTGGTTGTTTGTTTGGTTGGTTGTTTGGTTTTTGATCCAGGGTTTCTCTGTGTAGCCCTGTCTGGCCAGGAACTTGAATTTTAGACCAGGTTGGCCTCAAACTCAGAGATCCTTCTGCTTCTGCCTCCTGATTTCAGGGATGAAAAACATGAACCACCACTGTCCAGGACTAGTGTACCTTTAAATTAAATAATATATGAATTTATAATGTTTTTTCTACTTCTGCCAACTATTTAAGGTATGTAAGTGGGATGGGTTAAACAACAAGGATTTCTTAGTTCCGTTGAGTAGAAAGTTCACCATAAATATGTCAATAGATATTTTTTAAGGACAGCCTCTCTGCTTTGTAAAGAGCTGTCTTCTCCATCTGTCTCTTCAGTCTTAGCAAAAACATTAACTCATCATAGAGAGTCCCTCCAGTTTTCACTAAGTAGACCTACTTTCTGGCCCTTCCTAACTACATTGAATGGTTAGAGACCTGATATGTGAATTTTGAGATAGTATAATATTCCATCCATAAAAGCCAGAACACATATAGTGAAGCTTGAAGAAGCTTCAGAACTTAAGTCAATCTGACTTATTCACTCCTTCATGTTCACTGTGTATGTACTGAAGCAATATATTAAGTTATGTCACATTGGGAAACATGCTCTAAAACAAATACCCGATTCTTTATTCAGTTTCAGATCTCTAAATGAGGTGAATTATCTATTTAACATGCACCACTTGGCCACCTGCTCCCATGTGAGGCTCTAGAACAGAATCAGCTGTTTATCATTCATGTTATTCATTATTCTTTACTTTGTTTTCATCTGATACCTTTGTATTGTTTAAAACTCTTATTCCTATATATTCATTGTATTCAGCAATAGGCTTCATAAAGACACTTTTCCAATTATATCATATACTTTACAATACTCAACAATGAAAATCAGGGGCTTTTGGCAACCATCTCACTATTTTAGTATTTTTTATATTAATTAACTGACTTATTTACTTTACATCCTGACTGCAACTTCTCCACCTTCTTTTCTTCCCCGTCCTTTTATACCCAACCCTCCACCCCAAACTCCTCCATTTCTCTTTAGAAAAGTGGATCCCCCCATGGATAGCAACCACCCTTCACATATTCAGTAAGACTAGGGGCATCTTCTTCTATTGAGGTTAGACAGGGCAGCACCATAGGAAGAAAGAGTCCCAACATCAGGCAACAGAGTCAGAGGCAGTCCCCTGCTCCCACTGTTAGGTGACCCACATAAAGGCCAACCTATACAACTGCAACATATACACTGAGGGCCTAGGTCAGTCCCATAAAGGCTAGATTGATGGTTTAGTCTCTGTAAGCCCCTATGGCTAGTTGACTCATAGGTTGTCCTATAGTGTCCTTGAGCCCTCTGGCTCCTAAGATCCTTCCCCCTGCCTTTCTGCAGGATTCCTCAAGCTCCATCTAATGTTTCGATGTGGAACTCTGCTTCTGATTCCATAACTTTGGGATAAAGTCCCTCTGATGATGGTTATTTTGTTCTGGCTGCAAGTATAGTAGAATATCATTAGCAGTGTCAAGGGTGGACTCCTCCAATGGTATGGATATCAAGCTGAACTATACCCTCAATTTCTGTTCCATCTTTACCCCAGCACATCTTGTAGGCAGGACAAATAGTAGGTCGAAAGTTCTGTAGCTGGGTTGATGCCCCAATCCCTTCATTGGAAATCTTGCATAGTTACACAATATGGCTGGTTTAGGCTCCATATATCCCACTGATAGAAATCTTGAGGATTATCCTCATAGATTCTTGACTATCAGCTTGTGGTATATTGTCTTTTTATAGGTAGGTATGTGTCTTGTATTCCTGATATCTCTAAAACCTTTATTATGAAAATGTATAAGATTGTTTAGCATTTAATGAAATTATCATGTGTTTTTTTATTTGTCTGTTTGAGCTTGTTTATATGGTGGATTACAGTTCATATGTTGAACCATTCCCTCCATCTATAGGATGAAGCCTACTTGATTGTAGTGGATAATCTTTTTGATGTGTTCTTGGTTTTAAAGTTTGTGAATACTTCATTGAGTATTTTTCTAGCAATGTTCATGAGGGAGATTGATCTGAAATTCTTTTTTTTGTTGAGTCTTTGTGTGGTTGGTTTAGGTGTTGGGTGACTTTGGACTCGTAAAATAAACTTGACAATGCTCTATTTCAAATTTGTAGAATAATTTGAGGAATATTGGTATTAGATCTTCTTTGAATGTCTGGTAGAATTCTGTGCTTAAACCATCAGGCCCTGGATTATTTATTTATTTGTTTGTTTGGTTTTGGTTGGGAGACTTTTAATGGCTGCTTCTATTTCCTTAGGTATTATGGACATATTTAGATTGTTTACTTGATATGGATTTAACTTTGGTAAGTAATATCTACCATGGAAATAATCCATTTTGTTTGGAATTTTCAATTTTTTGGAGTATAGGCTTTTGAAGTAAGGCCAAATGATTCTTTGGATTTCCTCTCTGTCTGTTATGTTCCCCCTTTCGTTTCTGATTTTGTGAATTTGGATACTGTTTTTCTAACCTTTAGTTTGTTTGGCTAAGGGTTTGTCTACCTTGTTGATTTTCTAAAAGAACCAAATCTTTCTTTGTATTTTTTCTTTGTTTCTCTTTTATTTATTTCATTCTGGAGTTTAATTATTTTCTGTTGTCTATTCCTCTTGGGTATATATGCTTCTTTCTGTTCTAGAAATTTTAGGTATGCTGTTAAGTTGTAAGTATGACATCACATTAATTTCTTTATGAAGGTGCTTAGTACTATGAACTTCCCTCTTAGCAATGATTTTGTTGTGTCCCATAAATTTGGGTATGTTTACATTGAATTTTAAAAAATTCTTAATTCCTTTATTTGTTCTTTGACTCATTGGTCATTGAGTAAAGAGTTGTTAAGTTTCCATGAGTTTGTAGGTTTTCTAATCTTTCTGTTGTTGCTGAAGACCAGCTTTAATCCATCATGATCTGATGAGATACAGGGTTATTTATATTGAAATTTGTTTTGTGAATGAGGATATGGTCAATTTTGAAGAAGGTTCCATAGGTGTCAAGAATGTATATTCTTTTGTGTTTAGGTGAAATATTTTTTAGATATCTGTTAAGTTTGTTTGAGCCATAATGTCGGTCAGTGCCATTATTTCTCTGTTTAGTTTCTGTATCAGTGTCCTGTCCCTTGGTGAGAGTGAGGTATTGAAGTCTCCCACTATCAGTGTGTGGCATTTAATGTGTGATTTTAGCTTTAATGTTTCTTTTATGAGTATGAGTGCCTTTGCATTTGTGGCATAAGTAGTCAGAATTGAAATATTATCTTGGTTTATTTTGCCTTTGATGAGTATGAAGGATCATACTTCATATTTTCATATCCTTCCCCATCTCTTTTTAAATTTTTTATTGTAATAATAATAATATTTATATTTGATCATATTATTTTTATATTTAATTATTTTTATTTATTATTTATTGAATATAAATATAATTATATTTAATTATATTTTATAATAATAATAATAATTATTATTATTAATATTATCACCATTATTATTATTACTTTTTTTACAATATTCATAGCAGCCCTATTTATAATAGCCAGAAGCTAGAAAAAACCCAGATGTCCTTTGGTAAATGAATGGATACAAAAATTGTGGTATATTTACACAATGGAGTACTACTCAGTTATTAGAAACAATCACTTTATGAAATTCTTAAGAAAATGGATGCATCTAGAGAATATCATCCTGAGTGAGATAACCCAGTCAGAAAAGAACAGACATAATATGCAGTCACTGATAATTGGATACTGACCCCAGAAAGCTCAGAACACTCCAGAAACAACTCACAGAGTATATGAAGTTCAAGAAAAGAAAAAAAGAAAAAGAAAATGAAAAACCATTATGCTTAATCTTTACATATCAAGAAAACTTTGACTAATTCCAGGTTACATCTTCTTTTACATGTACTTTATGCTCATTTTAACTAGTAAGATCTTAATACACACTATCATACCTTTAAAAAAAAACAGGTACTGACAAAAATGTATTCGTATACTTTTATGCAAAAATGCTTAAAATCTGTAGTCTATCTTTGTTTTTGAAAATAAAGTTGTTCAATTAAAAATAATAACGATAATATTTATATTTAATCATATTAGTTTATATTTAATTATTTAATGTATTTATTTATTAAATATAAATATAATTATATATAATTATATTTAATTATATTTTATAATTATAATAATAATAATTATCACCATTATTATTATTACTTGTTTTTACCATCAAGTCGTTATCCCCCTCCTGGTATGAGTTCTGACTGTTTCTCATCCTTTTTTCTTCCCCTCTCTCCAAGAGGGTGTCCCCACATGCCTACCCTACCAAACCTCCCTACACCCTAGGGCCTCAAGTCTCTCATTGTGTTGGAAGTCTTTTTTGTTCCATATTAGAATGACTACCCTAGCTTTCTTCATGGGTCCATTTACTTGGAAAACTTCTTCCATTTGTTTATTCTGAAGTCAGGAGAATAATGGATTCTGTTAGCCCATGTCTTTTTATTGGGGAATTGAGTCCACTGATATTGAGAGATATTAATAACCAATATTAGTTAATTACTGTTATTTTGTTGTTAATGATGTAGTGTGTGTGTGTGTGTGTGTGTGTGTGTGTTTGTGTGTGTGTGTGCGCACGCACACACACGCTCATGAGCGAGCATATTTCTCTTGTTTTTGCTGGTGTGAAATTACTTATTTGCTGTATTTCTTGGGTGTAGTTAACTTCCTTGGATTGGAGTTTTCCTTCTACTATATTCTGTGGGGTGGATTTGTAGGTAGATAGTGTGTACATTTAGTTTGTCACAGAATATCTTAATTTCTCTATGGTGACTGAAAGTTTTGCTGGGTATGGTAGTCTGGGTTGCATCTTCATTATTATAAATGTTGTATAATTGACTAGTTTGGGGACAATGTAAAAGAAATAGGGGAATTTTGTAATTCTTAGTTGATGATATTGAACTAGGCCCACTTTCTAAGGAAAGAAAAAGGAGAAGAGAACAGGCTTTTAAAAACCTTAAAGAATAAAGAGATGTTAGTATTCCATAGGTTGGACCTTTTTTCTTAAGTAACTAAGATATATTTTTCAAGGCTATCACTATTTTCTTTATTCTAAATTATATTGGCTGTCCTCTTAGAATCCAAGGTCATTTTAGCAACTACATGCACTAGAATTGCTGGGCTGACACCTGAGAAACCAATAGATTCATGGGAAAAGGGGGTTCCATAAAGAGAACAATTAACCAAAATAATTTTGATTTGTATTAAAACTATATGCAGAAATTATTCTAATCTAATTCAAAAGTATCATAACTCAACTGTTATCTAAGCCCCAAATAAAACATTATTTTGTGGTTTTTCATCTTTTAAAGAACAGGTGATAGCTAAATTTAAAGCTACTTTCTACTTTTGCTGTTGTTACTGAGATTTATTTAAACATCATTTTGTTTTTAATTAGTTCTGCTGGTTCTCTTCTTTCCAAGCACACCATCATGCCTTCCATTTCTTTGCATAGTTTATGTATAATGATGTAATTTTTTTTTTTTTTTTTTACTGTACTGGCAATGCCAAGAAAAGGAGTGATTGCTGTGAGCTTTTGGCAGAAAAATGGTTAGCCGTAAACATTTGTTAAATGAAAGAACAGGACAAACCTGACATGACTTTCTGGCACATTTACTCAGATATTTGGTGTTATTTAAACAAACAGCACAGTAAAATGAAACACAAAATCCATAAAGATATTCAAGATAGAAGCAAATATTTTTGCTGGGGTCACATCGACTTTGCCAAAAATGGCATTTGAGAGGAGTTAATGAGGTGTTGATGTGGTGGGTCTGAGTGTGAAACCATAAAGACCAGGTGATTCAAAGCAACTGATTGAAACATTAGCACAAGAAAAGTGACTTCTTAGTAACATAGAGGAAGCAAGGGCCATTGAGGAAAGGAGAGACACACCTTGCACATTTTTCAATATGTCATTTTTTTCCAAATGTGAAACAAAAGCTTTAGATTCCCCATTTTTCAATGGGCACTGAGTCCTAAGTTCTGTTTTTCACAAACTCTGGTGTTTTCTGGTTTCTTCATTTTATTATACTTATTTCATTTAAAACAATTTTTACATTTAAATATATATTGATCATAGTCTTCACATTCTCCAAGTCCTTCCAGATCCTCTCCACTCCCTACCTATGTAACTTTAAGTTCTTTCTCAAAATAATAAACACACAAAAATATAAAAACAAACTCTCAAAACAAAAAAAAAACCAATTAAAAAAAAAACCAAAATAAAACAATACTCTAAAAGAAAATATTGGGAAAAAAAGAGGAAGAGGAGTTGGACAAAAACCCCACCAAACTGTAACCAAAGAATATCACACATAAAAGAAACTTGGATGTCCACATTATATTATTTAACTAAGCCTAAACATGAGGCCTGCCCTGAAGTGGGTGGTACAACTAGTGTCACTCCACTAGAGAAAACTGTTTCCCTCTCCAAGCAGGTATAAATAACAGTTCAGTTGTCAGTATTTACCCCAGTGGTTATATCTTCATTCATTCATTCATTCATTCATTCATTCATTCTTTCTTTCATTCTTTCACTCACTCAACTCATTCATTCGTTCATTCATGAATTTATTTTCTTAAATAAGATCTAAGATAAAACAAAAAATACCACAATGAAGCTGAACAAGGCATACCAACACACTCAGGAATCCTATAAAACAGTAAACTGGAAGCCATAATAAATACAGAGGATCTGGTGCAGAGCTGAGTAGGCCCTGTCTACTGGCTACTCACAGAGACTAGCTGCTCCAGTCTCTGAGTTCATATGAGCTTTGCTAGTGTTGATGATCTACAAGGTCTTGTTTTCTTGGTGTCCTCCACCCCTTCTGGATCTTGGCCTCCTCTTCCATGGAGTTGTGTGAGCACCGAGGGAGAGATATGATGGAGACATCCCGTTTAATGCTGAGTGTTCCAGGGCCTCCCACTCTCTGCCCAGTGTCTGCTGTGGGTTTATATATTTGTTACCATGGTTGCAAGAAGAAACTTCTCTGATAATGGCAGAGCAAGGCTTTGATCTGAGTCTAGCAGAATACCAACCAGGAGTCCTCTTATCACCACACTTTTAAAAAATGAAATAACAGTATGTGGTTTTATCCTAGGTCCCTAGGTACCTAGTCTCAGACTCTTTGTTACCTAAGCAGTGTCAGGTGTGGCTTTCAGCTCATGGAATAGGCCTTAAGTCAAATCAGACATTGTTTGATTACTTCCATAAGCCTTAATATTAAAATTAGTACCGCCACCATTGCCTTAACATATTTTGCAGGTAGTACATTACTGTAGAAGAAGGGTTTTGGTTTGCTTGATGTTTACATTTCTCTTTTTGATAGCATGAAGAGTACTATCTTGTAGCTAAGATCCTAGAATGTAGGGCTGGGGGCTTTATGTAGGCACCAGCTTTACATCTCAATATTTGATGAGTTTTGTAGGCATTTTCTTTAGCACCTGGGACTTACTGTCAGTTTGTGAAGAGGAACCTATAGTCTTGGCAACAACATGGGATGTTTGGGGGTTTCTCTGGGACCCCTTTGTCCAGCAATTCAATTAATACAATCTCAGTAGGAAAAGCTTCCTTTCATGACAAGAGATAGCCCATTGGAACTCTGCATCCCCCATTACTTGGCAAATTTATATGAACATCATCTTCATATACTTTCATATATTTTATGAAGTTTCTACTGTATTGGGTTTCCATGCTACCTCTCAAATGCTCTTTAATTTTAGCCATATTTCTCTGTATTCTCTCCACAACCCTTCTCCACCATTCCCACTTGATACTCTTATCCCAGTCCCCACCCATCCATATCTGTCTTTTTGTCTATCTCTATCTATCTATCTATCTATCTATCTATCTATCTATCTATCTATCTATCTATCTATCTATCTATTTATCTATCATCTATCTATCTCTATCTCTCTATCCATCTATCTGTCTGTCTTTCTGTCTGTCTGTCTATCTATCATATTTTCTATTTCTAATAAATATCTGTTTCCTATGGTCTCTTATTATACCTACCCTTGGCAGCTCTATGGATTGTAGCTTGATTATCATTGCTTAACAGCAAACGTCCATATATAAGTAAATGCATGCCTCATTTGTTTTTCTGGATCTGGTATAACCTACTAAAGATGATTTTTTTCTAATTCCATTCATTTGCTTGCAAATTTTATGTAATTTTAAGTGGTTCAATAATTCTGTGATTCTGTACATTGAGTACATGCTCCACATTTTCTTTATCTATTCTTCTGTTGAAGGACATGTATGTAGTTTCCGATCCCTGGTTTATCTATTCTTCTGTTGAAGGACATGTATGTAGTTTCCGATCCCTGGTTTATCTATTCTTCTGTTGAAGGACATGTACGTTGTTTCCGATCCCTGGTTTATCTATTCTTCTGTTGAAGGACATGTACGTTGTTTCTGATCCCTGGTTTATCTGTTCTTCTGTTGAAGGACATGTATGTAGTTTCCGATCCCTGGTTTATCTATTCTTCTGTTGAAGGACATGTATGTTGTTTCCGATCCCTGGTTTATCTGTTCTTCTGTTGAAGGACATGTATGTAGTTTCCGATCCCTGGTTTATCTATTCTTTTGTTGAAGGACATGTACGTTGTTTCCGATCCCTGGTTTATCTATTCTTCTGTTGAAGGACATGTACGTTGTTTCCGATCCCTGGTTTATCTATTCTTCTGTTGAAGGACATGTACGTTGTTTCCGATCCCTGGTTTATCTGTTCTTCTGTTGAAGGACATGTATGTTGTTTCCGATCCCTGGTTTATCTGTTCCTCTGTTGAAGGACATGTACATTGTTTCCGATCCCTGGCTATTATGACTGGAGCAACAATGAACATGATGAGCAAGTGTCTCTATGGTAGAATGAAGCATCATCTGGATATTTGCCCAAAGTGGTATAACTGTATCTTGAAGTAGATTAATTTCCATCTTCCTGAAGAACCACTTCAATGATGTCCATAATGGCTTCATACATTTGTGTTCCCACTAGAAATGGGTGAGTATTCCCCTTAGTCCACATCCTTGACAGCATAAGTTCTCACATAACTTTTTTTTATTGATCTGAGCTATTCTGGCCAGTATAAAATGAAATCTTAAAGTAGTTTTGATTTGTATTTCCTTTATAGCTGTGGATGTTGAACATTTATTTAACTGTTTTTAAAATATTTGAGTTTCCTCTATTTAAAATTCTATGCTTTGATATGTATACCATTTTAAATTTGTTTTCTTGATTTATAGTTTCTTCAGTTCTTTATATATTTTGGATATTAGCTCTCTATCAAATATGTACTTGGCAAAAATCCTTTCAACTCTGTAGGCTACAGCTTTGTCTGAATACAGTGTCCTTTGCCATACAGACGATCTCAGTTTCATGAGGTCCAATTTATTAATTATTGATCTTAGCAGCACTGCCAACAGTATTCTGCTCAGAAAGTATTTTCTGTCAAAGCTAGCTCCAAGCTACTCCCCATTTTATCTTCCATTAAATTCAGTGTATCTTCTTTTATGTTGAAGTCTTTGATTTAGTTGGAGTGGCATTTTGTACATTCTGGTAAGAATAATGGATTTTTCTACATGCAGCTATCCAGTTTGATCAGCACCACTTGTTAAATATGTTGTCTTTTTTTTCTAGTGTGTATTTCTGTCCTCTTTATCAAATATCAGGTATCTGTAATCATATAAAAATATGTCAGGGTTTTCAATTCAGTACCATGTATCAGCATGTCTGCGTGCTGGCTTTATTACTAAAATTTTGTACTACAACTTGAAATTGGGGGTGGTGACAATACCTCCAGCAGTTCTTTTATTACTTAGGATTGCTTTAGGCATTCTGCTTTCTTGTGTTCCATGTGAAATTGAAATTTTCTTTCAAGATCTATGAAGAATTATATTGGAGTTTTGATGGGGGTTGATTTATTAATCTGAAGATTAATTAAAATTAATTAGTTTTCAATTATTCAAAATAATTTGAAATTAATAGTTATTAAAATAATTATTTAAAAATATTTCTTTCATCATGAAAAGATGTTGATTTTTATAAAAGGCCTTTTCTCCATCTAATGAGTTGATCATGTGGTTTTGTCTTTCTTTTTGTTTATATGGTAGGTTACATTTATAGATTCATATATATTTACATTTATATATGGTGAATCATGCCTGAATCTCTGGGAAGAAGCTTACTATTTTGAACAGGATGATGAATGGTATTTTTGTTATGTTTTTGGATTCAGCTTAGAAGTATTCTATTGAGTATTTTTAATCTATGTTCATAATGCAAACTAGTCTGTAATTCTCTTTCTTTTTTGTATCTTTATGCTGTTTTGGTATCAGGATAACTGTAGTCCCATAAAATGAATGGGGGTAATGCTCCTTCTGTCTCTATTTTGTGAAATAATTTTAGGTATATTGGCATTACTTCTTCTTTGAATGTCTGGAATAACTCATCAGGCCTGAGCATTTTAAGTAAGAGACTTTTAATGACCGTTTCTATTTAATTAGGAGCTATGAGTATGTTTAAACTGCCCACATCATTTTTATTTATCTTTGGTAAGTTATTTGTATGAAGAATTTCTTTTTATCAATTTCTTTTAGATTTTCTAATTTGGTGGAAAACAATTTTTTAAATTATGTACTTATAAATCTCCAGATTTCCTTGGTGTCTGTTATTATGTCTCTCTTTCCATGTCTAATTTTATTGTTTTAGATATTTGTTCTCTTCTTTTTAGCTAATTTGGTTAATGATTTGTCAACCTTATTTTTTTCTTAAAAGACTCTTTGTTTCAATAATTCTTTGAATTTTTGTTTTTTTTTTTTATTTCTATTTTATTGATTCTAGCCATGAGTTTGATTATTTATTGTTGACTATTTCTTTTGGGTATAATTTATTCAAATTTTGTTATAGAGTTACTATGTATGCTATTAAGTTGCTAGTATGATATTTCTCCAATTTTTTTTTTTAATGTAGACACTAAGTACTATGAATTTGCCTCTTAAAATAAACTTGATTGTATTCCATAAGTTTGGGTATTTTGTGTACACATTTTCATTCAATTATAAAAAGGCTTGATTTCTTTAAAAAAAAAATAAGAATGTAATTGTATTTTCAAATAAAATTATCATCATCATTGATCATTATTTGAACCAGGGTTTCTCTGTATAGCCCTGGTTTTCCTGGAACTTGCCATATAGTAGACCAGACTTGACTCTAATTCAGAGACCTGCTTATCTCTATTTTTCTAATATTGGGCTCAAAGACATGCATCACCACTGCCCTGAATTTGATTTCTTTCTTAATTTATGTATTGGATCATTTTTAACTCAGTAAAGACTTCAATTTTTAATGGTTTGTAAGCTTTCTGTTGACTCTGTTGTTGTTAATATTCAGCTTTAATCTGTGGTGGTCAGATAAGATACAGGGTGTTATTTTGATTTTCTTGTATGTGTTGAGACTTTCTTTGTGTCTGAGTATGTGGTCAATTTTGGGAAAGTTCCATGGGGTGCTGAGAAGAAGGCACATTCTTTTGTGTTTGTGTGAAATGTTCTGTAGATATATGTTAGGTCCATTTGTTTATAACTTCAGTCATCTCCAGCACTTCTCTGTTGAGTTTTTGGCTGGATGACCTGTCCATTGGCAAGAATGAGATACTGTAGTCTCCCGTTATTAGTGTCTGAGGGTCAGTATGTGTTGAAACTGTAGAACTGTTTCTTTAACAAACATGGGTGCCTTTGTGCTTGGGTCATAGATGTTAAGAATTGAAATGTACTCTGGGTTGATTTTTTTTCCTTTGATAAGTATATTGTGTTTTTTCCTGCCTTATTTGTTAGTTTTGGTTCCTTTGCTGGACCAAAGTCCTATCTTCATGCTATCCTCTGCTGCATATGTACCTAGAGCCATGGGTCTCTCCATGTGAACTCATTGGTTGGTGTTTTAGTCCATTTGACAAATGGGACCTCATGAAATTGCAAAGCTTCTATATGGCAAAGGACACTGTCAAAGGAACAAAACAGCAACCACTGGATTGGGAAAAGATCTTTACCAATCCCACATCTGATAGAGGGCTAGTATCCAATATATACAAATAACTCAAGAAGTTAGATTCTAGAGAATCAAATAATCCTATTAAAAATGGGTACAGAGCTAAACAAAGAATTCTCAATTGAGGAATATCAAAGAAATGAGAAGAACATAAAGAAATGCTCAACATTCCTACTTAATAGGGAAATGCAAATAAAAACAATCTTGAGATTCCACCTCATACCAGTCAGAATGGCTAAGATCAAAAACTCAAGTGACAGGAGATGCTGGCGAGGATGAGGAGAAAGAGAAACACTCCTCAACTGTTTGTAGGTTGCAAGCTGGTACAACCACTCTGGAAATTAGTCTGGCTGTTCCTAAGAAAACTGAACATAGTACTACCTGAGGACCCAGCTATACCACTCCTGGGCATATACACGGAAGAAACTCCAACATCTAACAAGGACACATGCTCCACCATATTCATAGCAGCCTTATTTATAATAGCCAGAAATAGTTATTTTATGGTTTTGTTGAGAAATATTTTTGTGCCTTTGAACTGTGTTTCTTCTCCTGACTCTGTTCCTATTATTCTTATGTTTAGTCTTCCTGTAGAGTCAAGCATTTGTTTGTTTGTTTGTTTGTTATTTTTGATGTTTTATACCAGAAGGTCTTTGGATTTAACTTTTTTCTTGACCAATATACCTAAATCTTTCATCATGTGTTCAGTGCCTGAAATTCTCTCTTCTGTATCTTGTGCTCTGTGGGTGAAGCCTGTCACTGTAGTTCCACTTGGAGGCACTTAATCTTTCATTCACAGATGTCTCTAAGTTTGGGTTTTCTTTATTGATTTTCTTTCTACCTTCAGGTCTTGAATACTTTTATTCATTTCCTTCCACCATTTGTGCTTCTGTAGATTTCATTAAGTGATTCATTCATTTCTTCTTTAAGGACCTTCATCTTATTCATAAAGATTGTTTTAAGGTCTTTTGCTTATGCTTCAGCTATGTCGGGATATTCAAGGCCTGCTGTGGTAGAGTTGTTGCTGTGGTTCTTTCAGAGACATATTGTCCTGGATATTTTGATTGTATGGTTTTTGCTTGATTGGAGTTGTTTGTTTTGTTTTGTTCTTTTTTTTTTTTTTTTTTTTTTGCTGGCATCTGGGGAAGATTGTAATTCTAGTTGCTGATATCTGGTCTTGTCTTTATTGGGTAGGTATTTTGTTCTTCATTTTTATTCCCTCTCTGGTTTTTATGAGTATGGTAGCTGTGTGTTGCCAGGTAGGAAAATCTTCTGGGTTGCTGATCGGTATGGGTACTGAGGGTTTGGGTAAAACGTGTTTTGTTGTATTGGGACCGGACTCTTAGGTATGAGGATGGGTTGGGTTTGGTTGATTGGCTTTACAAGAGGGAGAACAGGATGTTCTACCAAGATCTTTTTAGTTAATTTACTAGTAGTAAAGGTGGAGGATGTGGAGAGGCCACAGCTAAAGGTCTCCTATAGATCTGGAAATGAGACTGGGAGATTGAGCTTGGAGGAATGGGGAAAGAGGTGAAGGTCTGCAGTTAGCCAACTTGCTTTAGTGTTCAGAGTGGTCAGTGGATTCTTAGGGAGTGCCTGCTGAGGTTGGGTGCTGGGATAAAAATGAGTGAAAGGAAGATATTTCAGAGGGTACTATCTTTGTGATTCACTGGAGTTGGGTGTGAAAGGGGAAGGCAGGCTGCAGCAGAGGTTCTGCTGCAGATTTGAGGATGAATATGAGTAACTGGACTTGGAGGACTGGAAAGACAAGTGAAGATCTACATTTAGTCTACTGGCTTTCCTGGTGAAATGATCTGTGGGTTCCCAGGGAACAGATTTGAAACCACACCATTCTTGCTTTCACATAAAGGAAAAAGGAAGGAAGCAGGCCATTGCATGTCTTAATTTTCTCTCACCCTTCTAAGTGGGACACATGTCTTGTGAACAGCAGCTGTAAACACTATGTAGTTGCTTCACCTACTTTATGAACTTGTACACCCATTCATATACCTCAAAAGGAAAGGAAAAAGTACAATCAATATCAAACCACACAAGTACAGTTTTATAGATTAGCCACGCAGGTGTTATCAACTCAGATGTTATGTATTTCATCATCACAACGAGTTGTAATGGAAAATATTGATTTCAAATGATACATCTAGAGAAAAGTCTATTTTATAACATCTTTTTGTCCTGCCTTATATTTTCACTTTTTTCTTTATTTCTTGAGACTCTCATTTTAGTTTCATATAAAAAACACTTCTGTAGAACTGTGTGTAGTCACCACTGTAACATGATTATACTGCCTTAGGTACAGTTGTTCTGGCTCTGTACCAAGCAGGAATCAGCCAACAATAGCATGATGTCAAATGCTGATTTAAAAAAATCATATAACTGACATGGCACAAAAGAGAAAATAATGCAAAACAACAATTATTATTTTTCAAGTCTCTGTGTGTTTCCTAGAGAGTGTTAGGCTCAATAAATCTATACAATTAAAAAAATTGATTTGCCTCATTATATGGTGTCATTACCAAATGCACTCATCTATATGTATCTAATACAAATACAATCTAACATAACAATACTTTTATTAATAAAAATCAAAAATGTATGTTAAACCTCACTTTAGTTTGTACCTTGTATATAACCTAATGGCCAGAAAAATTAGAAATTAAGTCTGGGCTACTAATTTAAAAGGTCAGACAATATGAATCATTTGTAGAACTGTTATAAAGGGGAACTCTATTATCCTGATTGTGGGAGTGCAATGGGACAACCATTTTGGAGAGCAATTTGACAATTATCTAGTAGAATGAAAAAGCTGAGCAACCACATGTCAGCAATCTCATTCCTGGCATGTGTCCCTCCAAAAAATGTGTGTGTGTGTGACAGTGAAAACCATGCATGTACTGAGAAGAAAAATCAGGCTAGAGTTGGAAGCACTGTATAGGAGCACTGCAGAAGGTAGTACAGAAACCCTAATAGATTTGAGGCCCAGAGAACTACAAAACCATGAACACAAATAGATATTATGTCAACTATTGCTATATTTAATATAGAATATCCAATGTAACGCAAACCATTTTAACAAATTAAAATTACTAGTAGGTTTGGCTTTTGGCTACCCAGTCAGATATAACAACATAGTTTGGGTAGATGATCCCTGAGTTCTTGAGGGAAGCTGCAGAAGGAGGAAGGTAGGGGAGAGTGTGGATTGAGAAGGAGTTAGATGTACTTAATCTTTTTCTGTCATAATTTACCTGATTTTTTTAAAAAAAGGTTTTAAAGCAAATATAGCAAAATATCAATAATCTTTGTTCCAGAGACAAGGCCTACAGATACTTTTATACTGTGTACTTTTCTAAATTAATTGCTCTTCTAATTACAAAAAAAAAAAAACCTAAAACTTTTGGTTACCCAGTGTTTAAAACTGCATCACTTGAATTTAAGGAACCATGTCTCTATGTTTAAATACACTGCATTTTATTCATTTATAGTGTTTATAGTAGGTCAGTAAACTAGGGGCGTTGGATGGCTTCCCATGGAATTTTGGCTTAATTGGGTCTCATGTCTCTGCTGGGTGAGCATAGAGGCAAGCAAAGTTTTAAACATCTGTTTACACAAGGTACACAGACTAGAAAATGTTTCCTTTGGTTTGTGCTCAGTAACCTGTGCCAATGAGGATATTAGCAACAAGTTGTGGGACTTTTCACCCCTGTTCCAAGATCCAGGCTTAATACTGTGATGTAAATGCTTCTGAATTCTAATTCCATATCCCTATAAAGTACAGAAATGAGGACTCTGGTTGGTAAACTCTCATTAATCTACAAAGGACACAAAAGTCAATTCGTGCAGGGATGTCTTAACTCACTCCTATCTCCTGCATGAGCTCTTAGCTAATGCAACAGTCACCAAAGACTCCAGCAAAGAAATGGAGATGTACAGAGGGAAGGACGGAGGAAGAAATAAAAATTAGCCTTAAAACAAATGAGTTCAAATTCCAGTTCTGTTGTTTGCTTGCTGCATATATTGGCACAAACTAAGGAGCCCAGCTACAAATCAGGGATACTAAGAGTGACACCTCTACCGGGAGCAGCAGAGATCCAGGGACACAGGCCCACTGAGACTGCACTGCAAGTAGCCAGGGTACAGAGAGGTCTGAGCCAAGTGCACAGAAAGAATGCCCCTGCCCCCCCCCATTGGTTGAGGGGAGCAGGAACTCTTCAGTGGGGACTTAGGTTCCACCTGGAAGGCACATGCATGAGGACCAAAAACTCAGGTCATCTGCCACCGGGAACAGCTGAGATCCAGTGACAAAGGCTTGGTGAGACTGCATTGCAAGTAGCCAGGGAGCAGAGAGGTCTGGGCAAAGCGCTTAGAACGCGCATCCCCAATTGGTTCAGGGGAGCAGAAACTCTGCCATAGGGACTCAGTTACCACCCAGAGGACCCATGTATGCTGACAAAACACTCAGGCTAGGGACACGGGCAAGGTACACTGAAGAGACTGGAAACAATTAGTGACAACAAGACCACATATAATCACAAGATGGCAAGAGGAAAGCAAAAGAACTTACCCAATGGAAACCAAGCCAACCTAGCAACACCAGAACCTAGCTCTCCCATCACAGCAAACAACAGAATGCCAAAACTCCAGAAAAAGAAGACTCAGACCAGAAATCCTACCTCAAGATGATGATGGAGATCCTTTTTTTTTTTTTTTTTTAAATTTATTTCTATTGGATATTTTCTATATTTACATTTCAAATGTTATCTCTTTTTCCCCACTCCCATAGCCCCCCTTCCATTTGTTTTCATGAAGGTGTTCCCTTTTCCAACCACCCTCTCTACCTCAGGCCTTGGTACTCCCCTACACTGGGAAAATGCACCTCCACTGGACCTAAGACTTTTTCTCCCATTGATGTCAGAAAATGCTATTCTCTGCTACATATGCAATTGAAGCCATGAGTCTCTCTCTATGTGTGCTCAGTGGTTGGTGTTTTAGTGCCTGGGAGTTCTGGAGGGTTTGTTCGGTTGATAATGTTGTTCTTCCCATAGGGTTGAAAACACTTTCTGTTCCTTCAGTTCTTTCTCTAGCTTCTTCATTGGGGTCCCCTGCATTTAGTGTTTAGTATGATGTTTAGTTGCAAGCATCCTCAACTGTATCTGTATGACTCTGGCAGAGCCTCTTAGGAGGCATCCATATCTGGCTCCTGCTAATAAGTACTTCTTGGCATTAGCAATAGTGCTTGAGTTTGGTGGCTGCATATGTGGTAGATATCCCCAGATGAGGAAGTTTCTGAATGATCTTTTCTTTATTTTTTTTTTTCCATGTGAATATGTTTTTTAGTCGGTACTTGATTTTTTTCAAGGGCTTGACAGTATGCATTGAAAACCTACTAGTTGCAATAAGCGTAAAGTACATGCAAAACATAACGCAACTTGGAAATAGTCAAAGTCTTCTTGTTTTGTGAATATATGTATAGTTTTTGTTTTCTTTATTTCTTGGACTTCATACAGTCTGTGAGTTGTTTCTGGGGGAGTGCAAGCCTCTGGGGTTAGCATCCCACTATCAGTGACTGCATATTATGTCTGTTCTTTTGTGACTGGGTTATCTCACTCAGTATGATCTTCTCTAGATGCAGCCATTTTCTTAAGAATTTGGTTAAGTCATTGTTTCTGGTGGCTGAGTAGTATTCCATTGTGTATATGTACCACAATTTTTGTATCCATTCGTCTTCTGAAGGACATCTGGGTTCCTTCCAGCTTCTGGCTATTATAAATAGAGCCGCTATGAACATTGTGGTGCATATATCTTTGTTGTGTATTAAAGTGTCTCTGGGGTATATGCCCAGAAGTGGAATAGCTGGGTCTTCAGGTAGTACTATATCCAATTTTCTGAGGTATCGCCAGACCGATTTCCAGAGTGGTTGTATTAGCTTGCAACCCCACCAACAGTGGAGAAGTGTTCCTCTTTCTCCGCAGCCTCGCCAGCATCTGCTGTCATCTGAGTTTTGGATCTTGGCCAATCTGACTGGAGTGAGGTGGAATCTTAGGGTTGTTTTAATTTGCATTTCCCTGATGGCTAAGGATGTCGAGCACTTCCTCAGATGTTTTTCGGCCATTCGGAGTTCCTCAACTGAAAAAGATTTGTTTAGCTCTGTACCCCATTTTTTAATGGGGTTATTTGATTCTCTGGTGTCGAGCTTTTTGAGTTCCTTGTACACCTTAGATATTAGGCCTCTATCTGATGTGGTGTTGGTAAAGATCTTTTCCCATTCAACACCCCCTCATGTTAAAAGTCTTGGAAAGAAAAGGAATCCAAGGCCCATACCTAAACTTAATAAAAGCTATACACAGCAAAAAAATACCCAAAATCAAACTTAACAGTGAGAAATTTGAAGCAATCTCACTAAAATCAGGGACCAGACAAGGCTGCTGACTATCCCCCTAGCTATTTAACATAGTACTGGAAGTCCTAGCCGGAGCAATTAGAGAGGAAAAGAAAATCAAATGGATACTAATTGGAAAGAAAGAAGTAAAAACATCACTGTTTGCAGATGACATGATAGTGTACATAAGTTACCCTAAAAATTTCACCAGAGAACTTCTACAGCTGATACACAAGTTCAACAAAGTGGCTAGATATAAAATTAACTCAAACAAATTTGTAGCCTTCCTGTACTCAATGGACAAACATGCAAAGAAAGAAATTAGGGAAAATATACCCTTTGCAATAGTCACAAACAATATGAAATACCTTAGTGTGACTTTAACAAAGCAAGTTCCTGTATGATAAGAACTTTGAATATCTGAAGAAGGAAATTGAGGAAGATCTCAAAAAATGGAAAGATCTCCCATGCTCATGGATTGGAAGGATCAACATTGTAAAAATGGTCATCTTATCAAAAGCAATCTACAGAGTCAATGCAATCCCCATCAAAATTCTAACCCAATTCTTCATAGAGTGGGAAAGAGCAATGTGAAATTTCATCTGGAATAACAAAAGACATAGAATAGTGAAATCCATCCTCAACAACAAGAAAATATCTGCAGGAATCACCATACCTGACCTCAAGCTATATTACAAGGCAATTGTGTTAAAAGCTGCATGGTACTGGTACAGAGATAGGCACGTGGATTGATGGAATAGAATAGAAGATCCAGAAATGAGCCCTCACATATATGTTCAATTGAATTTTCACAAAGGAGCTGTAACATTCAATGGAAAAAAGACAGCTTCTTCAACAAATGGTGTTGGTCCAACTGGCACTCAGCATGCAGAAGAATGAAAATAGACCCTTTCTTATCACCTTGTACAAAGTTCAAATGTAAGTGGACCAAAATCTCCACATTAAACCAGGTACACCGAAACTATTAGAAGAGAAACTAGGGAAAACCTTAGACCACATAGGCACAGGAGATAATTTCCTGAACAGAACACCAATGGCTTGTGCTCTAAGGTCAAATATCAACAAATGGGACTTAATGATGTTGCAAAGTTTCTGTAAGGCTAAGGACACTCTCAAGAAAATAAAATTGCAGCCAAAAGATTGGGAAAAGGTCTTTAACAACCCCACTTCTGATAGAGGTCTAATATCCAAGGTATACAAAGAACTCAAGAAATTAGACACCAGAGTATCAAACAACCCTATTTAAAATGGGGTACAGAGCTAAACAAAAAGTTCTCAATTGAGAAATATCGAATGGTGGAGAAGCATCTAAGGAAGTACTCGACATCCTTAGCCACCAGGGGAATGCAAATCAAAACAACTCTGAGATTTCACCTCACACCAGTTAGAATGGCTAAGATCAAAAATTTAGATGACAGAAGATTCTGGCAAGGTTGGGGAGAAAGAGGAACACTTCTCCACTGTTGGTGGGGTTGTAAACTGGTACAACTACTCTGGAAATCAGTCTGGCAGTTACTCAGAAAATTGGACATAGTACTACCTGAAGACCCAGTTATTCCACTTCTTGGCATATACCCCAAAGAAGCTCCAACATATAACAAAGACACATGCACCACAATGTTCACAGAAGCCCTATTTATTATAGCCAGAAGCTGGAAAGGACCCAGATGTCCTTCAGTAGATGAATGGATACAAAAATTGTGGTACATTTACACAATGGAGTTCTACTCAGCTATCAGAAACAATGGCTTAATGAAATTCTTAAGAAAATGGATGCATCTAGAGAATATCATCCTGAGTGAGGTAACACAGTCACAAAGGAAGAGACATAATATGCACGCACTGATAATTGGATACTAACCCCAGAAATCTCTGAACACCCCAGAGACAACTTACAGATTATATGAAGTTCAAGAAAAACAAAGGCCAAAAAAATTTAAAAAATCATTATACTTAATCTTTACAACCCAAGAAAACTTTGACTATTTCCAGGTTACATCCTGTTTTACATGTACTTTATGCTCATTGTAACTAGTAAGATTTTAAGGCATAGTATCAAACCTTTAAAAAAATCAAGTACTGACAAAAATGTATTCATATACTTTTATGCAAAAATCCTTTTAAAATCTGTACATTTATCTTTGTTTTTTAAAATAAAGTTGTTCAATTAAAAAAAAAAGAGTGACACCTCATCGAATGTGGGTAAATTAAATCCTCCTTTAGGTAGAGCTGTGACGGTGAACATCAATTTGATGGCTACCGTATTGATCTCTATTGCTACCCTTCCTCCCCTGAATGAGGGCTCTATGTCTCTGTTTCCTGTGAGCAGATGTAAGGATATATCAGGTGAATGCTCATTCCATGGTCATGAAGGCTTTTTCAGCAAGCCTACCAGAAATATGAAGGAGACATGCCAAGAAGAATGTTGTCTGCTGCAGAGGGAGCACCGAGGGAATGGGTAAAGGGGTAAAAATGACCAACAATCACTATGTACAGATAGAAAATCATCAAACAAAGAAAAAAAGGAAAGGAAATGGAAACATATCTTCAGAGAATTGAAGTATATTTGTTGATTTTACAATTTAAGAAGCAATGGAAAAATGGCATGTTTAAAAAAAAACAGAAAAGAAGAAAAGAGCAGAAAGGAAAATTTATTTATTTTGACTGACACTTTACAGAAGGAACTTCTACATGAAATGAAATAGAAAACACACGGGCAAATAATTTACCCTTTCAAATGTTTGGATGGAGATGGGGTATTCATCTTTGAGAAATGACAAAAGTGTATAATGTGGGTTTTTAAAATGATTGCAATCGTGCAGTCATGCTGCTTGTATTTCTCATCTCAGAGACTTGTTGATCCAGCAACAATATTATAGCATTTTCTCAGGCAGCATAGTACTATAGAACAGCTCTGAATCCAAGCAAGGCTTAGTGAAACATTGAAAATGTTTGTGATGAATTAGAGGTGAGTAGAAAAGGGGGATCCAAGAGAATCCTCCAGTTTTAGAGTTGATATCTGGGCAAACAGAGGACTGTAATTAACACAGGGAAGTCAGTAGGAAGAAAAAAACTGTCCTGAGGAAGCAGCAAATGTTTAAGAGGCTTTGACATGGAACCATCTTTTACTTGTCTTTTCAGGCCTGGACTTTGAAAGCCTTAAAATAATGTGTTTGAAATCATGGTCCTGGAGGCAATGACAGAAATATATACTAACCTATTTCAATTACAGTTCTCAACTGAAAGACACATTGAAGAATCAGAAATTAAGGAAGGGCATATCTGGTTCTTGTAGAAGCTCCCGGTGGTTCTGAAAGACTGACACTGGCAGCCCCAGAATTTCCACGTGGGAAAGGCAAGGCAATATATGAGTGCGGCTCACATTTTGTGGCAAGAAGATATGATGGAATTCATGGAAAGAACAGAGGGATGGCTCTTGATTTAAACAGAAGATGGAAAATACAATCTTTCTGAGCATTTCCAAGGAGATGTCACCATTTTTGCCCAATGGCCACACAGGATCCCTGTTAAAATGGATGATCAGACTACTAGGAACCTGTTATAAATTATTTGTGTATTGAGATATATAACCGGCAATAATCCAATAAAACATGAGACTATGAGTTTATATTATGTAACATGTGAACCATTTTATTAATGTGGTTCAATTAGAACATACCTTAATCAGTGTTCCTTAGAGATACTTGGCCTTACCAAGAGCGCGCACGCGCGCGCACACGCACACACACACACACACACACACACACACACACACAATAAAAATGCACACTGATCTGTTTGATTTAACTCAATCTTGAACTCAAGAATTGTTCTCAAACCTGGAGATCTGAGAATAGTATCTAGCATTGACTTCTTAGTTGTAGGAACTTGATGTTTAGGCTTCTGCCCTGGAGTGACCCATCACCTCAGAGAAGAATTAACTGACTTTCCTCTTGAACATTTTAGATGGCAACTGCAGCTGTGATTTTCCACATACTCTGATTTATGATTAATCTCAGCTCTCCAACTAATGAGATCTTGAACCTTTGGAGAGATGTGTGGGTGTTGGGACACACGTGTTAGAAATTATCTTGATTATATTATTGATGTAGGAAGGCACACCCACTGTGGGTGGCACCATTCCCTAGGCTGAAATTTTGGACTAAATTCTAAGGAGAAAGTGAGCAAAGCACAGGAATTCACCATTCTCTGCTTCTTGAATTAGTATACAATGTGGCCAGCTGCCTCAAGCTCTCTAACATTTTTCCACAAGAAAGTGTCCTCTCAAACTGTGAGCCAAAATAAATAATGTGTCCTTTCAGTTTCTTTTGTCAGGGTATTTTATCACAGGAACTGGAATAGAAACTAACAGACTGACCTTGGACAAAATTACATTTTACATGCAAAGTCTTTACCTGTTAATCCTACATATCAACTGTAACTAAAGTATTATAAAATGGTGAATTGTTTTTATTTAGTTTTTTTGAGACAGGTTCTCACTATGTAGCTTGAGTGGCCTGGAAAACACTATGTAGTCCTCAGTGACCTCAGACTCATAGCAACCCTCCCATGTCAGCCTTAAGTGCTAGGATTACAGGTGTTGTCACATGACTGAATGTTACTAACCATGCTTACCTTTGTGTCTTCTGCTCCCTTTTCCTAAATTTGTCATGACTTTTTGATTTTATGGTACACAAAATATCATGAGTCATCTCACTTATGATATTTTCTAAAGTACCATTTTGAACACATTTTACCTATTTTCATGTTAAAATAACAATCAACTGGTTCTTAGGGTCAGAATAATAGAAGCTATTGGATCCCTAGATGTGCCGTCCTTCATTGGACTAGTAGGTGCTGACTTGGCAACAATGGTCTTATATTTTTTTTCTATATTTAAGATGATATTTTTCCTACAATTAGTGTAAAGTGTGTTAAAAAATACAAATACTTTGTGATTGCTAAGGAATTTTAATAATGTTGAAAAAGTAAAAAAAATGTATATATTTACAAACTATGAGATGTTGACAATACATTCTTACCAGTTATTCACTTCTAAATTTTCATTATTTAAATTTACTTTCTAAGTCTACAGACAATGAAAGTAACTTAAGACCAAATAATTGTTTTCTTTTACACACAGATTTTTTTAAATCTAGTTTGTAGGCTATCCTCCACTCTTTACCTCTCCTAAGTTCAGTTTTATATGTGAAAATACTTAAATTTATTTTAACATTCCTGTCTATGAGCTTATCTTTCCATAAGATTTTTCTTTAAAAAGATTGCATAATCTTTAGTGTTTTATTAAAATACCTAAATAAATATTTAACATGTAAATGCCACATCTACATAAAGTTCAAGATTATATACATTTTAGGGAAATTATCTTTTAGCATATCCAAGAGTTTTTAACTAGGAATAAAAGATTTTGTTCAATGAAATCAATAAAACAATTTTGACTATGTCTATTTTTTTGTGTCCTCCTGTTTAACTCCTCTACTTATTACTTTTATTTGTCAAATCTACTGTTGTTTTTGCAAAGGCAAATTAAGTACTATATCAACCAAAATATATTATATTTATGTAAAGGCACATTTTCTTTTCACTGAAGGTTATATACCAAGGTATTGAGAATTTTTCCTTAAAGGTCTATAAAACATCACATTGGAATTTTAGTTGGAATTGAATTGAATCTATAGATTGCTTTGGGTAAAATGGCCATTTTCATTATGATAATCCTATCAGTGCATGAGCATGAGAAATCTTTCCATATTCTGATATCTTGTTCAATTTTTTTCTTCATGTTCTTCAAGTTTTTGTCATATATATTTTTTTATATTTACTTGGTTAGAGTTACACATAGACATTTTATATTATTTGGGGCTATTGTGAAGGATTTTTTTTTCTAATTTCTTTTTCTGCCCCTTTATCATTTGTATAAATAAGGGCTACGGATTCCTTTGAATTAATTTTATATCCAACCAATTAACTGTAGGAACTCTCTGGTAGAAATTTTGGGTTTAATCATATATAGTATCATATCATCCTTAAATAGTGATACCTTGACTTCATCTTTTCCGATTTGTATTCCCTTAATCTTTTATGGTCTAATTGCTGTAGCTAGAACTTCAATAACTATACTAAATAAATATGGGGAGAGTGGATTTTTGTATTTTGAACACTCCCTGCATCCTTGGGATGAACTGTCGCCTCAGAGAATGAATTAGGTAGTGTTCCTCCTGTTTTTATGTTATGGACAAGTTTGAGGAATATCATCAGTATTGGGTCTTTCAATGTCTGGTAGAATTCTGCACTAATACCATGTGGCCCTGAACGTTTTTTGTTGATAAGACTTTTATGATCTCTTCTATTTGCTTAGGTTATGGAACTGTTTAGTTTATCTCCTCTTGCATTTAATGATGGTATGTGGTATCTGTCAAGAAATTAATCCATTTCATTTACATTTTTTAGTTTTGTGGAATACAGGCTTTTGAAGTAAAACCTAATGATTATTTTATTTCCTCAGTTTCTTTTGCTATGTCTTGCTTTAGCTAAAACAATCCTGAACATCAATAGAACCTCTGGAAGAATCACCATTTCTTTACCTCAAGCTGTACTACAGAGCAATAGTGTTAAAAACTGCGTAGTATTGGTACATAAACAGACATGTTGATCAATGGAATATAATTGAAGACCCTGAAATAAACCCACATACCTAGGAACACCTGAATTTACTCAAAGAAGTCAAAACTATATAATGGAAAAAAAGAAAGCATCTCTAACAAGTGATCCTGGACTAACTGAATGACTACCTGTAGAAGAATGCAAATAGACCAATATTTATCACCCTACACAAAACTCAAATACAAGCAGATCAAAGACCCCAACATAAAACCAGATAGACTAAATCTAATAGAAGAGGAAATAGGAAATAGCCTTAAAAACATTGGTGCAGGAGACAGTTTACAAACAGAACACCAGCGGCTTAGGCCCCAAGATCAACAACTGATAAATGGAATTTCAAGAAAATGAAAATCTTCTGTAAGTCAAAGGACACTGTCAATAAAACAAAATGATAGCCTAAAGATTTGGAAAACACTTCAACAACCCTATTTCTGACAGAGGGCTAATATCTAATATATATAAAGAACTTAAGAAGTTAGGTTTGAACAAATCAAATAACCCAATTAAAAATAAAGTACAGAATTAAACAAATAAGTCTCAAAAGAGGAATTTTTGAATAGCTAAGAAGCACTTAAAGAAATGCTTAGCATCCTTAGTCATCATTCAGAATGGCTAGGACTAAAGGCTCAAGGAACAGTACATGTTGGAGAATATGTGGAGAAAAGGGAATATTCCTCCATTGCTGGTAGGTATGCATAGTTTTACAAACACTCTGACAATCAATTTGATGGTTTCTCAGAAAATTAGAATTAGTTCTACCTGAAAACCTAGCTATACCACTTCTGGGCATATACACAGACGACCCACCATATCCCAAGGACACTTGCTCAGCTATGTTCATAGCAGCTATATTTGTAAGAACCCAAAACTGAAATCAACCTAAACCTCCATCAACTGAAGAAAGATTACTATCCAGCCATTAAAAACAAAGGTCTCATGAACTTTTCAGGCAAATGAATGGAACACTAAAATATTATTCTGAGTGAGGTAACCCAGACTCACAAGGGCAGGCATGGTATGTACTCATGTATAAGTAGATATTAACCATAAAGCACAGAATACACATGATACACCCACAGACCCAAAGAAGTTAAACAAGAAGGAAATCCATGCAAGGATGCTTGAGCCACACTTAGAAGGAGAAACAAAATTGTCATAGAAGGCAGAGGAATAAAGGGAACTGGGGAAAGAGGGGAGAGGGGAAGATGAGAGGCAGTATTAGGTGTACAGAGAATAAAAGATAGAAGCACATTGGGCCAGGGGAATAAATGGAAATCTGTTGCTACCTGGGCTGGGGAGAAAGGAGAATCTAGGAAGTCCCAAAGACCTGGCAGAGGGAAGGTTCCCAAAAATCAATGAGAGTGACCTTAGCTGGTGGAGGCATAAAACCTGAACAGGCCAACTTCTGTAGCCAGGCAGGACCCCCAGTGGAAGGGTATGGACATCAACCCACTTATTAAAACTTTGACCCCAAATTTTTCTCATCAAAAAGAAATGCAGAGATGAAACAAGACTGAAAGAAAGGCCAACCACTAACTGGCCCAACTTCAAATCCATCTCATGGGCAAACGCTAGTTTCTGACCATATTAATGATACTCTGTCATGCTTAACATAACTGTACTCTCAGTGGCTAGACCCAGCAGCAGGTGGAAACAGAAGCAGATACCCACAGCCAAACAGAAGCTAGGTACAACTGTGGAAGATTTGGGAGAAAGATCTAAGGACATTGATGAAAACCCCACAGGAAGACTAACAGAGTCAACAAATCTGGACCCTTGGGAGGTCTCAAAATCTGAGTCACCAATCAAGTACGGACAGGGGCTGGCATGAGGTCCCCAGCACATATGTAGCCGATAGGCAGCTCAGTCTTTCTGGCTGCCCTTCCTGGCTTCAGTGGGAAGGAATATGCCTAATTTGGCAGATATGTGATGTGCCAGGGTGGTGGGAGGGGAATATGGTAGGGACCTCTCACCCTCCCAGGGGGAGGGAGAAAGGGTGGAGGGCAGGAACTCAGTAGGGAAGGGAATAGAAGAGGAGCAGAGTTTGGGATGTAAACAAATATAAATTTTTAAAAACTCTAGTGTTACAGCAAAGCACAAAGTCTTACAGTGTGTTGTAAGCCCTGTAGGGTAGCATCTTTAACAATCAGAATGAAAAGCATCCATACACATGTAAGTCTGAAAATCCAGACTGTCACGTGATAAGCTAATTGACAGTTCTGGCATCACTGTGCTCACTCTGAGCTCATTGTAGCCACAAATCTGACTCTTGTTTCCGAGTTTAACTTTACCAAGAGAATTTATTTTTTAGTTTCATAACCCCACAGTGAAATTATACTTCAAGCTTTACTCTGCTATGGAAACCATGTTTCTTTTTAAAACAACAACAGCTTTTTGAAGGTATATTTCACACAGCACAAGATTCATCTTTTTTATGTTATGTCAGTGTTTCTTCATATAATCCCAGAGAGGTGCAATCACCACTGTTCTTGTATTTTAGAGTATCACACCCCACACAAAAGACATCTTTTCCTTATTTGTTAGCAGAAGATTCTAAAAGAGAGAAGAAAATCATAACCAAGAACCTCTATGTGCTTGCCTATTTTGGTCAGGCTGTATAAAAAGAGGCATATGTGTGGTCTTTCATGACTAAACTCTTTTTCTCTTAACATAATATTTTCTCGATATGTCTACACTGTAGCATGTGTGAATCCTTTCTCTTTTTGTACAAATATTTTTTTATTTTGTTAATGCATTCATCTGTTGATTGGCTGGGGGTATCTTATATACAATATCACTACGAGCATTTGTCTACAAACTTTATATGGAAATATTTTAATTTTTCTTGGGTATGCACGCAGAGAAATAATTGGCAAGTCATATGGAAACCCGATATTAAACATTTTGTGATTCTGCCAGAGTGTTAACTTGGCATTTCACAATCATATTAGAAGTTGCAATAGGGTCTTGATTTTTTTCTGCATTTTTACTAATACTTGCTGTTGATGCCTTTTCAATCTAGGTATCCTAGACAATGTGCACTGATAATGTATAGCTGAGATTTTTAACATTCCTAGTGATGTATAGTCTGGTACACCCTCCCATATGCTTTTTTTTCTCCCTTTTTGCTGAAAATAGAATTTTTTCTCACACAATATATTCTGATTAGAGTTTCCACTCTCTACACTTCTCAGTTTCTCCCACCCTCACATCTAGATCCACCCACTTTCTGATTCTCATTTAAAAGAATAGGCTTTGAAGAGATACCAAAAAAAAAATCACAAAATAAAATAGACTCCTATAAAAGAAGAACCATCACATTGATGTTGCACAAGGCAAACCAACTGAAGGAAAAGAAGCCCAAGACAAGGTGCTAGAATCAAAGACTCATTCATTTACACACTCAGGCGTCTCATAAAACTAAGTGTTAAACTGAATGCTAGAATACCTTCCATGTGATTTTGTGCTTATCTCCCTATAGAAATGTGTGTGATTATGTGCTTCTGGGATATTTCCCTATAGAAATGTGTGTGATTGTGTGCTTCTGGGATATCTCCCTATAGAAATGTGTGTGATTGTGTGCTTCTGGGATATCTCCCTATAGAAATGTGTGTGATTGTGTGCTTCTGGGATATCTCCCTATAGAAATGTGTGTGATTGTGTGCTTCTGGGATATCTCCCTATAGAAATGTGTGTGATTGTGTGCTTCTGGGATATCTCCCTATAGAAATGTGTGTGATTGTGTGCTTCTGGGATATCTCCCTATAGAAATGTGTGTGATTGTGTGCTTCTGGGATATCTCCCTATAGAAATGTGTGTGATTGTGTGCTTCTGGGATATCTCCCTATAGAAATGTGTGTGATTGTGTGCTTCTGGGATATCTCCCTATAGAAATGTGTGTGATTGTGTGCTTCTGGGATATCTCCCAATAGAAATGTGTGTGATTGTGTGCTTCTGGGATATCTCCCTATAGAAATGTGTGTGATTGTGTGCTTCTGGGATATCTCCCTATAGAAATGTGTGTGATTGTGTGCTTCTGGGATATCTCCCTATAGAAATGTGTGTGATTGTGTGCTTCTGGGATATCTCCCTATAGAAATGTGTGTGATTGTGTGCTTCTGGGATATCTTCCTATAGAAATGTGTGTGATTGTGTGCTTCTGGGATATCTCCCTATAGAAATGTGTGTGATTGTGTGCTTCTGGGATATCTCCCTATAGAAATGTGTGTGATTGTGTGCTTCTGGGATATCTCCCAATAGAAATGTGTGTGATTTTGTGCTTCTGGGATATCTCCCTATAGAAATGTGTGTGATTGTGTGCTTCTGGGATATCTCCCTATAGAAATGTGTGTGATTGTGTGCTTCTGGGATATCTCCCTATAGAAATGTGTACTCAAACCCTTTATATGCTTTTAACTAGCACATTTGTGACTTGGTCGTTGGTTTGAAAGAAATCATTAGATATTCTGGACACTGTGTTTCTATCCTTGCTTTGAAGGATAGAAACTTGCCTCTCCCATTCTGTGGGTAGTGTTTTCACATATTTAAAATAACATCCCTCAATGCACAAAGCTTTTAATCCTCATGAAGTCTGATTTATCCATTTATTTATTATATTGCTTGTGTTTTAGGCAGCTCCGGAATACCCAAGTTCATGAGGATTCTTTTTTTTAGCTCCTTCTGTGACTTTTATAGACTTGACTTTTGCATTTCGATCTATGAACCATGTGAACTGATTCTCATATTTGATTTAAATTAAGTACTAAACGTTTTTTGTATTCATACATCCAGTTATTCAAGACCTATTTGTTAAAATAAAGCTGGCTCTTTGGTCTATGCTACTGTCATTTGTACAATTTCCAAAATCAGAAAAATATGGATTAACTAACTATAATCTTTTCCAAGGTGTTTTTTTGTTTTATTTTTTTGTTTGTTTTGTTTTGTTTTACTATATGAGCCCAGCATTCTTTATGTCATTACAGTCTAGGCAAAGAAGAAATACACTTTTATTTACCCTTACATAATTCCATAAAGCATGCATGTGCATGTCTCTGCATATAAAGTAGACATATTTTTTATGAAGTGTAGCCTATTATGATTTGATGTCTGGGAGCAAGTCCTAAGGAATGACTACAAACAAACTAGTTGGTGATTCACTCAGAAATTTGTTCTTTATACCAGCTAAATAAGTTAGATTTAATTTGAGAACCTTTATGTGTATTGTCATGAGTGAAAATATCATTTCCAACTCAGATTGCCTAAATATGACATAGAAACCCAAGACTGTCATGAATATTTTTAAATCAAAAATGAAGAACTGCCAGAGAATAAAACCAATGCAAAAGCAACATAGACAAATGTTGGAGAGCCTAAAAAATGACCCGTTAATATATTGTCTAAACTTTTGGCCATAGTTGTCCCTGAAGCATGTTAAACTTTAAAGAAGTGTGGAACATTTCTAGTAAAAAGTGTCTTAATTAAGAAGAATAAGAGGACTGAGGAAACACTTGTACACACACACACACACATATGCACATTTGTGTAGTAGAATTGTAAGTGAATATTTCACTTTACAAATAATGTGGGTGCACTAATTTGATGAAGGAATAAAGTAAGCACACAAACCTTTCCTAGATGCTGTTTGAAAAGTTGGATAACTGAGTCAATCCTTCTTATTAATTGATTCTTGTGATCATTTCAATAGTGCTTTTTATAAAATGCTGAGGTACATAATTTTAGTTTGAATAGTTCTATCTACTTGGATCAACACATAATGTATCTTGTGTTACCCGAGCATGTACATTCCAAGGGCTATTGAATGTTGTGGCAGGATAAAGAAAATCACTCAGTAGAATAATTCGTGGTTCCTGTACATAGAAACTTGGTGTTCAGATGTAAAGTTAGACTTGATACTTGGAATAGAGGAGAAGGGTACATTAATAACCTTTGTCTCTCCCTTTCAATGGGAGAAGGAAAAGGCTAGTGGTTCAGTGGCTGATGCTTTTAATGTTCTTGCATTAGCTATGTTTCTTTTTGTTCTTTAATAAATACAAATTCATAAAAATACTCTATACTGTTATTTAGCCTCACATATAAGATATATGCAATATCTTACATAATCATAAACATCACAACTAAAACTGATATCTCTCAATCCTATCTTTGCTCCAATTTTGCATGCACTTGTAAATTGCATCTAAGTTTATTTTATTCTACTACTATCTTACCACATATATTTTTATGATTTTTGGCACATTAATATGCAGAAAAATTACATGCTCAGAAGAATCCATAACAATATGACACTCATTTTCCAAACTCTGTGAGAAACTAATCTATTCTTAATCTCTAATTAATTTACTTTATGCATATTTTTAGTTTTTGGTGTTCATGTTATAGTAACATCTGAAATATTTGGATACACAGTTTAGGAAAACACTGGGAGACCAACATAGTTCAACATCTTTTCATTTAGGGGAATCCTTCAGTAATAAGTGTGTTCTAAATGTATGACTTCTGAGCTTGAGCTACCTTATTAATTACAATCATCTCATAGGATGGTTTGAAATTTAAGTGAATCATGCTTTTTAAAATGTGCACTCAGTTATTCAAAACAGAACCACTGCCACATCAACATATTGAATTTATCTTACAACCAACCATAATTTCTGCAATGCTGTTCCCTTTAGACAATTGGAATGCTCATCTTCCAAATTATATTCATAGGAAGATCTAATTTGATTTCCAAAAGTATTTCCAGGGCTGAGGTGATAGCCTTTGTCTTGTAAGAAGAAAGATCTGAAACTAATCCTAATAACCCACATCAAGAAAGCAAGATATGCAGCCAGATAGTTGCACTGGTGGGATGGTGACATTAGTGTTATGGGAATAGACTGTTTCAGAAAACTAAACGCATTGCTGGGATTGTAAACTGGTCTAAGAACCCATGGATGAGTTATTGGGCCCTGAAGGGGACCTATTGCTGTTTCCTGAATTAACAGAGTTTTAAGCTGTCCCCTAAGTACTTTATACTAATAGGTTAGTTCATCTCTCAATCCTCATCACAGTTGCTTATTATAGTAGATGACTATTAATTCAGTGAACCACAACTTCTCAATTTACAGAGAGTAAGAGATGAAAGAGTGCTCAGCTTTAAGTGTGGTATCTGTATCATACTCCTTCACGCCAAGTCTCAGGAGTTATCACAGCCATGGCTATAGTAATATTTTAAGAACTAGAGTAAAGCAGAGACTGAAGCAAAAGCCATCTAGAGACTGCCACACCTGGAGCTCCAGTCCATATACAGGCACCAAACCCAGATAATATTAATAATGCCAAGAAAAAACATGCTGGCAGGAACCTGATATAGCTGTCTCATGAGAGGCTCTGCTAAGGCATGACAAATACAGAGGCAGATGCTCACAACCAATCATTGCACTGAGAACAGGGTCCCCAGAGGGGGAGTAAGAGAAAAGACTGAAGGAGATGAAGAGGTTTCCAACCCCATAAGAACAACAATACCAACCAACCAGAGCTCTCAGGGACTAAACCACTATCCAAAGAGGACACATGGAAGGACCATGGCTCCAGCTGCATATGTACCAGAGGATGGCCTTGTTGGGCACCAATGGGAGGAGAAGCCCTTTATCCTGTGAAGGCTGGATACCCCAGAGTAGAAAAATGTCAGGGCAGGGATGCAGGAGGGGCATGGGAGAGCACTCTCATAGAAGCAGAGGGAGGGGGATGGAGTAGGGGGCTTATGGAGGGGAAATCGGGAAAGGGGATAATGTTTGAAATGTAAATAAAATATATCCAAAAAAAAAGAGAACTAGAGTTAATGGATGGCTGAAGCACAATAGAGTTTTCTGGATATCAGAGGGCCATTGAACACATGATCTCATGGTTTCTGTGACTGTACACTTAAGACCTGTATATAGTTAAGACAGAAAAGCTCTAGTAAGGAGAAGAAAGGCAGTCAGAAAGTCCAAATGTAGCTTAAGAATTATTATTAAGAATTATTGGTGATTGACAGCTTCTAGAGGAGAAAAAGTCGGTGTTTTTAGGGATTATACATGCTGGAGTAGGTGGCCCTAGACCCCCACCCACCCTTACACACATTAAAAACACTCAGTGGAATCTGTGGGTTTCAAAAAAACTTTTTAAAAAGAAGGCATATTGGGGAAGACATATATGTGGTTGTGGGAGGAAGAAAATTAGTCAGGGTAATAAGGGTTGAGTTTGATCATTACTTATTCAAAACATAGAGCTTAAATATATATTTAAAGCCAGGTGTGGCATTGGGTAATTGTAATACTGGTGTTAAGGAGGCAGAGACAAGTGGCTAACTGACTAGCCAGCCTAGCCAACTAAAGAGCACCAAGCTAACGAGAGACCCTGTTTCAAAAGCACAGTGGGTAGCACCTGAGAAATGACAGATCAAGTTTTCCTTTGCTCTCAGCACACCTGTACCCACATCTGAGCATACACTTTCACCTACATCCAGATGATCAGCTTTTATGTTCTAATTTTTTATATTCTAATAAATTGCATCTCTCTTTGACACAAACGTGTTTTACTCTTCAACAAGCTCATGCTGCTCCATTCTCCATCACCTTCCCTTTGGTTGGTTCTCACTAAACTCCTTGACAACAAAAAGTCTTTCAGGCTCTCTACCATGTGTTCATCTCTTAAATAGTGCTAGGCTCACAGTCTATGACCAACAGTGTTTTAATGAGGACTTTGCCTCCATTCCTTTTTTATTGTAGTTGCCTCGCTCTGGGCTAGCTCCTCCCTCTGGCCAATTTTTCTTTTATTAAATGACACTACAAAATGTGAGATCTCTTATTTTTCTTATATTAAAACAAACCTACTTTTGAACTAAAACCAGAAAGGGGGCACTGTATAGTATTAGTTTGAACATGAGAACAGAAACAGACTCACATAAAACTTTTAAAACCTAAGTTATTTAATAATACAGAGAATTCTGTATTTCTGCATAGTTTTCTAAACATGCATGGGTCTCAGCATCAATGGCTGCCTAGTTATTCAGCCAAGCCACTAGACAATTAAGTGGAAGTAGTCAGCACATGTCATTTATTTTCTCTCACACTGTTCAGCATCAAAGAAGTGATGACTCTTAATTCTCCCCATACTTTTGACAAAGACTTTGTAACAAAGTAAGCATAGGGCTATCTTATGTTCTACTTTCAAATCAGAAAGACTTCCAAAAAGCTTAGAAAACCAATTCCATTGCTTTGTCTCTATCTCCACTACTGATTGGGACCACAATTATTTAGCTTAAAAAAATTATATCATCTGCTTAGCTAGTCTGTAGAGTACTCTCTGAGCTATTTTGAAGAGCATTCTCTTAGCTATTTTGTAGAGCATCTTCGTAGCTAGTCTGTAGATACCAGGTCTCCTGTGCTGTTTCTCACTCCATAGTCAGCTTGATCTTACAAAACTGGAAACCCCATTGTGTCTTTTCTTCCTGTGGACAATCTCTGATCCCACCATCTCCATTACTCCACATCTATGCTATATTTATTTTAATCATATCAATGGCTTTATGAATTGCATTATGTTTTACTCTAATGTTGAGCATTACTCTTTGCTTGAAATACTTTTTGCTCAGTTCTCATTTACCTCTCTAACTAGCTATGAAACATTCTCTTTTCCTAGATCTAGGCTTCCTTGAGAAGAACCTCGAGTCCAGACCTGATATTTCTTTCCTTCACACAGAATTCCCATCACCTTACTTGCCATGCTGCCTTTAACTTATCAGTGCCTTAGTAGGCTGAAGTGGGGTGAAAGTATGGAGGAACTAGTCTTCTTTGCAGCCCCAGAGTGAGTACAGAAAAGGGGTTCACAAACAGCTTCATCTTTCTTATTGGCAACAAATTGTGAGAAGTATTATGATATGTATGTGTTAAGAAGGTATGGCGGGAAGAGTGTGGTGTAATCCTATATCATTTGAATGACCCATTCCGTAATTATTTTTCATGAGCATGTGTTATACCTCAAACTTTAGTTTATATGCTGATTTTCACAATCCCTTCTGTCACACAGAAGTGTTAAATACAGTGTAAATATTCTTCATGTCTTGGGAACTGACTCACAGGAGAAAACATCTGTACAGTATCTACAAGGTCCACTCTAATCACTGTCTCTCTGAGGGAGCTGGTTGGATATTTGGACTTTCTTTTCCAGTATGGTGAAGAACCAAGGATCCTGAGTTCGTGATTACCAAGAAAAATCATGCCTGAAAGCATGCACCACTCCAAAATGGAACTAGGACATTACGTGTTTCATTTATTTTGTAGTAAAATAATTTTTTTCCCAACAAGAGGCAGCTGCCATCCAAGTCATTCAAGGTCTCTTTATATTTTCCGCAAATAGAAAGCTTTTGTTTTCTGTTTTGATTGATTTTCTTTGATGGTGTGCCCAGTACCACAAGATGAAATGGGAAACATTTTTTAAGTCTATGTCAGTTTACATTACAGCAAAGCCCCACGCCCTCGAAGAGCTCAGTTGACAAGCTTCATCTCTGTAGCATTTGTCTCACTCTGTCCCATCTAAAGAAACTCCTATCATAAAAAATACCAGAAATGTTTTAGGTCTGCCCTCTCTGGCAGGCTATGGGGAAACAAAAATTTAAACACTCACATACCCATGTGCACAGATGCACGTGCACATGAGTGTCTGAGGAAGCTACTGTAAATGGCACAGAACTGAACATCAGAGTGCCCATTAAAAAGTTAATCACTGAATATATTGCAACTTACCTGTAGTATGGAATATATACAGTCATACACAAAAGAGTCAGAAATATCCACAAACCATGATTTGTTGTTGAGTGAAAAAAAAATAAGGATGAAGAAAAATGAGTGGGAAACAATTTTTTTTAAGGGCAGTGTGCCAGGTTTTGAAACATCCAGTGACTTGTGGGTCTGGAGAGCCAAGAAAGCAGAGAAACTGGTCGAAATCGAGGGAGGTAAAGAATTATCCAAACTCCCAAAAATCAAGGACTGTCAGGAGTAAAACTGTTTTCTCCCAGCTCTGGGCTTGCATGTGCTTGTACCTGTAACTTTACAGTCTCCACCTCTGCTATTCATAAAGTAGTCATGTAGCTTGGTGGCCAGATTACAGATTAAACTTTCTTCCTCCTTATAAAAACAGGTCCAGCAAGCACCTGACATTCTTTGTGCAAATGAAGCATTCCAATCACCTCTGGCATCAGCGTGTAATGTAATTTCACCCTGAAACCCCTCATCAAATCAAGGTCTATATAGCCTTTGCTCACCTCCAGTAAGGAGAGCTGTTTCACTGAAAGCCGTTTCTGGGGAAGGCTTCCCACCCCAGTCCCTACCTCGCCATGACAGAGATTCTGTCTAATTCATTCCTCTGGATAAGTTTCATTTCTTCCAGACCAGCCTACTATGCAATGGTGCCTAGATACCTAGAGAGGAAAAGCAAACCCAGATAACGTGTCTTTGTGTAGATGTATAGGTACAGGTTGTGGAAGATAGTTTATAGATAGATAATTGAAGGGGGGTTGATTATGGGTAGGCAAAACAAAGTTTAAAATGAACTATAGTTTATGAAGTGTAGGTTCCCAAAAGTACCTAATTGTTAAGGGAAATTTCTAGCTATGAAACTACATCTCAAAACTAAGCTAGCTATGCAAACTGAGCATCTGCTCTTGACCAATCAACAATCTATTTTTACCATTTTTTTCATTTTTTAAAATTTTATTGGATATTCTCTGTATTTACATTTCAATTGTTATACCCCCCCACTCTCCTCCCTTCTCCCCCCTCAACTTGCTTCCATGAAGGTGCTCCCTCTCCCAATCATCCTCTCCATTTCAGTGCCTTGTCTGATGATGATGTTGTTTTTCTCATGAGGGTGCAAACCTTTCAGCTCCTTCAGTCCTTTCTCTAGTTTTTTCATTGGGGTCCCTGTGTTCAGTCTGATGTTTAGCTGCAAGTATCCTCATCTGTATCTGTATGACTCTGCGAGATCCTCTGAGGAGACATCCATGTCTGGTTCCTGCCAGTAATCCCTTCTTGGCATCAGCAAAGTGCTTAGGTTTGCTGTCTGCATATGCGCTAGTTCTTCAGGTGAGGCTGTCTCTGTAGATCTTTTCTTCAATCCCTGCTTCTTTATTTGATCTTGTATTTCCTCCCCAATTTGGTTCTCCCTTCTAAGAAGGACTGAGGCATCCACAGTTTGGTCTTCCTTCTTTTTGAGCTTCTTAAGTTCTTAAGTTCTTGGGTATTCTGAGCTCATTTTTACCATTAAGAATGAAAACTACCTACAACCCAAATTGTATGTCCAAGGACTGATGTTTGATTATCTCTTAAAGACATTTTTAAAATGAAATAATATCAAAAATACCATTTCTTATACATGATAAAGACCATTACTATTAACCTCAGTTGTCAACTTGATGAGGTCAAATCCTTTGAAAGATAAACCTCTGGTCCTGCAAATGGGTGAATTTCTTGATTACTTTATGAAAGTGGGAAGACCCAGCCCCTGTGGGCAGAGCCATTTCCTGGGCTGGAATTGTAGGCTATATGAGAAGAAGTAAGTGAAGTAAGCTCAGGGCCGCCTGTGAAGCAAAACTAAAGCTTTGTTTCTAGTAGGCTAGCTACTCTTCCCAGGGCAACAGAAAAGTCACACATGCAATGTAAAACTCCTTAAGGTGGTTTAACTTTATTATAGATTACATACAATTTTTTAGTTAAATCCTCCACCTAGAAAAGACATTACCTCTAAAATAACCATGTCACATTTGGTTGAAATTCATTTCTAATTTTAATAATTTAATGCTAATACAGAAGCTGTCATAGTTATGAGCCAATATTAGAAAGCTTGCACTGAGGACAGAATCTGTGGCTGATTAGGTAGTCATCTTCCTCCTTTGAGACTCAGAAAACACATGAAATCCTTCTATAACTGAGCCACCTCTCAAAAAAAAGGTAATTCCATGGATAATTATTAAATATTTCATCCCAGGATTAAAGGAGTAGGATAGGAACTTAGATTAGGACTCTGACTTTGAGAGGAGTCTGGGACTCTGTTTCCAGTTTTAATAGCACAGTTCTTTGGTGTCTCCTCTCCTAACATTGGAACATAGTTCTTAACCCAGACCATGCATTTAAAATAAACAAAAACTGTACAAATTTCTCTGGCTGTGATTTGCATAGCAAGCTGGGCAGTTGGTCACCAAACTGCTCATTATATCCATTATTATAAAAACCCAACCTCCTGCACAGGCAAGTATTGGATAAATATTTATGAAAGACATCTCTTTCTTATGTAAGCTAAGTGGTTTTAAGTCTTCTATTAAGCTTCTTCTATCAGTGGAAGCACCGATAGCCTATGCATGATGGAAATCAATGATTGGGGAATAAAAATAAGCTGTACATGTCATAGAAGTTAGGAATTTTTAAAGAAATAAATAAGATCTATTTTAGGAAGCCATAATGACCTATTTATATAAATTCAATCATCTGTCATAAGTAAGTGATATTTCCAACCTAAATGGTTAAGGTTTTCAAGTAAAATAATTGAAGCAATCACTGACTTGGTACATGATTCAAAATGAGGAATTATTGTTGTTTATTGAATTCACATATTCATAATAGGCCAAAACTTCATTTGTTTTATTTGTTATATTCAATTATTAACTTTTCATCACTTGAAACTGGGTTTTAGAAAGCACCATATTAGTTTCTACTTTCCATCTATGTGCCACAATCTCCGTACCCAAATCCCACCAGGAGAGAGCTGGTCTCCCACGAGTGCTGACACACCTGAGAGCACCACTTCTTCTCAATTACCTGACCCAAAAGTGAACTGCCCAGATCCCTTAGGACACAGGAACAAAGGAGCAGCCTGGGTCAGAAACCTTCTGGTTTCTATAGGTGCCTGGAGCAGACCTTGTGCCTCAGCTCTCCATACAAAGATTCTACCCAAAGAAAGCTGGACTCCCAAGAGTGCTGACACACAGGCTAACAGAAAAGACAGGCCACAGTCAGAGAGAGCAAGACCAGCTAACACCAGAGATAACCAGATGGTGAGAAGCAAGTGCAAGAACATAAGCCACAAAAACCAAGTCTACATGGCATCATCAGAATCCAGTTCTCTGATCACAGCAAGCTCTCGATATCCCAATACACTGGAAAACCAAGATTCTGATTTGAAAATCACATCTCATGATGATGATAGAGGACTTTAATAAGGACACAAATAACTCCCTTAAAAAAATACAAGAGAACACAAGTAAACATGTAAGCCCTTAAGAACGAAACACAAAAATCCCTTAAAGAAGTATAAGAAAACACAACCAAACAGGTGAAGAAAATAAACAAAACCATCCATAGTCTAAAAATGAAAACAGAAAAAAAACATTCACAAGGGGAGACAACCCTCGAGATAGAAAGCCTAGGAATAAGATCAGGAGTCATAGATGTAAACATAACCAACACAATACAAGAGATAGAAGAGAAAGTTTCAGGTGCAGAAGATACTATTGAAAACATTGACAAAACTGTCAAAGAAAATACAAAATGCGAAAACACAAAACATCCAGGAAGTCCAGAACACAATGAGGAGATCAAGCCTAAGGATAATAGGTGTAGAAGAGAGCAAAGATTCCTAACTTAAAGGGCCAGTAAATATATCCAACAAAATTGTAAAAGAAAATGTCCCTAACCTAAAATAAGATATTTGCATAAAATTCAAAAATTCTACAGAACTCCAAAAAGATTAAACCAGAAAAGAAATTCCTCCCATCACATAATAGTTAAAACACCAAATGCAAAAAACAAAGAAAGAATGCTAAAAAGCAGTAAGGGAAAAGGGTGAAGTAACACATAAAGTCAGTCCTACCAAAATTACACCAGACTTCTCACATGGTATGTGCCCACTGATAATTGCATATTAGGTAAATAGTTTGGAATACTCATGATACAACTCAAGTATTGCATGATGCTCAAGAGGAACAAAGACCAAAAAATGGATGCTTCAGTCCTACTTAGAACGGGGAGCAAAATTATAAAGAGAAGTAGAGGGTGGGAGGGACTTCAGAGGATGAGATAAAGGGAGGAAAAAAAGAAGGGCAGAATCAAGTATGAAAAGTGATAGAAAAGGTGTACAGAGGGTCAGGAAATTGAACAGAGGTGTGTAGCAATGGGGGATGGGGAACTGGCGGTAGCAACAGAAAAGTCCCAAGTGCCAGGAAATCAAGAACCTTCCAGGACCCCTATAGAAATGACATTTGCTAAAATGTCCCACAAAAGAAAGAGAGAAACCATAACCAGAGGTTAGGCATGGACCTCTGGTTGAGGAATGGAGCTACCCACCCTCCTCAAGAGTATTAATCCAGAATTTCTCCTCTTTAAAGGAAATACAGAAACAAAAACAGGAGCAGAGATTGAAGTAAAGACCATTCAGAGATTGCCTTACCTGGGGATCCATCCCATATGCAGACACCAAACCCAGACACTGTTGTTGATGTCAAAAAGTACTTGCTGACAGGAGCCTGATACAGTTGTCTCCTAAGAGGCTCTGCCAGATCCTGAACAATACAGATTCTAAGCCAACCATTGAACATTGGACTGATCACAGGAACCCCAATGGAGGAGTTAGGGGAAGGACTGAAGGAGGTGAGGGGCCTTTGGTCCTATGAAGGCTTGATGTCACAGTGTAGAAATGCTAGGGTGGAGAGGTGGGATTGGGTGGGTAGGTGAGGGAGCACTCTCATATAAGGAGGGTAAGGGGAGATGGGATAGGGGTTTGCAGAGGGGAAACCAGAAAAGGTTATAACATTTGAAAGGTAAATAAATAAAATACCCCCAGAGAGAGAGAAGTGGGGAGGGAGGGAGGGAGGGAGGGAAGGCGGGAGGGAGGGAGAGAAAGAGAGAGAGAGGGAGAGAGAGAGAGAGAGAGAGAGAGAGAGAGAGAGAGAAAGAGAGAGAGAGAGAGAGAGAGAGAGAGAGAGAGAGAGAGAGCATTATATTAGTGCTATTACTCAAAACATTGACTTCTCTCTTAGGCTAAATATCCATGCAAATATTTATAAATCTTCAAAAGAAACAGACAGTTACAAATGCTTCGTTTGTGGCCAGCAATTAAAGCAGTGGTTCCCAACCTTCCTAATGCTGCAGTCCTTTAATACAACCCCTGTTGTGGTGACCCCAAACCATAAAATTATTTTGTTGCTACTTAACTGGAGTTCTGGTACTTTTAAAAGTAACTTTTATTTGCCTGATTTAATTGTCCTCTTGGAGGCTTACTGCTGAACAAGCTAACTCTTTGTAGTTCCTCTGACTGACTCTATCTGGCCTCTCTGAGATTCTGACTGAATTGTTTCGACTGGCCTCAAACTAATTCTGGCAATTTGTCCTAATATTCTGGCTCCTTATTCTCTGGCTTCAATTGCCTCTTCTAACCTGCACTGAACTTCATGAACTCACAAGTGAATTCAGTTCCACTGCACTGAACTCACTACACCAACTGCCTAATTGACTGACCTAACTCCACTGCCCTGAATTCAACTGACCAAGCAGAATTGACTCTCTCTTTTTCTCTTTCTCTGTCTCTCTCTGCCTCTCTCTGCCTCTCTCTGCCTGTTTCTCTGTCTCTGTTTCTCTGTCTCTTTGTCTCTCTGTGTCTCTGTTTCTCTGTGTGTGTCTCTGTGTCTCTCCTTTTGCTGCTGCTGCTGCTCTGCTCCTGAATAGGTGTTCTTACCTGTGCTCTTCTGGTAAGAGTTAGGAATGTCCCATCTCTGACTCATTCTGTCAAATCTTTCTCTGATTCATCACTTTGTCTGCCTCTCAATTGGATGTCACTTTCAAACATGGTTGCTTCTTTCTACACAGTAATTTTACCTCAAAGATATGTACTCAGGTCATGTCTGTTCTAGTCAAAAGGATTAAAAGTGTGTGGTTCCTTTCCATAGCAGCCATGTTATTGGATAAAAATTCCTCTAGAGCTATTGTGCCAGAAAATGTCCATGAACCCCAAAAAGATCACCAAGGATTTGGTTTCAATGTAATTGCATTAGGGTCTCTTTATTTAAGCTCAAGCTTGGGCTCCCAGGCAACCCTGATACAGCAGGAAGGTGGAGCCCAAGCCTAGTTTTATACAAGCACTTATAGAGGCAAGAAGGGGATATCTAGCTGGATGGTCATCTGATCAGGGGCCATTGTGACTGTTAACATAATCAGTTGGTGCTGGGAGCCAAACCATAAGCTTAACTTCTGTTTTTATCCTTATTGGTGGTTGTTAGGAAGTGAAGTGTCAGGGGAAGGCTTGTAATCTGGACTTGTAAGTTTGTTGGGAGATAACCTGGAAATTGGTGCTGGACACAGGTCCTGTTGGGGTGGGAGTTAACCTAGAAACAGATGCTAGGTAATGGTCTGTTAGTTAACTCCAGTTCAACCTTAGGTCAGGTTCTCTAAGATGGAGTCTGAACCCAAAAGATTTGGTCTCTCACAGCTATTGTTATTTATCATAATGTAAAATATCTGCATTTCCTAATGATCCTAGCTGACTCCTATGAAAGGATTGTTGGACCACCAAAATAGCCATGACCCACAGGATGAGATCCACTGAATTAAAAGCTGATAACTGTCAAAAGAACCTTTGTTTTTGGATGTTCATCTCTTTTGCTGGTCTAACCAAAAGGTCCTTATTTTTTCCATCCTAGTACATTACTCTTGTTTGGTTTGGTTTGGGTTCATTTTTTGGGTAGTGATCTGAACCCAAGATCAGCATGCAGGCTCATTACCCTACTGTAGAATTATACTCCAAAACTTTGTCAAAATTTTAGTACAGAGTCTTTCTAGTCTGGGACTTGCACTCCTTTTGCAAGGGTAGGAGGGATTATAAGCCTGCACCACCATGCCTGACTCATAATTATTTTTGTTCAGTTGAACCTTTCTTATATACATCAAATAATATTTTGCTATTGAATATCAGATTTTCCATAATTACCCTTATGTTTGTGGTTATATAAATGTTTTTACATTAAATTTCTCAGTTAGTTGGAAGATCTGAATTAATGTGAACACTTAATTACCAATCCAGTCATTACTGCATTCACAATTTTGATATACTTAGTTTCTGTGTTGTATGTGTAAACATGACCTTTGTTGAAAGAGCTTAGAAAAACAGGTCTTTGCTCTGGGACTCTACTTTTTGAAGAATAGTGTCTGAGACATAAATAAGAATAGAAAATATGGTATAGAAGAAAATCTAGGCCCTACGGTGTGCCAAGGATGCTGGTAGTCAGTAAATCTACATCTGCTAGACATTAACAATTTAAATTATCATTTTTAGAAACAATTTTTCAAAGAGACAAACTTTATAATTTCTCTGGGTTATTAAAATGATATGTCATTAAAAATTATTTCAAGCATTCCTTTTAAAACTGTCAAATGGCTTTTGTTTCCCACTCTCAAAACTTAATTGTTGTGAACAAAGGTGTATCCAGAGCTTTTTTTTATTCTGTTTTAATTTTGCACACACTCCATGTTCTTGCCAAGTAATCTTTTAAGTTAGCTTGTGTTGGGTCATCTTCAAAGCATTACTTCACTTGAAACCCAAAACAAAGCAACTCTGAAGTTGTCCTTCCCACCTTAACTTTGCTCCCATTTTCAAATCACTTCCCTTAACAATTACTGCTCTTTCCAATCCAACAATAAATTGCATGAAAAAGAAAAGGAAAGAAAAGAAAAGAAAAGATGAAGAGATAGAGATAAGCTTAAAATAGCAGGCTGTCAACATGACAAAGAGCTTCAGGCCGAGTCAAGCAGAGAACAAGTCATGCCAGCTCTGGGGCTCACAGTGACCTAGGGTTCCTTAGCAGGAGAAAAAGCAAGGCAGTTCAAGTGATATTCTCACTTCCCTGTTAACTGCACAAATCTCATATCATGTGGAAGTCAGGAAGATCTTCATGGAAAAAGGAAGGAATTCAAATTTCCTTTTGTTTGATAATAACTTCAGAATTCATATGCATCATAAGTTTATCTTGCCATTGGAGCCCAAAAAATTGTCCCAGGTCCCACATCTGGCCAGAGAAAGAGCAAGAATCAGGCCCTGTCCTCATTTTTGTTCTCTAATACAAGTACCAAGTATTGTGATAGGCAACTATCCATTACAAGTTGAATGATGTGAAGCCATTCTTTCTCAAATGCAGGGTACCCACAAAAAAACAAACAAACAAAAAAAAAAAACTATAAAATGGGCTTAAAAATGCAATGCCCTTTTTATGATATAGCATAAACAACAAATACATCCTACCCTAGCTATGTGCTTGCTCTAAACACATCTAACCTTGTGTATTTCTATATGAGAAAGAAGGAGGAGATGTTTATATTTTTGTGTGTGAGCACACACACACAGAAGCCAGAGGTTTGTGTAAAGCATCAATGTCTTTTGCTTTCCACCTTTTATTTTAAGGTAGAGTCCAGAATCTCCCACTGAACCTGAAGCTCACCACTTTGGCAAGACTAGCTAGCTGTCCATCTAGGTTCAGAGAGTTCCCAGTCTGTACCTATCCTGTGCTAGGATAATAGGCATGTGCTGTGGGTCCAGCTTTTCATGTCTGGTGAACTTCTGACATCTTCATGCAATTTAATTCAGCAGTGTTAGGACAGCAAACTTGACTTGGCAGTGGTGGTATTATCCAGCAGAAACTTCCTGTCCTCCACTGAATCGGAACAAGTCAACAGGAGTGACCAGGGACAACTGGGAAAATTTCAAAAGTGCTTCTCTCAATGAAGTGAAGATCAGTGAAGACAAAGATGGGAGACCAATGAAGCATTGCAAAGCTAGCTCTGCAAGCACACTGTCACTGTCCGCTGAGTCCTATTTATACTTTCTCTAAATATCATGTGTGCTCCCATGGGTCCTGCCTCAGCAAACATCTTATGAAGCAGCCTCACCATGTCAGTCCACATCACCCGACCTATCCAGAAACTTCCACTTCACTGTAGTCTGTTAAATACCAGCCAAGTCTCAGGTTTAGTGAAAGACCCTCGAAGAAATAATGAAGAGAGGGGTAAAGCAGGATGCCCAATGTCCTCCTCTGCCTTCAGTGTACACAGGATTACAAATGTCCACACCAAACATGCACAAACAACACATATAGACTACTCATAAATGCCACTGCTACATATATGCAAGAAGTAATTAAAGTCTTTTAAGAAAATTTTAATAGCAACAGTAAAGGTAATTCATGTACCAGTTACCTTAATTTAATTATCATTGTACACATATATTGAAATTTAACATTTCCCAATGCAAAACACAACCCCTGCTTCAAAGGGAATAAGAAATAGTTTATTCTAAAGCAAATGTAAGTAGCCATGGTCTGAAAATATAGGTTCTGGCTACACTGAATGACATGTTACAACATGAAAGTGCTTACATGAATTTTTTTTTTTTTTTTTTTTTTTTTTTTTTTTTTTTTTTTTTTTTTTTTTTTTTTGTCTCAGAACCATAAGTAAAAGTATCTACAAAGTATTTCAGGTTGGGGTTACAACAAAGCAGAGCACTATCTTCTATATGTCTCAGATGGTATCTGATAGTATTATTTGTGTAAGAGCAAAGAGGAAGTATTATGGTAAATTGTATTTAACAGCTTTTTGTATCTTTGTACAACTTAATCTTTTTAAAATGATGATTTTAAGAGTTTTGTACATGAGCACTGCATCTACATCTTTTCCTTCCTTCCCAGACTCCTCTTGTGCCCTCTTCCCTTCCAAATCCATAATCTCTTCTTTAATTATTGTTACATACATATAAACACATAAATACATACATATATATAAATATACATACAAACATGCATTCATACATATAACGTACTGAACCCATTTATGATTTTTCATATTTACATGTGTCCAGGGCTGGCCACTTGGGATTAGACATCAGATTTATGACCTTGTTACTGGAGTAAGCTACCTGATAATCAAAAAATTGCCAGACCAGATACAGAGACAAAAAATACACCTCCATTAAGAGGACTCTAAATAGTACAAAGCAGCTCTGACTCTGGATCTTCAATGCTCTAACTCTCTACCATGAGCAATGTTTCAATTAGCCCAAGAATTTTCACTATACATTTTATTTTTTTCTTAAATTTTCAGTTTATACATGATATCTTACATATATAAGCAAGTACTATGTGTCCACAAAAATTTACTATTTTTTTTTGAAAACACAATATGATGTTGGGCCACCAGAGTAAAGGTACCAATACCTAGAGGAGACAGCCTGAGTTCAATCCCCAAGATACATGTTAGAAGGACAAAAATGACTAAGTTGTCCTCTAATGCCCCTCTCTGTCCTACTATACACACAAACCAAAAGCATGGTGCTATATATCTTCAACTAATATGAATTTGTCAATTACATTGCAGTGAGGCCAAACAGAGAAAAAGCAGCTCCCACTGGCTCAATACCCTTCAAGGGACATTCCCTACATTCAGCAAATATACAGAGAGAAAGGATTAATGAAGGGCTAAGAGCACACATGAGTGCAAACTGGAGCCAAATCTATTAGGCCAACTCTCTCACTAAGTCAGCATGCTCCCTCTTGATTTCTAGAGCTCCTTACATCTTGATACTTGCAGTTGGAAAACCCAATGGCTTTATATTCTGGTAGTGTCTTAGAGTTTTACTGCTGTGAATAGATACCATGACCAAGCCAAGGCTTATAAAGGACAAGTTTTAATTGGGGCTAGCTTACAGGTTCATAGGTTCAGTCTATTATCATTAAGGTGGGAGCATATCAGTGTGCAGGCAGATGTGGGGATGGAGATGATGAGAGTTCCCACTGCTTGTTCTGAAAGCAGATAGGAGAAGATGGGCTCCCATGTGATTTGGAAGAAGGTCTTAAAGTTCATGCCCAAAATGACACATGTTCTCCAATAAGCCCAGACCTCCTCCAACAAGCTACATGGCCAAATAGTGCCTCTCCCTAGGCCAAGTATATTCAAACAACCACAGGAAGCATTTGTAAATTACATTATTTTTCTCTAGAGAAGCTCTCCGAACCTGACCAGATATGGCTTTATCTGTATGTACTTCCATGCTCTTATGAAAACATTTTCATCCCTAACTCCACCTAAAAAGGTCCATGATTTGTCTCTTTCTACATCACAGCTGGTTTGACTCTATACTTACGAGCATCTCTAAAATGTTTGATAAACGTTATGATAAATATTATGGAGTATAGACAGTTCCTTTTCCTTTTCCCTTGGGAAGAGAATAAGAACAACGTACCCTCCTGACCCCAGATTACCCATTCCCTGGTTTCCTTCCCAGTCACTAACCCATCAAATTCCCTATCATGTTAAGCATTACCAGGACCCATTTCTTTCCTTTCATTTACCAAACTATAATGTTTCTGAGCTTCTTTTAAGGCTTGGGAAAATGTATAAATTAGAATTAAAAGAATTACCATAGTCTTTCCTTTAAATCTCCTTGAATGTAAGTTTTTAGAATAAATGACATTAACTATAAATTTCAAATTTTGCTAATGTTTCAATTACTTATTCATTTCTAACTATGAATTTTATATTATTTTTGTTTTATTTTTCCATTAATTAATTTATTTATTCACTTCACATCCCAATTACAGCCTCTCTCCTCCAAATCCCTTCCCACACAGACCCCTATCCCATCCTTCTCTCACGTTATTCTTTGACAAAGGGAAGGCCATCTCCCTGGGTATCAATATACCCTGGCAAATCAAGTCACAGCAAAACTAGGCACATTCTCTTCCACTGGGGCCAGACAAGATAGCCCAGTTAATGGTACAGTATTCACAGAGTCAGGGACAGACCCACTCCAGTTGTCAGGGGGCTCTCATGAAGACCAAGCTGCCCATCTGCTATATATGGTTAGGAAGGCATAGGTCCAGCTCTGGAAACCTCCAAGTGTCCAGGTTAGTTGACACTGTTTGTCTTTCTGTGGAGCTTCTATCTACTCTGGGTCCCTCAATCCTTCCCTCAACTCTTTGACAAGATTACCAGAGCTTGATCTAATAGTTATCAGAAGTGGATGGAGGGAGAGAACTGGGTAGAAAAGAGGATGAGGAAAAGAATAGGGTGAGGGAGGATTAGGTGTAGGAAGATCAAGGGAGAGAGGACTGGAAAGTAAATAGAAATCAGTGGTGGAGAGAGAAGAGCATCTATAGGACATGTCAGAGACCTGGGATGGGGAAGCTGTTAAGGTGACTCTAGCTGAGACTCTTAATGTTTAGGGATATGCAGCATGAAGTGGCCACCTCCTGTAGCCAGGCAGGACTCTCAGTGGAGAAAAAAAGGACAATAACCAATCACAAAAGCTTTGACATGCAATTTGTCCTGTCTACAAAAAGTGCAGAGACAAAGATAGAGCATAGACTGGGGAAATGGCCAACCAGTGACTGGCCCACGTGAAATCTATCTATCCCATGGGCAAAGACCAATCCCTGATAATACTCATAATACTCTGTATTTTACACGTAGGAGCCTAGCATAATTATCCCCTGAGAGGCTCCATGCAGCAGCCTGCTAAAACAGATGTAGATACCCACAGACAAATTTTGTATCATTTTGAATTCAGGCAGAGATGTCCTATTCCTATCTTCGCCATATACTTCCATGAGTCTGTAAAAAGACAGAAAAAAGTTCAGGTTGTGTTGGTATGATGGCATATACTTTTATTCCCAGGACTCAAGGCAAAGGCAGGCAGATCTTTCAGTTCCAGGACAACCTGGTCTATGGAGCAAGTTCCAGGATAGTCATAGTTACACAGGAGACCCTGTCTTAACAAACAAACAAAAAGAAGTTCATGTTGAAAAATAAGTGTTTCCTGCCTGTTTAAACACCCAAGTTAATAGTGATGATGAATAGAATTTAAGGGATTGAAAAGACTTGAGGAAATATAAATAGTCTCAGGAAATCATGTGAAGAGTAAACATGACTACATTTCTGGCCACATTGTTTACCCTACCATCATATATTTAGTGAAAGCAAATAAACAAACAAAAAACAGATGAAAAATTTCTATCTGACCCAAACTACTTAGCCATTTTGCAAAGTGAAGAAAGCATGAAATAAACTTGAAAAAATAAAAATGACAAGAATTTAGGTTTGAAGTGATGGCTCAGTTGAGTACTTCTTGCCACAAAAGCATGAAGACATAAGCAGATTCCCAGCACCCATAAAAAAGACATCTCTAATCCCAGTGCTGAGAGGAGAGACACAGTAAATGTGCTCTGTGCTCTGGAATTACTGGCCAGCCATTTTACCCAAATCAGTAAGGTCTAGGTTCCATGAGGCAAAAAGTGAAGTAGATGAAGATTGAAGAAGACACTTAAAGTGGACTTGTAGCCTCCATGTGCATGTGTGCACAAGTTGTATACACATACACACACACACACACACACACACACACACACACACACACACACACACACCCCTCCACTATCTGAGAGATATGGGTAAAATCCACTTCCAGGCCCAAAGACACAGAGCAGATTCACTAAAGACCTTACCTGCTTTCTGATGGAATCCTGCAGAAATTCTAAATTCAGCATCATTGATGTTTTCAACTATGACAAGCCTCAAAAGGAACCCAGTTAGCTATAAAAGCTCTGAGTTGAACTGAAAGAGGCTGTTTTTTTTTTAAATAATAAAATAACCTTTTTTCTTCCCAAACATCAAGAGAACTGAATGAATTGTTTACATAACTGGGTTCAGCTCACTTTATTCTCCAGATTCCTCTGTTAGCTCCACTAATATTCAGCACATGGGCTCACTTCCCTGGCCATGTCCCCATACATGGAAAAGGACACATATGGGTTGGAGTGCCAAATTTATGACATAAAGAAGAGACTAATTTGCCCAAGGTGACTCTGTACTGCAAATTCATGGCATAGACTTTTATACCAGTTCATGGTTTAACAAGATTTACATGCAGTATGAGCATTTCGATGATCTCTACGGGAACAATGTGCTTTTCTTGAGAAAACAAGGCCATTGTTGGTAGTAAAGCTTTATTATAGGGTCTATATACAGGATTAATTTATCACTTCTAAGATTCCAAAACCAGTAGACTGAAGCCTTTGGGTGTCTTAAATGTCAGTTTCGGGCCTAGTAATGATGAGCAGAAATGAATAAAAGAGATAAAAGAAAGGTTACAGAGGGTGACTGTAGTAGAGGAGCCCAGACCTCTGGTAGAGGTAGCTGTAATCTGCGTGGTCAGTGAAGAAAGAGATACTCAAGTCACTTGCCTTGCTTCTTCCCCAGAGCAGTTGCATGGCATACAACAAATAGCTATATGTCTTTTCTTTTATTAAAACCTTTCAATTTTTATTTATTTACTTAATCGTGTTGTTTGTTTATAAACTTAACATGAAATCCTTAAATCAGCTCCATTTCACAGATAAGGTCAAATATTCTAGGTTAAGTTCAAGTTCACTATCAACAGAGCCTCACACGGTTTTTATTTGTGTGTGTGTGTGTGTGTGTGTGTGTGTGTGTGTGTGTGTGTGTGTGTGAGGGATCTATTGAAGAAGAGGGAGTTGAGGGAACCTTGGAGAGTTCTAGATTGTGATTGACAGCAGAGGCTTCAGCACTTGTATTCCTGGCATCAGTCTATTTTTGGCCACAGGCAAGGCTTGGAATTCTGTCAGAGCAGGAAGGGGACAATTGTGAGCTGTTAGCTACTAATGTTCATCATCACCACCAACACAGTTGGGTGCCTTGACCTAGTGTGAGGTACCTGGGATAAGTCAGGACTGTGTCTGAAGTCACACACCTGAGATTGGCTGAGCTTCACTAATCTACCTCCATCAAATTTCAGAATTCTTCCAGAAACACAGCACTCAAATCCCATGCTTCCTGACTGAATGGTGTGCGATACCAAGAACAAATAATAGGGCCAATGGATTTAATCAAAGCATCTCAAAAATGCCATCTTCCAGGAAAAAGCACTAAGCATAGGGAAAGAATCAGAACTGTGTTCCTAAAACAGAGACCCAATCATACTAATCCTCACAGGAAAATAAAGCCTCAGACCCTTCCACCGATGACAGCACAACAGCTTTACTTCAGAGAAGGGCTTCGCAAACACAGCATGATCTGATTCCATCCACTCACCACCTGATCAGGGCACCCATGTATCCAAGGTTCCAGTATGCTCAAGGGTCCACCAGTCTTCAAACCTCCTACAGCATTCCTCAGATGGACACATCTGAGTCAATATCCTGTCCCTGATCCTTGCCTGCTGACCTCCATTGAGCAGCTGACTCTGCAGGATGGGTCTTTGTCCACTACCACTTCTCTCACCATCCTCAGCTAGGATGTAAATCTTCTTTGTTGAATACCCTCCAGGTGATGGCTGGTCTACTCTCCCCATGCACACACCATGATCCCCTGATAGGTGGAGATTTTCTCACTGGATTGGCTACATTCTTGAAAGCAGAAATAAGGATGACTCTTTGTTTAGTCCCAAATAATAGAACCTCAAGCCAGAACAAATAAATTTAAAATATATTTTGTTGGCTGCTAAGATGAGGGGCTGTTTTCAGACATGACTTTGAAGAATTCAAAGGATATCATGCTTCCACTTAGATTTGACTCTGTTGCCATGACAGCAAGCATGACCACATCTTTTGACTTGTTACATGTCAAATGTTCAGTGAAAGAAGCTAGCCTTCATCTCAGAAAGTCCATGACCCTTAATGACCAATGATTTCAAGAAGAGAGCAGTTCCTTCCATAGAAGACCTTGTCCACCTCATATGTATCATTGATAACTTCTGAGCATATGGAATATAGGTATGCTCACTGATTGACTTGGGTTGTGTGCCCAACTTCCATTTTAATAATGACCCGCAGTAAACCACATGAGAGGCCTCCTGATTGAAACAGAGGAGTTCTGCTAATAAGGGACTGAGAAGAAATGACAGACAAACAAAACTGATACCTACCCGCTAAAGTATCAACATTATTGCTCCTGAAAAAGAAGGAAGTTTGGAATGTCAACAACAGCAAAGAAAGGAGATGAATGAGAGGAGCCACCAACTGGCACAAAGTGGCTCTGTTGGGGATGACTCCACAGACAGTCCAGCAGTTGGCAGCCTGGCAGACAACTGGGAAGTGAAGCCTGAGGTCTGCATGTCAGTATGCTTGAAAAGCCCTTGTTCAGAAAAAGAGGAAAAGAAAGTTCTTTTGCCATTTAAGACAAATAGTGTTGCTTTTATGGGCTTCAGAATAAGGTATCTAATAAAACCTCATGACTATGGGAACAAAAGTCATAAGGTTGCTGGCTTTAACAAGTTCTTACTAAAAACTATCAAGTACTGAAGTCTAAGAAGCCTTGAAGCTCTCTTTTTAGCCTTCTGTCTAAATAAAAGGGAAGGCTGGAAAGAAGGAAGGAAGAAAGGAAGGGAGCCAATGTAATAAATTCTTCAAATAGCAGAGTGTTAACTGTTCTGTGTCCACAGTTTATGTTTTCTTTATTGGTTTGCTTTTCTAATTTTTAAAAGAATTCTGGTCCACCCCCAACCCTCTCTCCAAGGTTGGGGCCATTTCTTGTCAGTACTACAGGATTTGTGAGTTTGTATGTCAAAAATGTTTGAAGTCACATGGTGTGATCACAGGCAGGAACCATCTGGGCCTTCACATGCAATGCTGACACTGATGACTCACCAGTGACAGGCCAAGAGCACAGAGATGCCTCTGGAGGAGCAGGGACACTGCTGGTGCACTGCAGGAAAGGCTGAGGGAAATTTTCAGCATTCATCATCGAGGGCAGGATTTGTCATCATATCATATTTATTGTTAAGGGATCACTCCTGGCACAACGTGAGCTTGTGATCTCTAATACAAAGACTAAACCTCACTGTTACGTGACGTAACTCATCTTCTTGCCACGGTCAGATGATGCTGGACAGTCACTATCTGATCAAGTCAAGCCAACAACTGCCATTTTTGGGGGAACTGAGAAGTGGCTTTTAATCTTTACCAACATCCCCCCCCACACACACACATCAAACAACCACAAATAGTCAAGTTTTCAAGGTTTCTAATCTCATTGTAGTCTTTTAATGCTCTCATTTGGGAACTCTGGACATGAAGGCTCATCAAAAGAGTGAGACTGAAATAGAGACAGACAGACAGGGAGAAACAGAGAGAGACATAGAGACAAAGAGATATAAAGACATAGGGAGACACAGACAGAGACAGAGAGACAGAAAGACAGAAACAGAGACAGACAGAATTCTAGAAATTGCCCAGAACCAGACCACCTACCAGCATTTTTTGTTACTATGTTCTCAAAGGAGAGTAAGATTTTTAAGAACATGTCAGTGACACAGACCAGCAAGTTTCTCACCCAGTGACTAAGACAAACATCATGGGATGGTCCCTCATCTAAGAGCCTCCTAGGAAGCAGGCTCCACTGTAAATCATTTATCTCATCCTCATTCTTCAATTTATGTATATTCTTTCCAATAGCTTCAAACTTTATGGTGCCTTAAACATTTTCCGAGAAAAGTTTAAAATAAAAACTTAGGCTCAGTCTATATATAAAGCATAAATAAAAGCTGTGAGTTTAGACATCAATCTAAGTATTTAGAATGTAAATAGCTGCAAAAATTGAGATTCAACTTGGAGAAATACAGAATATAGTTGGAGGTTTAGGTTTCAGCAATGGGGTGGGATCTAAGCTCTGATTTGCTGTGAACTGTCTGAGTTCATTAAGCTAGCTAATCACACAAATATTAAGTAGTATCTCCCTGTTTTCCCATGTAACATAGAGACATTGTAGATTCCAGTCTCACAAATGTGTTAGAGATACCAAGAAGATTCACTTCTTTAAATAAGTATAAAATGACATAAACATGCCCATAACCATCTAATGCCAGAGCACATATAAGTGCATGGCAGGTACTTATGAGTATTGAAGATTGTCAAATAAAGAAAAACATACACTAAAGACACCTCTGAATGTAGATAAAATTCTCACCAAAACCTTCATGATAACAAAAGATAAAACAAACAAAATTTTATCTAGGACTTGGGAGACTGAGATTATTCAGGAAAGAAGAAACAGGATCCAGACAGCAAAATGGAAACTTCACAACCAAGAAATACTCATCGCAAGTGACTTTGAAACAGTGGCAAAGATTCCAGTTATAATGTAGAAACACAAAAGTGATTGCCCCCTCAGCCATGGCAAGATTAAAGTGCAGAGAAAGCAGAGCATTCATATCCAAACTGAAACTAAAGGGGAGTGTGCTGACATTCATCTTAGAAAAATTTCACCTATTGCAACACAAATATCAAACAACAAAATCCCAACATTCTCTGAAGCCATATTAGAAATATCATTGGGAGTAATGATTCATTGCTGAAAATAAAAAATTAGTAATTATAATGGGACAAAGAGCACATGGCACTGGTTCACATGAGATTCTGAGCAGTTCACTGTCTGCTCTTTTTAAGGTCCTAGAGACACTTGTATTTTAGTAAAGATTGTAACTGTTTTCAGTAGGTGACATGTTTTAATTTACCCTGACTCTGATTTATAATTGCCTTTTATTGAGCACTTGCTGTTTGTTACCCATTTATGTTCATTATTTTACTTCTATTCATAAACAGTAAGCAAGAGCAGTTACTTGGTTTTATAAAGTATTCATAAGGCTTGGGGCATGGGGGAACATGTTGTATGACCACTGCAGCCCAGAGGTAAAGAGATGGATGGAACAGTTATCTCTCTCAGCTAAAATATCTTTGTTAAAACTGTTCCCTCTTGGGACTGATTGGTTGCTGTCCTTACCTACATAGTCCAACAGGGCCAACTACCTCTGAGCCACAGCTAGCTTACCTTATACCTTGTATTTCCATCTGGAGCATTGAATTTTCAGCTTTGACTTTCTATGCAGGTGTATTAAAATAGACAATAGCCCATTTTTTACATGGCTTTGGGAAAAGTACAGAGCCTAATTTTACACCTAGGGATCTCAAAGACTGGGGTATCAGGAGCATTTTATCTGTCACCATCCTCATTTATATAGAAGAAAGTGAGAAAAACTAAGCAATAATGGCAATACCACTAATGGTGATGATAATTAAGATACATTATTTATGTGTTAGATGCTTTGCATGTAATCTCTCTTTAACTTATCTGTGCTGTGACATGGTATTAGTTCTTTCATAGGAAGTAAAGAAAAACCCAGAAACCTGAAGGAGCAGTGAGAAATGACACATAAGTCAATGACCCACACGCCAAAAGCAGAAAAGAGAGTACAAGTTCATGACACTATAGATACAGCTAATAATACAAGTGAGTAAAATGGGTAAGGAAGAGACCATGGCAGATGCCATTACACATGCATAGTTACTGTAACCTTGAGTGTGACTATAGATTAAGGTGAGGTTTTATGTGAAATATCATAGTTAAAAAATAGTATTTATTTCAAATATGTTTCTTTAACCATGTTGTACACCCTGTAGACTCCTCTGGAGACAGTGTGATTACTCACTGCCAAGAAGCCAGCTTGAAACTAGGACCTGTGCTCTTAGACTCCAGCAGACAGGCTTCCACTGTTCCATTGATAAAGAGTAGTTTCCAAGTCTGTCATTCTTAGATCTGCATCTGCCACATCTTCCTCATTGGTTCTCAAAGACACTTCTCAAGACTGCAGCATAGAAACAAACAGCCCAAGAGAGTGACCTGCTTGACAGGCCATAGTTCCAGTGAATGGAATGCCATTCCAGGAACTCTTTAGTCCAAGAGGAAACTTTCTGATGCTCTCACCAAAATATGGATAGGTATTTGTACCTGTAAAAGCAAGAGGGCCAAGTTGTTAGTAAAAGAAAAAGGAGAAAAACACATCAGAGAGGCACCCTAAGAATGAAATAAAATACTTACAAAATCTCTATGATGGCAAGGTTAATAACAAACATATAAGGAGTCAAACATCTTAGTAACAATAAAAAAAAAACCCAAGTTATTCAGCATTTGAATGGGGGGAAAGACCTTAATATTTATTTCTAAGTTGAAGACAAAAGTGGCCAAAACCCACAGGAAAAATGTAGCCCATCAATAATTATAGTTCAGTGGTTCTAAATTGTTGTTTGTGACCTTTTTGGGAGCCAAATGACTCTTTTACAAGTGTCACATATCAGGTATCCTGTATATCAGATATTTACATCACAACTCATAACAATAGCAAAATTAGCAGTGAAATAATTTTATACCTGGGGGTTATGGCATCATGATGAATTATACTAAAGGGCCTTATAATAATGGGAAATAAAACAAGATGACAAGTTTAAAATGATTTGGGCTACATAGTGAGTTCTGGGGCAGCCTGGGATACAAAGGGGATGGGTCACAAACCAAGTACTTTTATTTATAAATGTATCAAGTGCAGTTAAGAATAGAGTGAAGCAAGAAACTTCATGCAGTATTGGTGAGAGCATAAATTAATATACAAGTTTCTCAATGAAAAGTTCAGGCAGAGGTCAGTTACATGGGACAGCCTGAGTCACATTGTCTAGCTCTGAGCCTGCTCCTTGGTCAGGAGGAGCCTTGCAGGACCACAAGAGTATCCTGCCTCCCCATGGAAACCTTCATGGGGTCCCCAAACTAACCAGCTTGGAATCCTGCCTCACCAATCCCATACCAGTAGGATCTGCTTGTCATCCAAGTTGGTCTGCCTAGGAAACAGCCTGAAGAGGTGAGTTTCCTGAGGTCCCTAGAGCCCCATTTTCTAGCTATAAAGTTGTTCTTCAATCTAGAGGACCCTTGAGAGATGTCAAGAGTGTTGTGCCTCCCTGAGGAAACCATTGGGGAGGCCAAAACTAAACAGTTTGGAACCCTGCTTCACCAGTCCCATCAGGTTGGGTCCAACTGGGATACAGCCTAAAGAGTTGTTTCCACCTAGGACACGGCCTGCAGAGTTGAGTCTGCCTGAGCCATGGTCAGCACACTTGAGTATCCTGACCTCCATTGTCTGGCCTAGGGCTCTCCACATCTTTTTGAGAATTCCTGCTCTTATCAGATTACATAGACAACAACCTAAAGAAAGAAATGCCTGTACAGGTACAAGAAACTCACAGAACACGAAATAGATTGGACCAAAAAAAAAAAAAAAAAACTTCTTCCACCACATAATAATCAAAACAATAAATATACAGAACAAAGAAAGAATAAGAATGATGAGTTCTATTTACACATCCATTCTGTCTGCCTGTGGTTATTCTATTTACTATGGAATTGAGTTTGTTTGCATTGAAAGATAATGATAACCAATAATTGTTACTTCCTGTATTTTTAGGTTTTCAGTGTATATATATATATATATATATATATATATATATATATATATATATATATATATACATACATACAGGGGGAGAGAGAGAGAGAGAGAGAGAGAGAGAGAGAAAGAGAGAGAGAGAGAGAGAGAGAGTTTCCCTCCTATTGGTTTTATTGGTGTGAAGGTATCTATTTCTTGTGTTTTCTTAAGTGTAGTTAGTTCCATTGGATTGGAGTTTTCCTTCTACTGTTCTTTTAGGGCTGGGTTAGTGGAAAGGCATTCTTTATATTTGATTTTGTTATGGAATATCAAGGTTTCTATATCTATTGTGATTAAAAGTTTTGCAGGGTACAGGTGTCAAGGTTAATATCTGTGGTCTTTTAGGACCTTCAAAACCTCTTTTCAGACCCTTCTAGATTTTAGAGTCTTAGATGAGGAATTGGATATAATTTTGATAGTGTCTCCCTTTACATGTTATTTCACTTTTTCTGCTATTCATGTGCTATATACACGAAACATATCTCAGAAACAAAAGTAGTAATTATCTCAGTATAAAGGGATAGAAGAAAGTTTTCCAAGCAAACAGACTCAAGAAACAAGCTGGAGTAGCCATTCTAATGTCCAATAAAATACACTTTTAACAATCAAGAGACAGGGAAGAACACTTTATACTCATCAAAGAAAAAATCCACCAAGAGGACATCTCAATACATCTATGGTCCAAATGCAAGGGCACCCACATTCATAAAAGAAACATTACTAAAGCTTAAGTCATGCATCAGACCCAACTTATTAATAGTGGGAGACCTCAACACTGCCATGTCATTAATGGATAGGTCATTGAGACAGAAAATGAACAGAGACATAATGAAATCACCAGAGGTTATGATTCAAATGGAGTTATAGAACATTTCACCAAAACACAAAAGAATATACCTTCTTCTCAGCACTTCATGGAACCTTCTCAAAAATTGATCATAGAATGAGTAACAAATCAAGACTCAACAGATACAAGATTGAAATAACTTCATGCATCTCATCAAATCATCAAGGAGTAAAATTGACTTTCAACAATAACAAAAACAACAGATACCCTACCTATTCATAAAAACTGAACAGCTCTCTATTCAGTGATCACTGGGTCATAAAAGAAATAATAAAATCAAAGCCTTTCCAAAGTTCAATGAAATTGAGTGCACTATATACCTAAATTTATGAGATACTATGAAAACAGTACTAAGAAGACAGGTTGTAGCACTAAGTGCCTCCATATAGAAATTAGAAATTAGTCATACTTACAAAGCAGCTAATGTATCTGCAGGCTCTACAAAAGAAGAAGAGGAGGAGGAAGAGGAAGAAGAAGCAGGAGCAGCAGCAAACACATCCGGGAAATAATCAAACTTAAGGCTCAATCAAGTAGAAACCAAGAGAACAATACAAAGAATCAATGAAACAAAATGCTCAATATTTGAGAAAATCAACAAGATAGACAAACCCTTATCCAGAATGACTAAAAGATAGAGACCCAGTACCCACATTAACAAAATCAGGAATAAAAAGGCAGACATAGACACTAATTATTAGTTCTTACATCAAGGGGCTGTTAGGACAAAAGAAAAGCCTGTAGATGGAGAAAGGATCTTCAATAACCTTATAATATCTTACAGAAGGCTAATATCCAAAATATGTCAAGAGGTTAGACACCAACAATCCAAATAACCCAATTAAAATGGGGTACACAGCTAAACAGAATTTTCAAAAATTTATTTCAGAAATTTTGACTAAATGAGAAGCACCTAAAGAAATGTTCAACATCCTTAGTAATCAAGAAAAATGCAAATAAGAACTACTCTGAGATTCCATCGTACACACAATAGGATAGCTAAGATCAAAATTCAAAAGACAGCCCATGCGGGCACAGTTCTAGAGCAAAAAGAACATATTTCCCTATTGCTGGTGGGAGCAATATACCACTCCTGATAATGTGCACAAAAGATTTCCTACTATCCACAAATTAACTTTCTCAACTATGTTCATAACAATTTTATTCATAATATCCCAAAACTGGAAACAACCTAGATGTCCCTCCACTAAATAATAGATAAGGAAATGTGGTCCATTTATACAATGGAATGGTACTTAACTATTAAAAATAAAAACACCATGAATTTCAAAGACAAATTAATGGAACTAGAAAATATCATCCTGAGTGAAGTAACTGAGACGTGCAGGGTTTGAATTCACATTAGCCATAAAGTATAGGATAACCATGCTATAATCCCCAAAGAAGCCAAGTAACAAGAAGGGACCAAGGGAAGATGGTTGAATCAGTTTTAGAAGGGGAAACAAAATAGATATCAGAGGTCGATGAAAGGAGGGAACTCAGTGGAGGTGGAAATGAGAAGGGGAATTGGTGGAGGGAGATCATATGTAGTGAGAAGAGGGGAGAGAGAATGGAGATCACCTGGAGGGGTTGATGACTCAACAGTTATTCAGAGATAGATTCATATCTAAGTTTGGGAGATGTGACTAGTACCCTGCATCTATCTTTGTTTCCTGCAAGCCATGTGTCTCCTGTTACCTTGACATGCCTGCTTATTGGAGAAGAGCTGTAGCACAGAAATATTCTCCCGGAAAGTTTCCGTATTGGAATCCAACACTTATTTTTTTCCACTTGGTCATCTCTTCTTGAAGTCCCCCACCCCCGCCTGGGACCACTAGGCTCTGGGCAATTTCAAACATCTTTGAAGCAGATGAGGACAATCTACAAGCTGAGCAAAACCAGTCAGCAGCACTTCACGCCTTTATTCTCCTTCCCACTCAAGTTTATTAATATCTGGGCAGAAATGTAACAGGGGAAGTCTTGATGTGCACAGGGGGAAGGCTAACACAAGCAAGCACTCTCAGTTTAATATGGCACCAACCACGTGGGCTGTGCAAGGAGAGGAAAAACAGAGCTGAAGTCTACTTTACACAAAATATTAAATCAATAAGCAAAATATAAAAGTATGTGAACCCTAAGAGATGTGGGATCCTTGCTGTATGCCTGACTATGGACATGGCAGAGCCATAACTGTCTAGAAATTAAAGACTTCTTTGGGGAATGAGAATTTTTTTCTTTTTACATAGAATTTTAGTACATAGAAGCATCTACAGAACCAGGGGAAACCAGTTCTGTCTGCTGCCACTTTAGGATGCCAAAGCAGAGCAGCATTAGCCCATGACTCTCCACAGCTTTTTTCCTTCTCCTTACCCATAAAAGGTGATGGTTGATGGCCCCTTTCCTTCCTTATCCCACCTGGGAATTCTTCCACTGGAGATTCGGAGTCAGGAGACACGACAAACAACCGTGAAGGAAGTTCATAGTCTCTAGAGCTCTGAGGAGAGAGCAATTACCCGCCCCAGGGTTCTTTGGGTTGAAAGGCAGTATGAGAGCGAGGACAATAGACCTCAAGAAGGAGATGGGACTGGATGAGATAATGTAAGGCTCTAGAAACTTCTGAGTTCAAAGCAGAGAGCAGATGGTTTTAATAATTTTGTCACATATGTTGTTGAAAGATGCCACAACTCATTACAATTCCTTTTGGGGTGATGTTTACATTTCAAATTTCTCATGGAGTAGAACAGATGGGTCATGGTTTAAAGTTTTAATAGAGTTATATTTCATGACTTTGACTGTTCCGTCTCTGTCTCTCTGTGTGTGTGTGTGCGCGTGCATGTGCCTGTGTGTGCACATGTATGTCTCTGTGTCTGTATGGGGTATTTCTAAAATAACTAAAGAGACATGGACAAGCACAAAGACAAGAAACCACATTTTCTCAGCTATGGATAAGGGACCATTTTTATAAATTCTATGTTGTAGAATGTTCTGCCTCTGTCATATATGTCTAGTTATTCCATCACTGGGTTTGGTATGATGTTCTGAGGTATGATGTCCAAGTAAGACATAGGTATATAAACTCTCTGAGTCAACGGTGGCTTACAAGTCACTCACCATATGTCAAGCACATGTCTTGGGTCTCATGATAGAGCATTTAACAAGAATGAGCAGCACTCACATACATAGATCCTACACTTCTTTACATACATGTATTTTTTTACAGAAATAGTTTCTATTAAATAGGCAAATATATGAGAGAAGAATGTTGTGAGCCTGATTTTTAAGTTGCTTGAAAAATTCAAAGCAAGTCCAGCAACCTCTTTTTAGAATTACAGGAAATAAGGATTTCCTCTTTTATCCAAAAGCTTCCAAACTAAAAATGAATCAAGAGCATCTTTTGCTTAGTTTAACAGAGGCTGGCATGTGGTCATAGCCAGGAAACTGCAGTGTCAGCAAACAGGCTCAAGAGTCTATCAGGCCATGGCTGAGTCCTGGCCAAGTCCTCGTGCCAACAGTAGAATGTACAGCGTAGATTTTGAAAATAATAAGTTACCACTCTAACATGGGGCTGTATTCTTGGGAGATTTGTGTGAACTAAATGAACCAATTCACATACTATTGTGATTTTTTTAATTGAAAAACAAATTTTCACATAATTTATTCTGATAAAAGTTCCTCAGTCCCCAGATCGTCCCAGATTCTCACTGACCTTCCTACCTCCTCACCTCCCAGTCTTTTTTTTTCTTTTAAACAAACAACACAACAAGCAATCAACCACAAAACAAAACAAGAAACATGGACACACAGACACACACACACACACACACACACACACACACACACACACACATACTTCTCTAGCAGAAGAGATAATGATCTAAGTGGTGTAGATAAGCAATGAAAAATGCCAGTCTCTTACCAAAAACTGTAGTTGCTTAGCAGAGGCTCAGCTAATGAAGAGTCTTCAGTTTGTCCAACACTTGTATCAACTTTAAGCTTACAAGCCAAATTCATTCTTGTTGTGTTTGGGGTCATTCTAATCCCTAAATTTATTCCCAAGCTTTTTCATGAGAATATGGATAGAGATTGGGTCTTCTTTTGACAAGTTATTTGACAAGTGAAAACTGGACAACTGTCCAATGCTAACCTTCTTATTCCATAGTGGATGTACCTTCTTCCTTCATCTCAACTGTAGCCTTTTCCTAGCAAAGAAAAAAAAAATTGTTTTTCCTCACTACCATTCTACTTACCACAAGAAATGCAACAAAAAGAAGTGAGTTAGACAGACCAGAATTCAGATACTGATTGGCTAGCTCTGGATCTAGTTCATCATTTCCTCAGATAATTACATCAATACCACAGAGGCACTGAGGATTTCAAACATTGTACATTTGCTGTACTCTAGACATTGCAATTAGCATCTATTCCTAGTACTTGCTTACTTCAAAGTGTATTCTTGTCGACAATGACAATATTTTTTAAAGAGTGCCTACAAGCAGCTGAAACCATGCACGTTAGAGGCAGACTGCTGGTGTTTGACTCCTGTACCTATAACTAGCTATTCTTTTACCTAAGGCATATTTTAAACTTGGGTTTAAAGATGTTCTTCAGTTTTCTCATGTTGCAAATGATGCTAGCAAGTCAGTTATCTCAAAGCGCTGAAACAAGTTACTATATTTTCATCAATACCTGAAAAATATTTAACATAATGCATGATCAATACAGAGTCTGCAAGCAGCTAAATAGGAGGGAAGGAAGGACCTGGATGATGAACCATCAGCAAGGAAAGAAAACAGGTTAAGGTTAACTGTTTACTCTCTAACTTCCAATGCTTAGGTTGTAAGGAGCAGAGAACTACATACAGTTACTCAGGGAGTTCACTGAACTGAACCTACCTAACCTGAGCTCTGTCCAAAAACAAGACATTTGGTCAACTTCATAAAGAATACACTGTCAGACACTGAAGCATAACTAATCCAATCCCAGAATCCTTTAGATAATTCTTCTTGCTGCAAAGCATCTTTGTCAATGTTAAGACTGTGATCCACATGACTTCACAAGATTCATTTCTCCCCTGCGGTTTAGCCAGAAACCCCTCTTCCATGCACCAAATATTGTGTATGTGGGGGGCTTAAAAGCATTCGTCCTTCCTTTCCCCTTCACTGTGACTTATTTATTTCTTCTTGACTATAGGACACTTCCTTTGTTCATTTCCCAAAACATTCTTGTAAAGAAGACAGTGAGAATACTGGAAACAGAAATGACGAGAACCCATTCTCTTGTAGAGCTCCCAGGCAATGGAGCTGTGGCTGGAGCATTGTCTACAGAGAGCACCACTGGTGAAATCAGTTCACATCCTTGCTTCACCTGAAACAGATAAGCTGTTATGGAGGGAATGTCATTTTGCTGCTTGTGTTTGCTCTCTACTCTGTAAACTAGGGCTAAGGCTAGTGCTTTGTAAAGACTGAAGGTACAAAATGAAAAAGGCTGTCTGTACGGTGTCTGCTACACAGTGAGAGCTTGTTCCTCACTGGATGCTTGTTTCTGAGATCACTATCAGTCCTTAGCACTGAATGCATACACGCAGAAATGAAAAGAGGTAAGCGACTCGGGTAGAAACCAAAGATGCATGGTGGCCGCAGCCACTTATCCCACTGTCTTAGCTCCACCTTTCCTTCCCACCACATTTCACAACTGATAATAATTCCTACAGCTTCCAACACATACTGATACTTGTGTTTCTCCAGTCCAGAAAGGCTAAGGTGACCACCAGCCTTTTCCTGGTTTCTAACGCTCAAGTATTAAGGAGCAAAAGCTGGGTTGGCAGATGAACTCCTCCAAATGCAGCTGTGGTGGAGAAGAAAGAAGAGATGTCTCTGGCCAATTGCTCTTAGGATGGTCTCATACACCGACTTCACTCGGGCTACATGGTGGTTCAGGGAAGAAGATGAATTGAGGCCTTTTCTGTACAGTTTATTCTGTGCCAGATGAGTTCACCATCAAAGATGACAGCATGACTCCCCACCCGAGCAGCTTGGCAGACACGTTCTGTAAGCAGCAACGGTGCCAGCATTTTGCAGCAGCCTCTGCCACAGCAAATCAGCTGTGAGTTTAAGCAAAAAGCAGCCTGGCAATGTGGAGATTACCTCATGCAACAATGTTCCCCAAAACAAGAGCCTTGATTTTGCCTCCCAAGCAACAGTGGTGGAGCTGATGAACCTTTGTTCCAAATGCCACCCTCCACCATTAAACCTTGGTCACTTACTTTTTAAGACTTCATACAAAACAACGACAGTATGACTCCAGCCCAAATTAAAGACAGATTTGGCACCTGAACAGCAAATTAAGCCAGCCAAGCTAAGATGAGAAGAAATGGGTCACACCAGGTAAAGCAATCTGCTACCCTCCAAACTCTCTGGGTTGGCCCACCCTATGATAGAAACACTTGTTTTTCTCTTTTAATAGCTCACAAAGTCATCTGGATTATTGAATCTACATGGTCTGTTTTTTCCAATAGGTTTTTTAAGATTCAATGTGAATTCCCCTCCCAGCCCCCCACCCCCAGTCTGAATAATCTACAAGGCCTAAACTAATGAGCCAGTTGTCAGCTCTTCGATGTGTGTGCTAGCTTGCCCATGGGAGGAGCATCAGGAAAAACAGGGACAAGGAAAGAGTTTTTGCAGTGACTGAGCCTGTCAAGGTGCCAGCTGGAAAGTCGCTTCAGATGGGGATACTTTATGTGTCTCGAGAAAACACTGCAGGGGCCCAGTGAGTACACATAAGTATATGTTTTCTCTCTGCTTTTAGCTGTGGCTCTAAGTTTGTCTGCTCAAAGTTGCAAATGCAGAGGTACAAACTCTTCTGCCTACAGAGCTAAGGCAAGGAATACAGGATAGGAGCTCACCAAACCCAAAAAGAGGTCAGCAAGAAGAGGTCAGTCCTCTCTGACATGGCTGGGCTCTCTGTTCTTTTTGGTGGAATTTTCTATGTGAGGAAAAAACAATCCAGGTTGGAGTCATGCTACTCCAAGAAACAACTGGATAATCGTGGCGCCTTGGGGCACTGACAAGCTGTGTGCTTTTTAATCAAGTTACATTGCTCCTCTAAGCATCAGTTTTCAGACCCATAAAATAAGCATAGGTATCTAAATAATGAGGCTGATGTGAAAATCACATAAGCTAACACATGTAAAGTACCCAGTGCAATGCTTGGAAAAAAATTCAGTAAATAATGGGAACTGGCAAGCGCTGGCTGGGAGCTCACTGTAATACATGCTAAACATGTAAAACTTCTGAAGCCTTACAAGGTAGGCTGAATTTTTTATGACAATGCTTTCAAGTATGTCTTGCTACCAACTTTGAGCAATGCTCAGTGGATAGTAATTAGAGGGCAAATGATCCTGGCTGTCATTTCTAACATGAGCGTCTGTCAGTTCATAGACACCACTTTGGTTTAGTCATTTGCAAGCATGGGCTCTACTTTGAGGTAGCCGCAGATTTAATCTCAGCTCGGATACACACAGCCAGGTGATGACATTGAGCCTCGAATTTCTACGTGAGAAAGATAGAGGGGCTGGTATCGTTCTACCCAGTCAAACAACTGGATGTGGCCATGTGGCCATGAACACTGACTGGTTACATGATTTTACCAAGTTACATCACTTCTCTGAGTGTTTGTTTCCATAGTCCACAATGGAAGCACAGCTGATTGTCTAGTGAAGGCTCTGATGTGAGAATGAGTTAAGCCAGTTCAACTAAGCCTCTGCAGTTTCTCTCGCTGCTGTGCTTAATTGCCTTGAATTTTAAAGCGATTTCTCATCCCTATGTTTTTTTTTTTCTTTCAGACTTTTGAGGCATCTATTCGTGCACTTCTTGTCTATGATGTTTGTGGAGTTTCAACATCAAAAACCTGCATAAGGAGTACAAAGAGGTACATTATGTATTAAAGAGATCCCACAGCATGAAGGCTATGAGGCATTTGAAATTCCCAGTATGCCACATTGGGCATTTAAAATATTTTGGTTTGGACCTCCTCAGATATTTGTACTGACAGAAATTCACTTTGGAGCATTTGGTTACAGTATGCTGTCAGCTCTGACCTGGAATCCCCGGGTTCATGCCACCTTACTTCACTAGACATCAGGAAAGTTTCTCACCTAAGGTCAACTCTTTCATCTCTGCTCTTAAAAAACTATAAAAAAGTGCATATTTATTATATAACTGACAATTGTTATATAATTGAGAATTCCATACATGCATTAGATTAGTTCCTTTCCTGTTGCTTTGATTAAATACCATGACCAAGGAAACTTTCAAGATAAATTTTTTTAGGGTTTATGTTTCTGGAGGGTTAAGATTCATAGTGGCAGGAAAAGCAGGTGGCAAACATGGCAGCTGGAGCAGAAGGCAGAGAGCAGAAAGAGCATATCTCAAGCCACAAGCAGGACACAGAAAAAGCAAATTCAAACGTCCAAGTCATTAAGCTTTCCAAACTTGCCTCCAGTGATGTACTTCCTCCACCAAGCACATATCCCCTACTCCTGCCCAAACAGAGGCAATTTAGGCCCAAGTGTTTGTGTGTTTGAGTATATGGGGAAAATCTATCTCAAAGCACCACATTTGACCCCAAATCCCCATTGCCATATGCAAAATGTATTTAGTTCAATTTCAAAAATTCCTATACTCTTTCATGGGTTCAATACTGTTTAAAAGTCCCAAGTCTTTTCTGAGACCCAAGTCAACCTCTTAATTGTAATCTCCTGTAAAATCAAAAGATAAAAATCACACACTTATAGTATATGTTCATAATAGGTGTTACCATTCCAAAAGGTAACATCCCAAAGCCATCCAGGAAATCTCCATCTCATCTCAGTTCATCCAAACCACTATATACAATATAGTTTGACCATATTCACTCCCCAAAATTCCCTTTAATTCCACCTAGATCCACTGTTTCCCCAATCTCTCCTTCTCCTCCTCCTCTTCCTCCTCCTCCTCTTCCTCCTCCTCCTCCTTCTCTTTCTCTTCTGCTCCTCCTTTCCTCTTCATCCTATATAATGCACTGAGTCCAATTTGGACTACCAGAGGTACCATACTCTTGTTAAAGACTATAGACTCTTCCAGAATCCCTTAATTTTTGATAGCTTTTCATATCTTGCACAGCTACTGCAAGCTCATGAGTCCAAGTTTATGAACACAGTGGTCTTTATGTGTCCAGAGGACACTGTTTTGCTCTAGTTCTTCCTGGACTTTGGTTCTTACAATATCTCTATCAATATTCTACGGTCAGATAAAAATGAGTCTCTCAAGTTTACCAGCATAGTTGTTTATTCAGTAAGGTGGTTGGAGAATGCAGACTTTGAGCTGAAATAACAGACTTCAGAGAAACTTCATAGGGTTTTGTTTTAGTAGCTAAGGAAATTCCCATGTAATCCATCATATGCTCAAATAGATGATTGATTGTTTAGACCCCTAACTATTCAGGCTGATATTCCAACTTGTTCATGATAGTTGATAAATGGGATTGCTAAACCCCACTCCTCACAAAGAAGAAACAAACCCTTCAAAGGATTTCTGGAAAGAGTGGCTTTAATGGACACAGTGCTTTCCACATTGCCCTATATTCTATATGGAAGGTTTAATGTTGTTACCTGGTCACCAAATGTCCTGCATAAAGTGAAGTTCAAACATATTGTTTGTGAACAATTTTGCACTGTGCAAATAATGTGTGTGTGTGTGTGTGTGTGTGTGTGTGTGTGTGTGAACATTAATCTGTTAGGTGAGATTTTTGTCCTTTGAATAGCAAAGCACTAGATGAAGTAGATTAGTATATAGACTATGAAAGTCTTTTAAAGTCACTATTCTAGATTTTCACAGAAAACCAAATGACAGTCTGCAGTAGTTCTGGCTCTGGAGTTTGAATCTTGTGTAACTCGGACCTTTACTGTGAAAGGTCTCAAGGACTGTAGCTGCTGATCACTTACTCATAACTATGGACTGTTGATTGTAAGCCAGCCTTGGAAAAAATGCTAAGGAATCAAAATGAAATGTAAACCAAGAAGCCTGAGGTCAATGTAAAAAGCCTATTTTTGAAATAATACTATAAATTGGTGTATATAAATTGTACATAATACTGGGTTATTGAGGACATTTTATGCATGTACATAAGAGATTTCAAGCATATTCTCATATCCCCTACTCTCTCAATTTTCACTCCTCTTATTGGTCCTCCTGGTTCCCTAAGCATATTTTTTCACAAGACTATATATATATATATATATATATATATATATATATATATATATATATATATATATGTATGTATGTATGTATGTATATATGCATGTATTTTAACTAAAACCTAGAATCTGTGACTATGAAAATATGAGTTATTTGTCTTTCTGAAACTGACTTTATTTGTATACTTAATATGACTGGTTCTCTTTGTATCATGTTCCTGAAGACAACATGACTTCCTTCTTCTTTTTGCCTTAAATCCCATTGAGGATATGTGCTAAGTTCCCTTCCTCCACTCCTCTGCTGATGGATAGATAGGTTGGTTCCAGTGTTTCGCTATTGTGAAATATTGTGAACACTGATATATAAGTGTATCTGTGATATGTTCATTTGAAATCTTTCAGGCAATACTCAGAAGCGATCATATGTTAGATTTATGTTTCTTTTATTGAAAGATTCCCTTATTGTTTCCACAATGGCTGTTTATATTTCCACCTATATTCAGGGCACCTACCCTTTTCTTCACATATTTGCCAGCATTATTTGTTTACTGACCCACATTTTCACTGTGGTAAAATGAAAAAAATTCTTAATGTATTCTTAATTTTCATTTCTCCTTTGTTTAGTGATGATGATAATTCTCATGTTTACTGATAACTGTCTATTCATTTGCCAATATATTTTGTTTTGGTTTATTTTTTCATTCTTTGGCTATCCTGGAAGGTATTAACCCTCTATCAGATATATAGCTGGTAAATATTTCTCTTCCACTATGAAGGCTTCTCACTATTTCCCTGGAGGGGCAGATGTGACTTAATTTCATAAGGTTCCATCTGTCAATGTCAGCATTATTTTCTGTTCAGAAGATTCTTGCCTATGTCTCTGTCTCTTAAAGAGTTTTAGAGATTCGGGTCTTACATTAAAGGCTTTAACCCACTTGGAATTATTCTCATACAGGGTGAGAAATAGGAATGTAGTTTCACTCTCCTACATGTAGATATCCAATGTTCCCAGAACTGTTTACTGAAGTGGCTCTTTTCTCTTATTCATACTTTAGCATTTTTCTAAAAAGTGGGGTATCTGTAGCTGTGGCTGCGTAGGTTTGTAACTGGATCCTGTATTCTCTTCCATCTGTCTACATTTCTGTTTTGGTACCGATGTCAGGATATTTTGATTATTATGAATCTGTTGTATACATATGAACTTGAAGTTCAGATGTGGTTATACCTCCAGAACTTTTCTTCTTGTCTGCAATTGTTTGGCTATCCAGCAGATTTTGTGATTCCACATAAATTTTAAGATTGTTTTCTCTACTTCTCTGATGAATGGTGCTGAGTGTTTCAAGGGGATTGAATTGCGTCTGTAGATGGCTTTTGGCAGTACAGGCATTGTCAGATATTAAATCTTTCCATCCATGAGAATGAGTGGTCCTTCAACCTTTTAGTACTTTTGTAAATTTTGTTTTTATGCATTTTAAAGGTTTTGGACATAGCAGTCTTCTACTGCCTTCATTAAATTTAACTCAAACTCACCTTCCTGGTGCAATCATGTACAAGATTTGCCTTATTTATTTCTCAAAGTATCTCCTTTTTTTGTATAGGAAAGATACCGATCTTTGTATGTTAACTTTATGTACAGTCATATTGCCAAAAGTACTTATTAATTCTAAGAACTTTCTGATGAAGTCTTTAGAGTCTCTTAGGCATGTAATCATGACACAGAAAGGCTTGTATTTTTAACTCACTGTGGTAGTAGTTTGTGATACACAATGAGGTGATATTCAAAGAAGAAAGGGACAGCTTTTGATGGAGAAGAGTGTCTCAGGGACATTTATAAGTAAAGAATATGCCTTAGCTTGTAAACTAAGGAATAGGAAGGGAGGTGAGGGGCCCAGAGAGGTAACCACATGCAGAAACTCTGAGATATAAAAGAGGATGGAATGGGGAACTGGGTCATGTAGAATAGAAAGGCAAGCAGAAGAAACATGTAGAAAGATGTATGAGAGTCAAGTCTGTCTGATCTCTCTGTACTGTGGAACTATGGTGACTTTGTGTCAGAGCAAAAACTTGTTCTTGTATACCTCTGTGAAGATTCATTTCTAGGTTTATTATGGAGGACAAAAGAAGAAATAAGACTTATTCCTTATAAGGATGTGTCAGATAAGGAGTGGTTTGGAAGCTCATATACCCCAAATGAAATGGCCAAGATAGGAGGCAAGGACCTCCTTCCCATAGTTGCAAGAAGTATTGCTAACCAGGGCAAGCATATTTCTTTAAAAGTCTACACAAAATAAAAAATGTATTATTGAACTCTAATATTCAGGGATGTAATAAGACCTAGTGGGAGCTGACACGGAACTGCAGTGTGTGTACTGCCCCTGGTTTGTGCCTTGTAGGAACATATTCCCCAGTGTGCTGGTCTGTCATATTTCTGCTGTACTTGTCTGTTCTCAGTATCCCGAACTCCATGGAAAGGCAAGTCAACCAATGAGCTTTGTGGTTTCTTTCATGAGCTTTACCACATCTGATCCTTAGCTCTCTCTGGCATGATGGGATGAGTCCATTGTTTCCCAGATCAGGAAGACACCTGTGGGTGAGTTTGGGTGACTGCTGCTCCTCATGCCCAGAGTTCCCTGGGCACCCTTGGAAGAAGTTTCATCACAGGAAAATGAAGTTCTCTTTCAGTGCATGTTATCGTTGGTTCAAGTCTTTGTGGTTGCCTGTGTTCTTGGGATAATTAAAACATTTATGTGGTTTGTTGACTTCCTCAAATTAGTTCCTAGTCTGAACACTGGGATGCCATGGAGGACTTTTAAGAGTGGGTCAATGTTGCTGTCCCTGTCCTTATTCAGCTCATGTTTGGGTGGTCATGCTGATAAGACTTTATGAATATAGCTTCTGATGTTTCTAGGAGGCACAACTTCAAAGCACACTTCATGATCCTCTAGCTTATAAGGTCTTTCACTTCCTCAATGTTTCCTGAATCATAGATGCAGGAGTGACCATGATGCTTGACCCAAAGGGGAAGCTATAAATGAGAACTCCTGAAAGGAACTATTATCTGCAGAGACTGGTTGACTAATATTAATACTGAGGAGAGATTAGAATATTGCAAGTCCATGGGTAAATTACCTTATCTTTGCCTAGTTATAGCACTTTACAACAATCATTCCTTGCACTTTTGTGTAGAGATATATGCCTTGTGATTAATGGACACAAACCTTTTGGAATTTACTAACTTAGAAAGATGCTAACTTCTGCCAATCCAAAAGCTAAGAAATCCATCAAATAGCATCTTGAGCTTTCCCATCTCATTGTACATGCATCTAATGTACGCACAAATATATTTTTAATTTGTCTTGATTTATGTATGACTTTCTTCTTTCTGTAAAACTATAAAACTGCTTCCATGTTGGAACATGGAATAGGAGTCACTTAAATCTGGGTCATAGTCACTCAAAATAATTCTAAAATAAACTTTATTCCCTTCAAGAGGAGAGCTGCAGTTTTTGTATCACCTGTTTGGAATCCAACTGTACAGGGAAAAAAATACATGAGGCCTCAACCTTACACAAAGAACTATAGACAATGAAGGGTAGCTGGGAATGCAAGAGGTGTTCTTTCCTAGCAGAAAATACACACACATTTGTGGTCTCCAGCCAAATGGTCAGCCATGAAAACATACATGTAAGTGGCATTATATGGACTAAACAGGTTATATTTAGGAATATGTGTGAAGAAAAATACATATGTGCATACTATAACAATTAATGACAAAAGAAGCCATGAATTTGAAGGAGAGTGGGGAGAGGTATGCAGAAGAAGGTGGAGGAAAGAAAAGGAAGGGAGACATGTAATTAAACTATAACCCCACAAATAAAAATTAATTAATTAAGAAGATTGGTCTACTTGGTCATTGTGCTATTCATGAGTCAAAGGGAAAAAGAAAAGGCTTAGCAAATAAAAAGAAACAGAAACAGCAGTTTTAGGTAGCTGGTCTTTTGGAGACTAAGTCAGGCAGCTACTCCTCTGGCTCTACCTCTGAGGTGACTTAGAAGTTTTCCTCGCTCTCTGTGCTTTCTCTTCACTACTAAAAGGGAAAGTACTGAGTATTTCCTTAAGTTGCTTCAAAGTTTCTATAATTCCATGTTTCAATCATAGCACAGAACCCAGAAATTGACAGGCAAACAGAGGGGTGAAGGCTGGTGACAGATATTTGGAAGGAGAGACCAGGATGGTAAGAAAATTCCAAGAAAGTAGAAGATTATAGAAAACAAAAAAAATGAGGATCCTAAGAAGGAAAAGTGAGCCAATGGGGTCCCACATTCCCTAGAGCTCAAATAATGGGAATGCTCCAAGGAAATGGGCTCAGCTTAGTGCCCAAAGCACACTGAAGGATACTCAGGTGTGTGGTATAAGAAAGGAGTAAAAGGAACTGTCCATAGCTATTATTGCTCATTATCTTAGAGGAAAGGTGGAGAAAATAGTAGGTGAAGGCTGCTATTTGGCACCGTGTGTTTCTTTGGTAAATTTTTAAAAGTCCAGAAAGTTAGGGATGGCAATGCTTCTAAGGGGGTGTTTAATTAACCTAAATGTTTATGTGGGTATTACAGCTAAAGATAGGATGCTGAACAAGATAGCCAAGAACATCAGAAGGCACTTCATTGACTTTTCTTTCTGCTAACTTTGTTCTTTCCCCAAAGGCTTCACACTGACAACAGAAAAGGAACTGGAAATGGAAGGAAAGGAATCAGAGGTGTCACAGACACTTTTCCGAGACTTTTCTTTCTCTCTCTTTCCACTCATATATTCCTCCAGGCCAACTTGTCATTTGGGGCACTTTTGAAATCCTAGTCTGGGTAGTTTTTTGTTACTGTTGTAGCCTTGACATAATCGTAAGGTTTCTGATGCTACAGCCTGCGTGGGGGTGGCAGGGAGGCAGGTCAGCAGCCTCAGTTCTAACCGAGGTCAGGCTCTCAAATACATAAAGCCAATTACAATGGGAAAGTCTAAAACTGAGTGGAGAGGAATTGCTCTCTTAATGGTCTTTTATATGGTTGAAAACAACTGGCATTTTTGCCAGTCTCCTAGGACCAAAAGAAGTGGGGAGAGTCTTGGATGGATGGATGTTTGGCTTAGATGAGATAAAAAAGAAAAAAAAAATCAATCAGTCAAACAAACAAATAGAATGTTTTCTGAGGGTAAGAATGAAAGGGAGTGTTGTGAATGTGGTGACTGCTGAATGCTTTATGAAAAGGAAAGCGAGGGTAAGGTAGAAAGGAGAAAGGAGAGATGGAGGAAGCCCAACCACTTAGTAGTAGATTTGTTTTCTTTTCTCTTCTCTGAATGAAATGCTTCAGATTTTTACTTTGAATATTCAATCAGTGCAATATGAAAGCAAAAGTCCTCTGTCCATAGCAACAGTGTATCATAAGAACCAGTGAGAGACTCTCCTCAGACCACTAGCCAGCCTACACAATCCAGCTGAAATTTCAAGGGTTCTGAGTAAGCACCGGGAGATGTCTGTCCATACATACCTCCAAGCACTGACTGACACTGGTGACAGTCAACACAATGAGAGACAAAAATAAATCACTACACATGAGACTCCTCTCTTAGCTGACTATCCTCAATGCCTATTCCTTGGGGTAAAACCTAGTTTTAAGGAAGAATGACCTAAATTTTGCTAACTCCTCATTTTATATACACACTCAGCACTCCCTCTTTCCCCTCTGTTCCTCCATGACAAGAGGCCATCCTATCCAAGACTAGCTGGACCCAATCTATTCAACTTTTATAGGAATTAGACACAGACTTGCTCCTCCATTCCCTAATTTCCTTATTATTTTTCTCTATTTGATGTCATCATAACCACAATCTTTCAGCTCTTTTCTGCAGTCCAATGATGGAGAATCTGTCTTCCTACCCCACACTACACCTGCATGTTGGAGCTCAGTGCTTTCCTTCTCCTCCTTCCTTTTCATTACTGCCTCTTGCCAACTGTCTTCTCATTTCCCTAGCTGCTTTCTGCTTGCTCAGTGATCCTTGAATCCAGTCCTAATGACAATTTGGCAGACTATCTGCTCAAGCCAGAAGTGTCCTCAGAACTGTCAAATGTGATGAACATTTATAGCTCTCCCTGATATCTTATCTGGCATAAGACTCCAGCCAAAACTCTCTCTCAAAGGGCCTCCCCATTTTGGGTTCAGAGTCCCCAGAATCTGTGGTTTCTCTCTTATTCTTCTTATAACTCTCAATCCCTGTACAAATTTCTCTTTTCCATTAAGAACAGCCCAGTTGTTCACATTCTTTCTCTGTGCATCCTCTCTTGGAGTAGCATTCCACAACTGCATATCCCTAATAGTAGCTGTCTCTGAAGGGCTCTATCAGATCCAAGCACAGCAGACAAGGCATCTGCAGGTCTTGTCCTTTTTTTCCCTCTCCCTTGATAAACAATTAGATTATATTTCTAAAGCTAGTCACCAAGGTCTAGTCCCTTATTTGGCTACTTTCTTATGCCTGAGTCATTCCTGAGGCTAATAACCAAGGACTAGCTATCAAAACATCCGGGTCACAACCAAAAAAAAAAAAAAAAATCCCATTTGGCTACCCTAATTAACATACCCGATCAGAACTTAGCAACCCATCTTAGTTCCTTCTTCTAACATAGGTATCCACCTCTTTTTCTTCCTCTGAAAATTAAGAAAAGGTATTTTCTGTCCTTTCTGCCTGATTTATCCTCAGCTACCTTGTCTCTTTGCTTTACTGAATTAAGATTCTCTATGTGTTCAGAAATTGGTGTTTGGTTGTGGTCCGTGCCAGATGGGAGCACTCCACAGTATGGGGTCCCTTCAGTCTCCACTTGATCATCTCATAGACTATCCAGATACAGTAGATCTAAACTGAGCTCTGTAATCTCCTCAGGTGAACCTGCTTCTCCTGCAGATTCACTTTCGTACTCTGTTATACAGCACCATTTGGTTTCCAAGTTGCCTTATCCAGAAATCTGGAAATCATCCTTTGTATATTCTCTTTCATCTCCCTCTATCCTATTTCTTAATCCTTAAAGGGTGTTCATTCAATCAAGGTACTTCCAACCTGTAAATAGGTTTCCAATCTAACCACTTTTGCATCCTCAGAACCACTGTATTTCTCCTGGAATACGACAGCGTGCTACTCAATTTCAGTTTTGCTCCCCAGTAGTCATGGCAACACGTAACAGCTGAAAGCCTGTGAAAACGTGTCCTCTGTCTGGAAATCTATCCTTGATTCAGACCACTCTTCTCCACTAGTCAACAATTATACTCCCCTGTTGTCCTCCAAATTCTCTCTGGTTAAGCTTTCTTCGTAACTCTTTCATTGCTTCTTTCACACATCTCCCTTTACGATAGCTAAAGAAAGTCAAATCAGGACTATTCCTGGAGGGATGGAGAAGGATAAGGTGAGCACTGGATAAGAGTTAGGGTCAGGGTTAGTGTTAGAACTAGGGTTGGGTTGGCATTAAAAACTAAGGCTATGGCTACCCCTTGTTCCCTATGTGCCCCGCCATTATCCTCACTATGCCTGTCATCAATATGTCAATGTCTCTTCTGCCATTTGAGAACATAGCTCAAAAAGGCAAACTAAATAAGAAAATTTGTGTTGCATAGTATCCCCTGGGACTAGAACAGTACACTCTTTGAAATCTCTCAATTTGTTTGTATAGTAAGGGGTAAATGGATGTACAAATATATTGGCTTTTAAAAAAACAGGTTTTGATCCAAAGTATTCTGCTACTAAAATACTATATTGGAAATAGATACTCATTTTATAGGAGAAGTTTAAGTCTAGAATTAGATTAGACTTCAAGAAACAATGTACAAGCCTTACACACTTACCAGTGTGTTGAGAGCCGTTTGTGCCGCACCCAAAGATGGCGCCAGCTTCCCGCCTACGACTCAGCAAACAGAGCTGTTGCCCAGCCCGAGAGACATAGTGCGCATGTACCACAGACGTCACAGCCCGCTCTTGAGGCATGCTAATGAGATACTGGAGGGCGCACCAATCAGGTAGCAACACGAGTCTCCTGGGCATTATATAAGCAGTGCATTTTCCTTCCACGTGGTCCCCTGCTCAGAGTGCTGTACAATAAAGGTTGTTCGCAGAAGAATCCTGTTGTCAAAAGTCGTTCCTGCAGGCGGGACGTGGGGCACTCTACACCAGTGGTCATGGATGTATCAATGTTGGACAAGGCTCACTGAAGTTTAAAACAAGACTGAGTACCCCAATTTATAATTGTTCTACTACTAAGCTCTGCCTAGAATGTCTGAGCTTTCTCTCCAAACCCCCTCTGTCTCTTCCCTAGCATTGTAACTATGCTTAATCTCCTGAGCACAGGGGCTCCACCTGACTGGAGAGCTAGATGTACAGTTGTTGTCTTAAGCTCTGGGCCAGGTGTGAGACTGAAGACAATCCAGAGGCTGCATGAAAGGCACAAGCAGAAGAGCAGACACATTTTAGAATTTGTGTGACCAGAAAGGTTGCCTCTTTACAGTTTACATCAGAACCCCACAGACTGTTAGTCATAGGCATATGCCATCCTTGAACTTACTTTTTGAACTCCCAGTTTAAAATTCACCTTGAGTCATGGAGATGGCTAGAAACAGCTCTTCCACCCTCATTTCTAATGGGCATGCTCCAGCAAATTTATATAATTCACCACCACAGCATCTCATTCTTTGAGCAACTTTAAACCGCATCAGTTCAAAAGAGTTTGGGTTTTGTTTTAGCTGGGACTTTTTTGTATATTTGTTTTTTTGTTTGTTTTGATTTTGAATTTTGTGTTCGTTTTTATTTTGAGAGAGTCAGAGAGAATAGACATAAAGTTTCATGACAGGGGTCTGAGGAACAGCTGGGGAAGAAAAAACATAATAACCATTTTAGCATTTTGGGTATAAGTTGGCACTTATTACTTCTCCCATGAAGATATAAGCACCTCGGCAGTTCTGTACTTCTTCCAGCATTACATTTTAATAAGGGAAATAATTATTTTTTAGCAAAGGCAACCAGCCAACACGTTTTTTTTTTCTTTTTGTAAGGTCCCTTGCAGCAAATTTCAAATGATTTCAGGAGTGAGTGAGTCAGCCAGGTTTTCAAGCTGAGCTTGGTGACAAGAATACTGGGATATGATCAACCTGAATTAAGGAAGCATCTATCAGGACTGTCTTTTAGCTCACTAAATGCATAACAGAACAAAGGGTTATCTTATTTGGGTGGAGAGATTTTATTTTCAGGTTTTCATCACTTAAATGAATTGTCTACAGCTTGCTCCTTGGATGTTAAGATGGAGAAATGATAAGGCAGGGTAAATTTGAGAAATACCAGGTGAGAAATTTGAACTGGTTTTCTTTTTTCTTCCTTCCTTCCTTTCTTTCTTCCTTCCTTTCTTTTCTTTCTTTCTTTTTTTTTACAGCAGGATTGTTTATTAAAAGTTCAAAGGAATTGTTTTATCCACCCTTTAAAATTTTTAATTATTTTATTGGCAATTGTCTGTATTTATACTTCAATGTTATGCACTTTCCCCCTCCCACTTCCCCCCTTCACTGGCTTCCATGAAGGTGCTACCCCTCCTGATCACCCTCTCCAACTCAGTGCCTTGGCATTCTCTTACACTGGGAAAATGCACCTTCACTGGACCAAAGAACACTTTTCCCATTGATGCCGATCAATGCTAGACTCTGCTACATATGCAACTGGAGCCATGGGTCTCCTAATGTATGCTCAATGGTTAGTGTTTTATTCCATAGGAGTTCTGGAGGGTTTGGTCGGTTGATATTATTGTTCTATCCATGAGGTTGTAAACCCTTTCAGCTCCTTCAGTCCCTTCTCTAGATCCTTCATTGGGGTCATCATGTTCATCCCAATGGTTAGCTAAAAGGATCCCCAACTGTATCTGTATGACTCTGGCACAGCCTCTGAGGAGGCATCCATATCTGGTTCCTGCCAGTGAGCACTTCTTGGCATCAGCAATAGTGCTTGGGTTTGGTGGCTGCATATTGGGTGGATCCCTAGATGAGGCAGTCTTTGGATAATCTTTTTGTCAGTCTCTGCTCTTCTATTTTACCTTGTATTTCCTCCTATGAGTGTTTTATTCTATCTTCTAAGAAAGAATGAGGCGTCTACATTTTGGCCTTCCTTCTTTTTGAGCTTCATAATGTTTATAAATTTTTCTTGGGTATCCAGAGCTGTTGGGGGCTAGTATCTGCTTATCGGTGAATGCATACCAAGTGTGTTCTTCTGTGACTGGGTTACCTCACTCAGGATGATAGTTTCTAGTTCCATACATTTGCCTAGGAATTTCATGAAGTCATTGTTTCTAATAGCTGAGTAGTGTAAATGTACCACATGTTCTGTATCCATTCCACTCTTGAAGGACATCTGGGTACTTTACAACTTCTGGTTATTATAAACAAGGGTGCTAGGAACTTGATGAAGATTGTGTCTTTGTTATATGTTGGAGGGGCTTTTGTGTATATGCCCAAGAGTGGGATAGCTGGGCCTTCAGGTAGTATTATGACCAACTTTCTGAGGAACCACTAGACTAATTTACAGAGTTATTGTACCAGCTTGTAATCTCACCAACAATAAAGGAGTGTTCCTCTTGCTCCACACCCTTGCCAGCATCTGTGGTCACCTGAGTTTTTGATCTTACCCAATCTGACTGGTGTGAGGTAAAATCTCAGGGTTGTTTTGATTTGCATTACCCTGATGACTAGGGATTTTGAACATTTCTTCAGGTGCTTCTTGCTATTAGAAGGCACAACCTACCCAAACTTACTAGATGCAATGAAAGAAGTACTAAGAGGAAAACTTATAGCTCTGAGTGCCTCCAAAAAGAAACTGGAGACAGTATACACTAGCAGCTTGACAGCACACCTGAAAGCTCTAGAACAAAAGGAAGCAGATACACAAAAAGAAGTAGACAGCAGGAAATAATCAAACTCAGGGATGAAATCAACCAAGTAGAAACAAAAAGATCTATACAAATAATCAACAAAACCAGGAGCTGGTTCTTTGAGAAAATCAACAAGATTGATAAACCCTTAGTCAGACTAACTAGAGGGCATAGAGAGAGTGTCCAAATTAACAAAGTAAGTAATGAAAAGGAAGACCTAACAAGAGAAACTGAGGAAATTCAAGAAGTCATTATATCTTACTACAAAAATCTATATTCAACAAAATTGGAAAATCTAGAGGAAATGGACAACTTTGTAGACAGATACCAGGTACCGAAGTTAAATCTGGATCAGATAAATTACACAAACAGCTCCATAACCCCTAAAGAAATAGAAGCTGTCATCAAAAGCCTCCCAATCAATAAATGCCCAGGTCCAGACAGGTTCAATGCAGAATTCTATAAGTCTTTCATAAAAGATTTAATATCAATACAGTCTAAACTATTCCACAAATAACAGAAGAAGCACTGCCCAACTCATTTTTTGGAGCCACAATTACACTCATACTTAAACCACACAAAGACCCCACAAAAAAAGAGAATTTCAGATCAATTTCCCTCATGAACATTGATACAAAAATACTCAATAAAATTATTGCAAACCAAATCTAAGAACACATCAAAATGATCATTCACCATGATCAAGTAGGCTTCATTCCAGGGATGCAGGGATGGTTCATTAAAAAATATCCATCAACATAGTCCACTATATAAACAAACTCAAAGAAAAAATTCACACAATCATTTCATTAGATGTTGAGAAAACATTTGACATAATTCAATACCCCTTCATGTTAAAAGTCGTGGAAAGATCAGGAATTCAAGGCTCATACTTAAACATAGTAAAAGCAAAATACAGCAAACCAGTACCCAAAATCAACTAAATGGTGAGAAAGTTGAAGCAATCCCACTATAATCAGGGACTAGATAAAGCTGCCCACTCTCCTCGTACCTATTCAATATAGAACAGGAAGTTCCAGCCAGAGAAATTAGACAGCAAAAGGAAGTCAAAGGAAAACAAATCAAAAAGGAAGAAGTCAAAATATCACTATTTGCAGATGATATTATACTTAAGTGTCCCCAAAAATTCCACTAGAGAACTCATACAGCTGATTAAACAACTTCAGCAAAGTGGCTGGATATATTAACTCAAACAAATCAGTAGCCTTCCTCTGCTCAAAGGATAAACATGCTGAGAAAGAAGTTATGAAAAAGACACCTTTCACAATAGTCACAAACAATATGAAATACCTTGGTGTAACCCTAACTAAGCAAGTGAAAGATTTGTCTGACAAGAACATCAAATCTCTGAAGGCAGAAATTGAGCAAGATCTCAGAAGATGGAAAGATCTCCCATGCTCATGGATAGGAAGGATCGACATTGTAAAAATGGCCATCCTGTCGAAAGCAATCTACATATTCAATGAAATCCCCATGAAAATTCCAACTAAAGGATTCATAGTTAGAAAGAACAATTGGCAAATTTGTTTGGAACAAAAATACCTAGGATTTTTGAGAAAACTATTCTCAACAATAAAAGAACTTCCAGGGGAATCCCCATCCCTAATCTCAATCTATATTACAAAACAATTGTGATAAAAACCGCATGGTACTGGTACAGAGATAGGCAGGTAGATCAAAGGAACAGAATTTAAGACCCAGAAATGAACCTACACACCTGGAGTCACTTGATCTTTCACAAAGGGGCTAAAAACATTCAATGCAAAAAGCATAGCTTCTTCAACAAATGGTGTTGATTCAACAGGCAGTCAGCATACAGAAGAATGCAAATTGATCCTTATCCTTTCTTATCTCCTTGTACAAAGCTCAATTGCAAGTGGATCAAAGACCTCCACATAAAACTAGGTACACTGGAATTATTAAAAGAGAAAGTGGGGAAGAGTGTAGAATACATAGCCTCAGGGGAAATTTTTCTGAATAGAACACCAATGGCTTATACTCTAAGCTCAAGAATTGACAAATAGGACCTCATGACATTGCAAAGTTTCTGTAAGTCTAAGGACACTGTCAAGAAGACAAAATGGCAGCTGACACATTGGGAAAGGATCTTTACCGATCCTACATTTGATAAAGGGCTAATATCCAATATATACAAAGAACTCAAGAAGTTAGACACCAGAGAATCAAATAATTCTATTTAAAATTAGGTACGGGGCTAAGGAAAGAATTCTCAGTTGAACTGGTTTCTTAATAGTAAGATTTATTAAAAACAAAATATGAATCTTCAATGATGGGGAATATTATAAACCATGTTATAACTCATAGGCAAGAACCCTCTTCAAGGAACAGTTTAGGATCTCTCTTTGCAGACCCACTCTGGAACATGTTGCTCAAAAAATTCCCCTCAGAATTTCTCTTAAACCACATGCCCAAATATATAGAGAGAACTGTCATTCTGTCTTAAGCCTTCCTTCTATACTATAGTATGAAGTCAAACCAAATGGTATTTTGAAAGTTTGATATGCTAACAGGTAGTAATCAGTACTTGGAAATAGAGAATGGTAGGGGCATTCAGTCATGATACAATCAAAAATCTAGCTCAACTTAGGAGGACTGAAGAAAAAAACAGGTTTGTTTTCAAATTTCACCTTTTCTTTGATTAGGGGAGTTCATTGTTGTTGCTGCTGCTGCTGCTCATGTGTTTGCTTACACTTCCTTTTATTTTGGGATTTTCTTTTGTTTTGTCTTGAAATTCTATAGGTTGATTTTGATCTCTTTCCTTTTTCAATCCCTAACTTTTAAAATAATTTATAATCTCCAGAATTCTGGGTATTAGTTTTCAGATGTCACTATAAAACTCTCCCTCTTGCCTTGGAATGGATGAGAAGTATATTCAGAGACTAGTCAAAGGATCTATAAAGTCACAGGTACTATCAGCCCCTATTATGAAAGTCTTTTTCTTTTTAAGTGTTCGCCACATACTATAGTCCAAACTTTTACAATCTGAGCTATAATAGCAAAGCTAATTCAGTTCATTTTTTCCTCTTTATATTTTCACAGAAGATTTGTTTGTAGCCATCGGTCTTAGGGTTTTATTGCTGTGAAGAGACATCATGACCAAGGAAACTTTGTAAGGGCAAACATTTGATTGGGGCTGGCTTAAAATTTCAAAGATTCAGTCAATTTTCATCATGGTGGGAAGCATGGCAGTATGTAGGCAGACATGGTGCTAGATAAAAACGTTGAGAGTTCTACATCCTAATTTAAAGGT
>NC_137977.1:26820467-27007967 GCF_963924665.1 Micromys minutus | reverse complement strand
AGAGGATTCACGGTGTGTGTTGCAGGGTTGCAGGGTGAGGCCTCTGTAGACTCTGCCTTCTTCATAGTTTTGCAGCCACCTCACAACCCCAAAATTGTCAGAAGTATTAAGAATAAAGCCAAGAAGATTTACAGCTCACAGGGCATGATTATACATACAGTCTGGAGGCTGACAGATTCCCACAAACAACCCTGTATTTATATAGTGTAAATAAAAAGGTGTTGCTTAGGTTTTATAATGGGATCCTTAATGGTCTCAGCCACATTAAGAATGAGAGAACTGAATCCTGGAGATGTTATGCTCTCTGTACCGAGTCACAAGCTAAAAATGGCGATAGCTCTGCCATTTGTTTATCATTGCACTGAAGACAAAGTAGCCATCCTGTCCGACCTAGATAGTTTTATAATTCAACTGAACCACACTCTCCAAGGGTGTCAGTCTATTGCAGGATGAGAAAGGACTAGAACTCATTGTCACATAGCCACTTCTTAGCAGAGTTAGAATTTATTCTTGGAATACCTCTAAAAAGGGACTCCAGCAGTCATCCCCCACTCCAAAGTCACCCACATGCTATGAAACCATTTGCTATTTCCTTTTTGTCCCCAATTTTTTATATTTTCTTTTATTGGATATTTATTTATACTTCAAATGTTATTTCCTTTCCTATTTTCCCCTTCATAAAACCCTGATCTAATCCCCTATCCCCCTGCTTCTAAAAGAATGCTCCCCCTACCTGCCCACCCTCTCCCTTCAACCTCCCCTCCCTGGCATTCCTCTACACTGTGGCCTTGAGCCTTCACAGGACCATGGGCCTCTCCTCCCATTGATTCCCAATAAGGCCATCCTCTGCTACATATGTGGCTGGAGCCATGGGTCACTCTGAGTGTACTCTTGGTTGGATGTTTAGTCCTTGAGAACTGAACACACACACCTATGGTCACTTTGATCACAAAGGAGCTAAAACCAACAAGTGGAAAAAAGACAGCACTTTCAACTAATGGTGCTGGTTGAAATAAAGGTCAGCAGGTAGAAGAGTGCATATCGATCCATTTTTATTGCCTTGTACAAAGCTCAAATCTAAGTGGATCAAGGACCTTCAGATAAAACCAGATACATTGAAACTAATAGAAGAGAAAGTGGGAAAGAGCCTCAAACACATGGGCACTGAGATAAAGTTCCTGAACAAAACCCCGGTGGTTTATGCTCTAAGGTCAAGAATCAACAAATAGAACCTCATAAAATTGCAAAGTTTCTGTAAGGCAAAGGATACTGTCATTAGGACAAAATGGCAACCAACAGATTGGGGGAAAATCTTTACCAAACCTATATCTAATAGAGAGCTAATATCCAATATATACAAAGAACTCAAGAAGTTAAACTTGAGACAATCAAATAATCCTATTAAAAATGGGGTACAGAGGTAAACAAAGTATTCTCAGCTAAGGAATATTGAATGGCAGAGAAGCACCTAAAGAAATGCTCAACATCCTTAGCCATCAGGGAAATGCAAATCAAAACAACACTGAGATTCCACCTCACACCAGTCAGAATGGCTAAGATCAAAAACTCAGGTGACAGCAGATGCTGGCAATGATGTGGAGAAAGAGGAACACTCCTTCACTGTTTGTGGGATTGCAAGCTGGTACCACCACTCTGGAAATCAGTCTGGTGGTTCCTCAGAAAATTGGAAACAGTACGACCTAAGGACCCATTTGCTATTTTGTCCATTGTTTTTATTTTTTCTTACTATTGATGCATCTAAACTTAAATTAAACAAAATCATCTTTTAAAAATGGACTAGTTTACCTGTGCACATGTGTAATTTCAGCACAAAAGATGATGATATACAAGAGAATATCAGATTCAAGGACAGCCTAAGATATAGATAGAGAATCTATCTTTTATCAAACAAAAAAATGAGGATGGGTACTTCTTCAAACTCTGAATTTTTCTATCACAATTCAAATTAATTGTGAAACTTAAAGATACAATTAATTAGCCAAGAGTTTATTCTTCCCTTGGCCTTGTATGGGTGTCCACTCTAGTTACAGAATCTCATTTAGAAGTTAGACATACACTCTTTCTCTTTAAAAAGACTATTTATAGAATGCTGTGTATTCCATGCATTGTGTGTAGGCTGTCTTCTAGGACCTGAAAAACAATAGAGAACAAGATGGTATCCTCTCATAGAGCATATATTTCAAATCACACCTAAGTAAATACCCAAGATAACATCAGCTGGTGAAATGCACTGTAAAATAAATAAAATGCGGTAACTCTGATAGGGTGGGCTTTTTAGAGATGCCACAAACAAAAGAAGTAATCATCACTTGCAAATATTGGAAGAAACTTTTGTAGAAGGTACCACAGGCGGGGGCTCTGAGCAAGCAGTGCATGTGTGGGGCCCAGGTAGATGACACAGGTATCCATGAAAGTCTGGATCCAGGATACACTGAGATATCAAAACCAGTAAATGTACAGAACTCTTATAGGATATAACATTATGCTGCATAGAACCTGTGTATGTGCTTTTATATCCTAAATCACATCTAGATCATTTATAATACCTAAACCATTCTAAATGCCATTCAAAGAGTTACAGTCCATTGTTTAAAGAATAACAAAGAGAAGCTTCTTCATGTGCCCAGAGCAGATGCAATTGTTTTCAAGTAATTTCAACATATTTCAATTGCACTCATGGAGATAGACTTCATGCAATGTAGAAGTCTGATTGTATTTGAATTTATATTAAAGCTACCAGAGGACTTTGAGTAGAAGAGGGAATCTAGACTTGTTTCAGATCTAGAAAACCAGCAAGAAGAAGGCACAGGAGCTGGAGACCTACGTGACTAATGGTGATACAGGACTTGAACTGAGGAGTCAAGTTCAAGTGCTGAGGGGAAACTGTACATATTCTCTGCCAGCCAAAGCATCTAGCCACAATAACTGGTATTTGTGTGTGCAACCTATTTATGGGCTATTTCAGAAATTCAACAGTAACAGCCCAATTAGTTGGTGTCTTTGAACTCAAGAAGAACTATTTGTCAGTTTTTTGTTCTTTGTTTTTCTTTTTTCTTTCTTTCTTTCTTTCTTTTTTTTTTTTTTTTTTTTTTTTTTTTGACATCCAGAACTAACTTTCAGGGAACAAAGAACATCCTTTCAGTCCCTTCAGTAAAGGCATGTAAAAACACCAGTCAGTTTTTCATCTGTTTGATCCATGGGAAAAGGAAAGCCTGATCCTCTGGGCCTTTCACATTCAATGCAAACTCTTTTTTTTTTTTTTTTTTTTTTTTTTTTTGTTTGCTGATGGGGACATTTTAAAGGATATATTTAAGAATTTAACTCTGGTTAGTAAAAAGTGATATCACTGTAGATGTATGACCATGCTGAGGCCAGGCACACCTGCAGAAGCAGAGTTCCTAGGATCAGGATTTCTGAGTTCTTGCTGTTTCTCAGCAACCTTGAACAAACATTTTCCCTTTAGGAATTGGCCCTGGATTCTCATAGACAAACTGAAGGGCTAGACTTGAAATCATTTCTAAGTTCTTCCACCCCAGCTTTTACTTACAGTGTTCCACTAATCCTTCTGCAGTTGTGTTGATTTTGAAGAGCACCATGCTGGCTCTGTGTTGTCCTATATGCACAGCAAAGACTAGAGTAATTGATTTGGGGCACTCCAGATAGCCTAGGCTGTAAAGCAAGAGTGTGTAATATCCTCAGCAGAAAGATCCTTATAAGGAGGAGACAGACAATATCTGCCAACTATTTATGGCATCCAAGAAAGCTATCACTATCTTTTAAGTATCTAAATACTAAAGGGCCTACAGAATTATCAGAGAAATTAGGATTTATCTTAGTAGGTAAAATGCCAGTTGATAAGAATTTAAAAAGATACCGAGCAAGCTCAGCAACAATACTTCAGGATGTGTTCTACAATCTGGTTTATGTAATGACAAATATGGAGTAAAACAGGCTGAGGCAAACTCAAGCTCCTAACCTCTGCCCATTTATTTAACCAGTTTAACCAATCATCTATGGGTTAATGATATGATCCCTTTGCAAACAGATCCAGTAGCTTTGGAAAAGAGGTAGAAATTCAAGGCAGTCACAATGCAGTATATGTTCATCAATAATTAGAAATTTTGGAAGGGGCTAAGTTCTGCTGAGATGCTGGAATTTTCCTTTCACACTTAGCACCAGAAAGATGTGCCTAGATCAGATTGTCAAGTTAGTATTCCAGAATCTCCCAGTACTTGTCCCAAGACCTATAGAATTAAAGCACCCCACCGTCATAGACCAAGTATCCCCTTTTTCCTTGTGTTCCCTCTAAGGAGCACATATCTTCAACTTTGGGGAGAAAAAAAATGTCCATTTCTAGTGACATATTGAGAAAGGGTGTTGATAATTGAGACTTGAATCTCCCCTAACATAAATGATGGCATATCTGGTAGAATAAAGACAAAGCATAGCAAGACCCCTCTAACTCCATCTGTCCCTTCAGCAGGGGCAGCTACTACTTCTTCATGTCCTGCCCTCCATGTCACCTTAATAAAGAGAACATATCAGAGCCAAATTCCCAAATCTCAAAGCTATTTGCCTGGACTTTGTCTTAGTTCATACTCTGAACTGCTTTTTCTGGTGAACCATGTTTCCTAGTTGCTAATAATTTCTGGGACTCTGAGATATATCTCCAAACAGATAAGGTGATTTACATATTTCTGGAAACCGATCACTTCCCTCCACTTATGTCTTACAGTGACTTCCATGACAATGTAGGCTTCCATTCATTAACTCAGTGTCTACTACATGGTAGGCACTCTAATGTGCAGCAGGAATCCAGTGGTGCACACTCCCTGTTTACCCACACAACACTCTCACCAGTAGGGTCCTGAATAGCACTGTCTCCCAGACACTGATACACTGTTCAATTATAGACTACAGACAGAGCTGATCATTGTCAGAAATTCCCACTTATCCCTAGGACTTGGTTTTACCACACCATACAGCTGACATTCTTCTGTATTCTCTCTGTCTTCACCTCAAGGAGGCCGGGTGAGCACCAGCCTCTTTAAGCCCAGCAGTGCCAGAAAGCAGAATCACAATCCCTAGTCATCCAAGGAAGACGTGTGATCCAAGCTCATGGTCCTGCATTGCTCCGCAAGCACATTTCTGGATCAGGTCTAGTTTAGTTGGAAAGTAGAAACATACAGAAGATCACAACTGACCCATACCCTGGATTAGGGTAGAAGGAGAAGTAAAGTTCATTCTCTGAATCTAGTAACCAACAGGACAGAGTTAGAAGAATTCTGGAAAACAAAGGGGGCAAGGACATTAACAGGCAAAACAGCAGATGTCGTCTATAAGAATTCCTTTTCCAAAACAGATTACAGCATTTTGAAAGATGCAGACAGTCTCTCTAATGGCAAATAAACTAGGATGAGCATCATTTATTAGTTCCTTTCTTGTAGCAGGCCTGGAGAATGCTCAGGTCTTTGGACATATAGTTCAATCAATCCTTTACATAAGGATGGCTCCCTTTTAAAAGTCGGTTCCATAATTTGCAAGACCTGGCACAAAATGAAAATATGAACAACTTATTAAACAGGTATTGAGAAGCTAAAGATAGCCACAGCAGAATGTCAACCAATTGCACAGATAACATGAACATGGAGTTTGCCTTCTCAACCAGCAAAATTTTCCTTCTATATAATATACTCAGTGTTAATCAGAATTACAATGCAAGACACATGCTTTAGTTCTGCTTAGCTTTCAGTCTGGGATAGAAATGGAAAAGCTAAAAAGATACCAAGAGAGAAGTGACTTTGAAGACACATCTAACAGTAGGCTGTCTTGTGTCAACAATTCTAACAAGTGAGCATTTCCTTGGACTGAATAAATAGGATATGGGTTAGTAGATGGAGGGATGAATGCATCCCTGTCTGTTTTGTGTTACTTAAGTCTAATGAGTGATGTTGGGTTAGGTTCCCACTGCCAGTTGGCTTGATAGCATTCTTTAAGGCTTGGAATCAGAAAGCAATCCTCTGACACCATGGTCTTGAGACTACCAGATTTCAGGACAGTAAGAAAATTAATTTATGCTGTTTAAACCACCCAGGGTTCTTTTGTTATAGTAATAATAGAAATAAGTATAACACTCAGACATATAAGTAAGTCTAAGGAACTCAAGAGCATTTTGAGGATTTGGATAATCCAGATAAGAGAATATAAAATAAGTATTAGAAATGTTAGCAGCACCACTGTGCTCTCTGTATCCATAGCAGCTTCAAGGCCAAAATTTGGAAATTGTAGAAAAGTAGAGAATAGACAAATTAGGAAAACCTTCAGCCAACAACTAAAGTTTATTGTAATTCTTCAGGATAAACATTATAAACCTCTGGAGTTTAAAGAGCAGCTTAGAGAGCCCAGTTGCAGGGAAAAGCCAGCTGGCAGTCTGTTCCCATAAAATCTAAATGTGAGTGCTCCTGGGAAACAAAATGAAGACAAGTTCTGCCTCAACAACATGATCACCCTAAGACATGTACATACAGAGAAAAGGCCATGTGGGGACATGGAGAAGGCAGATACTGCAAGCCAATGAAAGGCTTTATGAAAAGGCACTCTTTCTGAGACTTGGAAGAAACGTGAAGATTATATAGTCCTTAAAATAGTGGGAAGCAAGTCAATTTGCAAAGGAAATGACTAGAGCTAAGACCCTACTATACAGAATTATATACAGCTTAAATAAGAGAGTTTCAATGCAAGCTTTCAGAAAAAGCATAGCTTAAGCATTTGGCACAAAAATACTGTGCTCCATCTTGGTACAGTTTTATTAATAGTAAAGAGACACATTACATTGCATTGATATGAATATATTCACACACACACACACACACACACACACACACACACACCTCTGTTAATCCTGAATCTGAATCTCAAGGCAGACTGTTAGTTTCTCTTCCTATTGCTATGATAATATATCCCAATGGAAACAACTAGGTAGTAATGGGTTTATTACCTCACAGCTCCAGGTGATAGTTTCTCACAATGAAGAAGCTACTAGTCACATCATCACATCCACAGTCAGGTCCAGACAGCAGTGAACAGGTGCACTTCCGACACTCAGCCCAGCTCCTGCCCACAATTAAGACATGTCTTCCTGCATCAATTAACACAATCATGACAATCCATCTCAGTTGATTCTACACTTTGTCAAGCTGACAATTAAAATTAACCATCAAACCATATCAGAGAATGTACCATTAGCTGTCTGGCAATGTGACAAGATGAGGGGGTGCAGTAGAAGGGGAACTAAATTCAATCATTTATCAATTACTTCAACTGTTAATGAGATGTAAATCCTCCCATCTTTACCTAACAATGAGTAAGGGAAGACATAGGCTGAAGGACCAAAGCAGAAAACACACACATATACCAAACAAACAAACAACAACAAAAACAAGGTCAACTGAGAACTTATCCTACCCACCCATCATCTGAATTAATTCTGTCATCACCTAGTTTAAAAAAAAAATTCAAACTAATATTCCTTTGCCCTTTTTTTTCTAACTTCCTGTCAACACACTAGGACAGCTCCACATAACAAATATAATATGAGTCACACAAGTAATTTTAAATTTTAGGGCCCACCTTAGAATGTTAACAAGAAGAAAAAGGGTAAAATTAGTTCTGACAGTGTATCTCATTTAATCCAGCATACCCAAACTATGTTGCCCTTCATGTGTAATCATGAGTTCGCTTTGAGCTAGTCCACACTCTCTGGAACCACAAAAGCCCAGACAGTGGCTCTTCACCTTGGTTGTGACCCCTTTGGGGTCACTTTTCTGATATCCTTTATATCAGATATTTGCATTATTATGCTTCATAACAGTAGCAAAATTACAGTTATGAAGTAGCAATGAAATAATTTTATAGTGAGGGAGGTTACTACAACATGAAGGGCCATATTAAGGGGGTCACAGCATTAGGGAGGTTGAGAACCACTGCTCTGGAAAGTATTTTGTAGGATATCACATCTCCTCCACATGTCACTAGCAGTTATGACACAAGGTAGGGTGGAGCAAGGACAGCGGGCACTCAGCCAAGGCCAATTCTAAAAGGCAGGCCAATTGGAAGACAAAACTAAGCAAGCTTTCCCAATGTTACAGGTGCGTTCATTCTCCTTTCAAAGTTTTTCATGTGGGATATTCTAATGTATATTTATTCTGCAAATGTACAAGAACACCTGAGATGAGAAATGGACAAAATGCATCCCTCAAACTTCGAATTCACTCATTAGAACTTTTCTCATTACTATTAATAAATACAATGGGACAAAATAGCATTGTTCTCCATGAATGTCTTCATTTGATACTTACATATAATTAAGCAAACTGAAGTGCTGACACCGTTCCTTGAATTTCTCGTCCTTGTTTTAATGCCTGTCACAGTTGAAAACCAGATCCCTTCCCAAAGATAAATTGCTGTAAATTAATGGATGCATTTCTAGATGCACTTGAAATCATGATATTCATTTTCTTTTAATTCTCAAAACTCTCCTTTAAAACAGCCTTTGCAACAATTCCTCAAGTAAGTTTCCACAGGACTGCTATCCGTTCCTGTTGATTGCAGTTTTCTTCTTATACTTCTAAATTGTGTATTTTACGTCTGCACTGGAACAAACTGGTTAAAAACATCTGTTTGGGTACCAAGGCATTGTCCCAGCACACTACAGTGAGAGGCGATACTTAATATAGAGGAAGTACTAGGCTTAGTGGAGAAGCTGCAGAGCAAAGGTGACCACTAGATGCTGGGGTAGGTGACCTACAGCTGGCAAAGAGCCTGAGCCTCCATTCACATAGTTCAAAGAAAGTGAATTTTTGCAGTGGCAGATGAGCTTAGAAGCATATTAATTTCTAACTGAGCCTTCAAGTGAAAACACAGCTCATCTGAGACCTCAGTTTCAACCTCACGAGAGCCCCAGTGGTAGCCAATAAACTGTCTCTGTCCACACTGCTAACTGTAGGACACCGAGGTAAGGAATACATGTGTGCTGTGTTCAGCTGCTGCCAATCAACACAGCAATGTTATGTTACACGGCAACATAAAGCTCAGAGGCTCAGCTTCTCTTTAAGTGTGCAGAGTTGTTTTTTTTTTTTTTTTTTTTTTTTTTTTTTTTTTTTTTACAGACAGCATGTGACCATGCTGAGCTGCAGACTCTGAAGACAATGGGAACATTTCCAGACATCTCTTTTGCAAATACTCTATCCAAAATAGGTCTTCCAAATAGTTTATTCTTCACACATTATTAAAATATAAAGTGCAATGAAGGAATAGACTAAATATGCTTACATCTAAATCTGCCTCAGAAAGTGAAACTAGACCCCATCCTAGAGCATGCCTTAATTTTTTTTCTTTCTTTCTTTCTTTCTTTCTTTCTTTCTTTCTTTCTTTCTTTCTTTCTTTATTTATTTATTTTTTCTTTTTTTTTTTTTTTTTTTTTTTTTTGTGAAAGGCAACTGTGTCTCTTGAGATCCCAAAAGTCATTTAGTGAGCTGCTAAATGGTGACTGAATGGGGTCATTGTCCTTCTCTATCTCCATCACATTAGGAAATGATACACAGATTCTGCTACAGTTTTTAAAGTTTTAATTTTAAAATGGGTTCAGATTTAAGTTTTGAAATTGGTGCACCCACATGCACTCTCATAGTTAGGATCCCTACAAACAATGTAATAAATGAAATTCAAGATCCACGGTACATCTGTGCTACAGTCCTAAAGAAACTTCAGAAATAAAGCTCAAAGCTCATCATCATCTTTTATAATGTACTTAAATGCCTCCTTATAAAGCATTGAATTCACTCAAAACCCAGTGTATGTTTACCTGCAAGGCACAGGAGCCCAGGTTCACGGGCACAGGAGCAGCTGTGTAATTTAATAGGAATTTTGCAGCCTCCAAACCGTGGCCCATCTCATAGTATCTGCTCCCACTTTGCAAACAGCCTCTCTATATTCACTGTAAAAATTCCTTCCCCAAGCAGGGGGCTCTTTGGATTGTCTCTTTAATATATAGATTAAGTAGAATAATACATTATTCAGGCCCTTGAATTCCTTACATCATATGCTCTGGGGTGGCCTCACAGTGCCTTTCTTGTCATTTGTCTCAGTTTCTATCTCTTGCTATAAAGGAAATGGCAAAGAATTTATACTGAATTCTTTTCTTCTCCTTCACTGGTGCCTATGCTATCTCAATGAGATACGTTAAATAAACTTAAAAATCAAGGCATGAAGGCCAGCAAGACAGCCCAGTTGGTACATGTGTCACCAAGCCTGATGACTTGAATTTGATCCCTACCTAGTGGAAAGAACTGACTCCTACAAGTTGTCATCTGACTTTCACATGCTCTCACATATGATACACATATGCACACACAAGCAAATAAATAGATAAACAAAGCATAAGATGGAATACAAAATTTTAAAGACTAATGAAATCAGTTACTCACTCATAACTACACTTTTATTTAGTCATCTTGAATTTGGTGACATATCAGATAAATACAGGCCTTCATGTTGCTTTTTCTTTTTTGTTTTTTGTTTTTTGTTTTTGTTTTTTTTACCAGAACCTAGTCTAGTAAATAGTATACATGAATATCAGCTAGAAATATTTGTACTTTCCAGGGACTATCAAACAAATATTCTAGATTATATTCCTAAACATTATTTCTTCTCAACTTCAGCGTTTTTAATGTATATCACAGAAATACTGGCATAAATCAATGTTTCCTAGCTTGCTATTATATTGTTCATACAGCACTGTTTCAACCATCACCTATCACATTGGGTAAAATAAGGGTTTTCAATGCTCTATGATGTTTATGGTTTTCATGATTACATCCCATGACATTAAGGTGTCACCAGAAAAAATCAAATCCTGAGTCACAAAGACTACAGTTAAAGATGAGTGAACTCAGTTATTGACAGACCAGCTTAGTCTTCACTACCCTTTATCTTTTTAGCCTTTTTATATTTAGCTTCCTTCAAAACCCCAGTAGCATTGCTCAGGACTCTATATTTGTGTTCTAGCTGGCAGAAACAGCCTCTCCCAAGCTGATTATCCCCACCACTTCATGCTCAGACTACCATGTTACTTGCACGGATTATGGCCCAGACACTTGCTTCAGGGAATACAATACATTAAGTGATGGGAAATCTCAACCATGATTTGGTGACAAAGGCTTGCAGTTTCCAACTTGCTAGGCTCTCTCCCTTACAGCTCTTCCCTCCCTTGTTTTCTACCCTCTTTGCTTTAACAAAGAAAGTTGCCCTGTTAACATTTGTCCTTTAGAAAAGCTCATATGGCAAAGAGTTGAGGGTGCCAACAAGGGCCAGACTCTCAATCCTGCTAATGCAAGTGTGAACAGATTTGGAAATCAGAGCCTTCCATAATAGAATTCCATCAGAATGTCTACAATCTCAAAAACATTTTCATTACAGCCTTCTCGGAGACCTTGAGAAAAAAGGCTCACCTATTCCATGCCCAGGTTCCTGTATTGTAAGAACTATGAGATAGTAAATGTTATCATTTTAAACTACTAAATCTTCAGGATCGATTTTTATTCAACAATGAGCCAACATAAAAAGGAGAAAGATGGAAGTCGGCAATCTGAAGGTTTTCCTCAATCTGAGGAAAGTAAATCATTTCTGGAAGGCCAAGAGTGTTAACATGGATACACCAGTGGGTAGACTCCTTTAAAAGAATATACAACTGGAACTGAAGCCAGGGAACACTATATCCAGGCAGCAATTTTCTCTGTTATACATTAGAGTCCTAATATTAACAAGAAAGAGGAAATGAGAAAATGGCTATAGATATAATCAGGTTCTGCTAAAGCTATCAGTGAAGAAGCCTCAAATGAGACTGTTAAAGGTGATTAAATTTAGTAAAATTTTATAAGTTCTTAGGTTGAGAGTAGTGTAGCTATAAACATTAATTTAAGGTTAGTTTGTTGTCATGTTTGAATGCACAGTTTTGAGTGTCTTATTTGATTATTTAACAAAAATTTTATAACACCTAAAGCTGATCATTCATGTATTATTCAAATACATTGACTAAGATCATAGGTAATAATGTTTATAAATTTGTATTTCATGTGATTTTTTTATTTAAAAGAGGGGCACTTTATATTAGAGCCATCATTCTGTTCATTTTAGACTAGATAGCTTAAATACAAAGACATAGTTCCATATTTCTATTTTAGAGGTTGGAAGCCTTAGATCAGAATACTAGCATGGTGACATTCTCCTGAGGACTCAATTCCTGGATTCTAGACAGTTGATGTCTCATTTTGTTCTTCAGAGAGATGGGGGGGCAGGAAGGAGGGCTGGAGGAAGGGAGGGAGGGAGGGAGGTGTGCAATGTTTTCGACAAAGTTCCAGTCCTCTCTAATTATATCCTTATTATAATTTCATTTAACCATAGTTGCTTATAAATAGTCTACCTAGAAATATAGTCATACTGTTGGGTAAAGCTGCAACATCTGAAAGCAAGAATACACATTTTGGACTGGATTGGTCACTTGATTTCATAATGTTTATAAAGAGCTACCACTAAGACAAGAAGTGACCAATGTTTTCTTATATTTGCATAAAGTATTGTCTTTTCTCAGAAGCATCTAATAAAGCCATTCATTATTTTTGGAGGTAAAATAAACATGAGTCCCATTGCTCAATCCAAATTCCCCTTTTCTTTAGTGTTTGGAATGTCTCCCATGCTCCATGGAAAGAGACAATATGTTTGATGCATACTATATATATTCAAACACTTTTATTTGTATATGCACTTAAAATATTTAGTATTATAGCTTGAAGAACACTATTATAATTGTGTTCCGTTTCTTTGGTAGAATTCATAGGCTTTTAAGGAAACTGCAAACCATCTGAAATTTTAGGCAGAGGCCTTACATGTATGCTGGAGGTAGTAGTAACCAATAACACCTGTCTTGTGGGATTATTTGAAGGTTCAAATAAGAAAAATCTACTTAAATTACACAGTCTAGATTCTACTATAAAGTAAACTCAATTTTTTAGCTGAGAAGGAATGGGCATACTACTTAGCATCACCATCATCAACACTGGCATTAACTGACCAGGCATCACTGTCACCAATGCTGATGTGAGCTGGCTAGACATTTTGCAAATTGGAAGTTGAAAATACAGTAAGGCCCTCCCTAGTGAGTGGTACCCTGGACATAAAGTGTACACTGGGGGTGCCATTCCTAGTCATGACTGTGTAGGTTAGATCCCAAATAGCTTCCCCTTTATTTCTAAAAGATAGCTTTGATCGCTGGCTTTGTTCTTGGCTTTGGCTGAATGCTGACCACACAATGGTACACACAGAAATGTGGCCCTTGTTGCCAAGGTTTTTCTTTTATCTCATTTATATTCATGAAGGACATAAGCAAGAGTCTGGACTGGAGGTTACAGATTTCACCCCAGGAAAAGTGGCTTGGAAGGGTTTCTTTGAGAAGATAGCATTTAGATGGAAACCTAAAAGGAGATAAATGACTAAGTGAAACAAAACTTTAGGGAACAGCGTAGGCAAAACCATATGCTTGTAGGGAGCTTGGCATTTTTGAAATCCTTATACCAGCATGGCCATGGCAAAGCAGCCGAGGAGGAAAGTTTTATAGGATGTTTGGAGGAAGAGTGAGGAGAAGAAAATCTGTTGTTTCTGTTACATGTAGCCGGAACCATTGGATGGCTTTATTTTAAGGTCCATTTAGATGCTACATTGAGAATGACTAAAGAGGGAACCTATGGGTGAAGTTCTTCAAATGAGAGGTGATGATATCTTAGGGTAAATAATGTCAGTTGAGATGGAGATGGTGAGCAGACCGAAGTTCTTAGGGATGAAACTGTCCAGACATCCGATGGGCTTGTTCAGGGAAGGGAAAGGTGATGGTTTGGATTTTGGCTATAATAATTGTGTAGATATATGTTAAAGTTAACTGACATGCAGATGGCCAAGTGAGAATGAAAACAAATTTGCAATGGAAAAGAACGAAGAAACTCCATCTTGTTAACTAAGTTCAAGACATCTATGGGACACACAGGTGAACAAAAATGATAAAGTCAACATGAATATGTGAAAAGATCTTAAGGAAATACTTAGACTGGTGATACACTTTTGAATATGATTAACATAAACATCGAATTTGAATAAAATCCACAGTAACTAAGGAAGCAGTTTATGGAGAAGACAAGCCAGAAAATGACATCATGAAAGCCAAGAGGAGAAAGTATCTCTACATGGAAAGACTATCATGCTGTATGCTGCTGTATGGCTCAAACTCTAATAAAGACATTGTTTAAGTCAAATGCAGGTCACACAAACAGCTTAAGTGGCACATTGTCAATTAGTAAGAGGGAACTGAAGATAAAGAATTATTATCAGAATATGCACACAACTCTTGGCAAGCCTCGAATAAAAGGAAACAGAGAGATGGGGTTGTCTAGACGAGTTTTGGACCAAGGAAAAGTTTTGGTTCCGTGGATTTTATGCTGGGGTATACTGGAGCCTATCAGATTGCTGAGAGACATGAGCCAGAATAAAGAAAAAGAAGAAGCTACTGGGAAGGAGAGAGATGGGATGTTATAATTAACAGATATGCGGAACGTAATCCCCACCATGACCACTGTGAATTAAGAGAGGATTCAAGGTTGCAAGTTTGGATTCATTTGGTCCTTTGGATGTTGGTGGTTTCCAGTTTTTCATTGTAGCCTGCAAGGAGTTCTTTGCCGTACAAGAATGTGTGAGGCTCATCTGAGTTAGTAGTTTTCCAGAAGGTGGAGAAGGAGATGAGAGGCAGAGGAGCTAAGTGTATTAGAGGGAATCCAGGAAGGGCTATTTAGGGAAACAGGGCCAATTCAATTATAGTCCATTAAGTGTCTGCAATAGGCAGACACTGCCCTCAATTGGTTGACAAGCCAAAAGGTCAACCATCAGACAGTAGGTTTGTTTGTTCTGTGTCATGTGTCTGCACTGGAGTTTTCTTTGCAGCCTGACTTGTTTGCTTATCACCCCACATAAGGACATCAGGACTTGTTTGCCAACAGTTAGACAATTTATCATTTGCTTCCCATCTCTCACTTTGAGGCAAAGTCTTCACTGCTGAAAAATGAGCAACACCTCCCAATTCAGACTTCTGCTTGGCTCATAGAGAGCATTTATATTCAAACCTGGAAGCCATTTCTTTTCACCTTTCTGCTTACTGTTTAATGTAGGCAATGGGCTGATGAGTTTCCATGAGCCACTTGTATACAGATTCCATAGATATGGAACCTCATTCATCCATTTGTAGTTTCTATCAGCAAACAGGGTTCCAGGACTGACAATGACAATGTCCCGTTGTGATGTAAAACCTGAATTACACATGTTAATGTCATTTGATTGCTGCTTTGCATGAAGTTTGCCTCCCACACATATTCCCTAAATGTTAAACAATTTTAGACTCTGCTTATCCTGCACGAATCAGTTGGAAGTAATAAAAGCCTGGTAATCAATTATTTCTTTACATTTCCATTTTAGAAACCTCTAGTACCTCTTGGACCTCATTAAGAGAAAAAGAAAACTAACAGGCTCAAATCTTTTTGAAAATGTGAGTCATCTAAGTTTAATCCTACCCAGTCACTTTAAATCAGATGGCCCAGGTCACACCGTGCCCTGGCATTGCACAGAAATCATTCCCAGGCATGAATACATTGTCCTGAACTGGTTTAGGCCCTGTTAGCTCCTTATTCCTGGGCTTGCCATAAGCACTTGTATAGACAAGCAGCATGCACTTCACCAATAAGTTTAACTAGAGGCTGCAAAACCAGAAAACAACTCTTGAACTCTTTCCAGGACTGGATCTCCTGCGCATAGGCCATAGGTCTAGGCAGTGTCTGCCACAAAGAAACCACTGAACAAACATTTGAGTGTCTAATAACAATAGAAAACATACAGAGACTGTTTATCATAGGACAGCCATATGTGTGAATTGCATTGTTATATAATTTATTATTGATTCACCTTTGTACCAAGTCCTAGAGAGAGGTAGGGTCATACTTCCAATTACTATGCTAATATTAGACATGGTAAGGTTTGGATTAAGCTGCTGCCTGTATCCCACTACAGTCTGAAGCCCCGATTTTTATGGATATCTAGGTCAGGTGCATAATCATAACACCATCTGTTGATGGCTCAGTCCTAGCCTTGTGTAATGTAACAAACACTAACCCTGAGGGCTAGGTCAGGAGGGGTCAGGGAATCTAAGACTAGTGTAGATGACTCACATATGCACTGAGCACTTTTCACACCCCAACTCCCAAGCAGACACAAGACAAATGCTTTGAATTCCTGCCTACTCTTCCGAGTATTGTTCTTGCAAAGACTCAAAACAACCAAAAGCTGGTTTGTTGAGAGAACCAACAAGATAGCTAAACCCCCAGCCAAACTAATGGAAGAGCCCAGAGGCAATATCCAAATTCACAAAATCAGAAATGAGAAGGGGGACAAAAAAAAAAAAGAAAATGAGTTAATTCAAAAAATTTGTATCAGGTTCTACGATGAAAGCCTACACTCAACAAACCTGGGAAATCTTAGATGAAATGGGTGGTTTTCTAGACAGATACCACATACCAAAGTTAAATCAAGAGCAGGTAAACTATCTAAACAAGCCCAAATCCCATAAGGAGACAGAAATCATTAAAACCCTTCCAACCATAAGAAGCCCAGTGCCAGATGAATTTAGTTCAAAATTCTACAAGACCTTCAAAGAAGACCTGATACCAATATTCCTCAAACTATTCCTTAAAATAGAAATGAAAAGAATATTACCTATTCGTTCTTTCAGTTTTAAAGTTAGTCCCATGGGGCTTTGAGAGGTAAATGGCTCACCTGAGGTTACTGAGCAATCTGTGGGGCTACTCTTGACCTCAGGTCAATGTGTCTCTAAAGCTATTGTCCTTAACCATTCGGCTTCACTAACCAGTGTATGGGAGGCCAAATGTCTACCTGGGACACTGTTCTACCTCTGCTTGTGTCAACGGCGAGAGTTAGTCTAGAAATCATCTTGCCAGGCAAAGCTTTCCAGTGCTGTCAGTCCCAAGAAAAAGGAGAACTGAGGTCTCACTTAAGGCTGTCCTTCTCTGGAACAATTTTTGGAGATGAAATGACTGAAGACACTCTGAGTTCTTGGTAAAGAAGAGAAGGTCAATTAACCAAGATGCTAAGCTTTGGCTTCAGGTGCCTCCACTGGTGGCTGTGAGCTGCCTGACTACCTGCTTCAGTGGGTACTGATCCTCTACATGGATTCCATAGCCACTTGGATTTCTTGCTCTAAGCTGCCCTCATTCCTCATGCCCTTATTCACCAGCCAATAAACAAATTCCTGCTCCTCTAACTTTGTATAAACAGCCCACTCACTTTACCTAAAATCTCTTCCATCCATGGACCAACCTTCTCTGTGATTGGCTGAGGGCGCACACTACGTGGTCGACATAGGCTGAATCAAATCTCAAAGGCTATGTACTTGTTATGTGCCTTTAAGGAAGAATTAAACTTGCCTAGGCAATTTCTTCATCAGTGATAGCAAATAATTAGATCAGATTGGTTCTTGTTACAAGACTTAAAAAAAATGGTGCATACAAAATACTTGACTCAGGGTCTCACCTCAGCACATGGTTATTGTGTACCATTAGAATCCTCTGCAATAAACTGTCATATAAGGACCACGAGCAAGGAGCTGAAACTGTTCATTTGTGCATTTGCTACTAAGATGGGCTGGTTTGGGGAGTTGTCTAAGGTAGTCATTTCCAATAAAATCTACATGAATCTGTTCTTTCCTGTATTCACATGCCATTTCACTATCATATAATAGGTCCATTTCTTACTCACACAACTGAGCCTGAGTTCACACAAATGACCAAAAAAATTCAGGGGAAAAAAAATGACATTCTTGTACCAATGGAGATAAGTCCTTCATGGCTTCTTTACAGGTTTTTTAGAATATTTGATTTTAGAAATTTTTATAAGAGATGTTGGCAAGAAAGTATATTCTATATATTCTGTCATAAGAGGCTCAAAGCATATGGAGATCTGTGGATGCTAAGACAATATAATGAGATACTGTCTTAGTTATAGTTTCTGTTAGTATGATTAAAAAAAAAAAAAAAAAACTATGTCCAAAAGCAACATAGGGAGAAAAGAGTTGATCCAGCTGACAGGTTCACATCACAGTCCATCACAGAAGGATGTCTGGACAGGAACTCAAGACAGGAGCTGATGCAATGGCCATAGAAGAGTAAACGCTCCTTACTGATTTGCTCCTCATACCTTGCTCATCCCGCTTTCTTATAGCATTCAGGACTACCTGCCAGGACTGGTACAGCCCACAGTAAGCTGGATGCTCCCACATCAATCAGCAGCCAAGAAAATGTCCCCACAGGCCAGTCTGGTGGTAACATGTTTTTCAGTTGGGATTCCCTCTTCCCAAGTGACTCTAGATTGTGTCAAGTTGACATAAAACAAAACAGTACAGAAATGAATAGAGTAGGCCTCAATGTGCAAAAAAACTCCAGTGGACACAGAGGCAATCTTTAAAGTGACTTCTGTAGCTCCAGCTGCCCTATTGAAAACATAGTAGTTGAAAAATCAAACCACACATCCACACTTATCTTAAGCACCTGGCCCATAAAATCATTAGCAAATTGAAAAGGCTGTTTTAAGCTACTATGTTTGAGGACATTTAAGCAAGAGCAGACAATTGAGCATTATTAGGCATTTGAGATTGAGATAATAGATGAAGGCTGAGCATATAATTCAACAGTATCCCACAGTCTGGGGTGTATAGGACCTGAGTTCACTGCCTGGTACTATTAAAAAAAAAAAAAAAAAAGACAGAACACTGGCAAGGCAGAGTTGTATTGACTTCTCCCTTTGTGACTGACATAGAAATAGTTACCACCACCCCTTTCCCTACACCCTGAGCTTGCTCTTCTCCTCTTTAACAATGGCCTGAGAATATTCTTTTTTCTGTTTTATAATGATATTTTAATATTAAATGAGGTTATCAGAGAGTAAAGTTAAGTTCTATAAAATATAAGTTTCAAATTTGGTGGTTGTACCACAAAATGGTTTTGAAGCTATATTAGTCAAAGTTTTCTAAAACAGAATGGATTTGTGTGTGTGTGTGTGTGTGTGTGTGTGTGTGTGTGTGTGTGTGTGTGTGTGTATGTGTGTGTGTATGAGAGAGAGCAGTGGGGGAAGAGAGAGATTTATTTTATTGGTCTGTACAACCAGAAAACCAAATAGTTCCACAATGACCATCTGCACACTGAAGAGTCTTCAAAACTAGTAGGTACTTAGGAGCTAGAGACTTCAGAAAAAGTGGTCTAATGGTATAGCCACAAATGAAGGTTTACATATCCTCTAGAGAGAAAATGAGTAATATCAGCAACACAGATATGTGCAGACTGCATGTATACAAGAAAGGTCCCTCATCCTTCTACATTTTTGCTTTATCCACATCCTATTGGATGATGCTGACACCTTTAAAGACATGTCTCCTCAACTTGGTTTTTATTCGCATGCCAGTAATTATTAGAAATGCCTTTTAAAAACCTAGCCTGGAGTGTGTTTTACCACTTCTTCAGGTATTCCTCTATCTAGTCATGTTGGCATGTCACTGTAGTGAACTGGAACAAAATATGTAACATTTATGAGGTTATTTACCCATCATTGTCTTGTTAAATTGTGATGATGATCATAAAACAGACAGCCTGACACAATGTTGGAAGTTGCTATGCAGAAATCTGGGCAAGAAAATTTAACAATGGTCTTTTCTAGCTTTGGAACCTAGTTGTTATAATACCAAATGTCTAAATTTTCTAAAACAGAATAGTGTGTGTGTGTGTGAGTGTGTGTGTGTGTGTGTGTGTGTGTGTGTGTGTGTGTGTAGGGAGTGTGTTAGTATATGTTTGTGTATGTGTGTATGTTTATGATGAGTTTTATCAAACTGGTCTGTGCAATCACAAGAATGAATAGTTCCATAATTATTCTACAGTATCATATTTCTAGGCAAAATGTGCAAAAGTGACATGAGATTTATGGGGTTTACCAACTGCTTTCTCCTCAAATTTGCGCCTTTTCTATAGGAAAGAGTTCATACCTAATGCTGTAGACCTGGCCAAGGATATGGTTGGGAGAGGTCACAGGCACTAGGGGTGAACTTAACTACTTTTATTTTCTTTTACTAAATGGAAAAGTTGTTAAACTTCCTCCTAAATGTGTGTTTATATCCATACGCAAGTGCTGCCCTCAGCCTTGATCAGAGAAGTTCCTCTTTGTACCAAATGGTGGTTAATACAGAGACTCTTGGATGGTCAGTTAGGTGAGAGAAAGTGACTGTTGAATGTTTGTCCTTAAGCAGAACACACATCATCTTTCCAAGGTTCAGCAAACATTATGAAAAAGGCAGAAGAAAGAATGCAAGATCTGGACAATATGAAGGAAGATTGTGAAATGCTGTCTAATGTGTATGTGAGACATATTATTATGGACATAACTGGAGTGGCTAGTCCTAGTTGTCAACTTGACTATATCTGGAATGAACCACAGTTCGGGATTGGGAGGCTCAGCTATGATCCGGATCTTGAGGCATAGTGGCAATAATTATTAGGACACTAAGGCAAGGAGATCTCTGAGCTCAAAGTCATCTGAGGCAAAGGAAGTCCCAGATCCAGGTGTGGTGGGACACACCTTCTGTTGGAGACCTATAAAGGACATTGGAAGAAAGAAGGCTCTTTCTTCGCCTGCTTGCCTTGTGTCACTGAGCAACTTCTAGATCCTTAAACTTCCATTCACAGCTGCTGCTGACCATTGTCGGGGAATTGAATTGCAGACTGTAAGTCATCAACAAATTCCCTTAGTATACAGAGACTACCCCTATGTTCTGTGACTCTAGAGAACCCTGACTAATACAATAACAGATCCATAAGATACATGAGCTCACAGTGGCTTAGGTTTCCTGCATAGGGCCTCATAAGACTGATACTGTAAACATTCAACCATCTAATCAGGAGGGACTTGCTGGGCAAGAGGAAGTAATTTTCTTCACTAATGTACTGAGTTACTCATGTTCCAGTGGATAGCTCCATGCCTATATGCCTATACCCAAGTAGCATACCTTGGTTAAACCCAGTGAGTCACAAAGCAAAAATAAAAACAGAACAAGAAGATGTGAAAATGAGATGAATGTTTGGTAGAAGGAGTGAGAGGGGTTGGTGAGAAGAGGATAAGAAAGAATGGAAGCATTCTTGTCACCTGAATATTTTATATATGTGACATTGTCAAATGAATTAAGATAAACAACTTGGAAGAGAGTAAACTAATAAGTAATCACTGTCAGATTTTATGTTGATAATTCACCATACTCCAGTACTTTGCAGCAAAAATAATTTTAAAGATAGTACAAACGCTTTAGAAAAATTGGTCTAATTTCTGTTAACCCCCAGATGCCAAAGCATCTAGGAATTGTTTTCTTATGCAGAAAGGCCAAGAATCTGCTAGCTTGTTCAGTCTAGGAGGCTGGATGTTTCATCAGTCTCACTCTATTGCTGGAATTGTAGATGAGTCCTGGAAACCTAGGAGTCTTCACTCTGTGTTTGAATCCTGGATACAGGTAAAGAAATGTCTCAGCAGCAAAGTAAATGAACTAAATGCTAGCTGGAGTAAGGGCAAGCAGGCAAAAAGCAAATGCTTTCTTCTTCCAAGTTCTGACACTCAGTAGAAGGCAGATTTAGGGTGGGTCTTCCCAACTCAAATAATATGATCAAGAAAATTCTTTGTAGGCGTGCCTACTCAACAGCTTGGTTTATAGCTGATCTCAGATGTAGTCAAGGTTAGCCATCACATTTGTTTTTAAAAATTAAAAAAAGAAGTAGATCCATGAAATGCTGTCTTCTAGAAATGGCATAACCATCATATACATGAATCAATTAAAATTTTCAGTATAGAGTGGGGGGGACTCCCAAAGCCTAGGTTTTAACACAGAGAACATATATCTAAGGGTCACAAAGATACATGTTAGAAGAGAGACTGAACATATCACAACTGACACAGATTTTCCAAATGTCTATAATATCCATACTCTAACCAGTTTTTAGTTCACCCACAAAACTAAGACGTAGACTCTCAGAACAGATTTTATTGCGTGTTTATAATGTGGCAACTCTCTACTAAGCCTTTTCCACATTACCTCCCCATTTTACCAATGAGCAAAAACTTGAAGAAATTTTGGATCTAAATAATTAATGGAAAAGTAGTCAAGTGGGCATCTGAACCTGTCTAACTGATTCCTAACTTTTGGTCTTTGCTCTTAATAGTATCACAGTGGGGTGTGCAGAAGAAAGAGACCTTAAAATAAGGTAGTCCCATGCAAAGAATCTTAGGCACACATTGATTCACACAGTGTTTACACTCTACATTAGCGCTCCAGAGAGAGGAAATCAAATCATTAGAACCAGATGGTCTCATAAGAGAGAGTTTTATATGCAGTCCTGCAGGGGGTAGAGAAACTAGCTCTACTGACAGCAAATTTTTGCCTGAAAAAAATACATCCTTACTCCATTGCTGTGCCCTATGTTGATTCCTTATTAAACAATTTCTCAGAGAACTTTCAGGTAAGAATGAAGTTGATAACTTTTTTTAATGGTCAAATTTATCCAGAAAACAATAGGCACTTGGTGTTCTCACTGACACCCTATGAGAGCCAAGTAGGCCTATCTGACAAACATTCATTGCTAAGAAAGATTGGCATGTATAAATATCTTTGCTTAGCCTTCAGAAGCTGAGAAATGGACCATTAGGGAATGTCATCATTATGTGAACATCATAGATTGTACTTAAACAAATGGGAGACATCAATTTGGTGTATGTTTTCTTTACCAATCAAGAGACATGGCAAATTAATCTGAGTAAGGCTGCTGCTGGAATAATATCATGCTGTGTATAGTCAACATGTTTTTATAAGTAAAAAAAATTATTATAATGTGCTGCTGGAGGAGAAAAGTGAAGTTCAATCTTTACCAACTATGAGATCTGCAAGTCACAACAATGCCTGGCATAAGATCAGCTCACTGTGCAATGGTGGAATATATGGAAGGAACCAATCACTTTCTGATCAAAAGCCCACTGTATGAAATAACAGCCTGTGCCTTGTACTATAAAAGGGGCCAAGAACCTGGATCTAATAGGTCATAGATCCTATGTTAAGTGGACATAGTATTAAAATGACTCCCAATGAACTATTATTATAACCACAGATTAGAGTACCCTTCAACCTCACTAGAGAAGACCCTCCTTAAGATAGATAGCAATTAGCACAGAGACACCCCCACTTCCAACCTAGTTGATATGCAGAGACTAAAAGACTGTGGAGTGCTAAGTCCAAAATTAGACATATCTCACCCCAAGGCTACGAAAGAAAAGGGGTTAGAAAGATTGAAAAAGCCAGAGGTGGCAGCAAACAGATTTCCAGACACAGCATGGAAGGACACAGATGAACTCACAGTGATTAGAACAGTATGAACAAGATGAGTACAAGTTCCAGCCAGACAGAATTCCAGCATGAGGGGCTGGAAGATAGACATGCAATCCTACCACTTGCTGAGAAGCTATTAGTATTTGACATCTCCTGGGAAAGGGACAGATGGGTGTTTCCTTTTTTAAATGATATGACCCCTTGGTGGCTGACCACATCCTCAATCCCAAGACTATCTGAGCAATACAAACTGGACTCAACCGGGAAGGAAGAAAACTTGCCACCAAGTCTTTGGTTTTCTATTTCTCTAATGCTAAGGTCTCCCAGAATTGCCACAGCATTAAGCTTCCTCTTTTAATCATCTCTTCGAGAGAAGACGGGGCTTTAGAAGTGTGAGCTTTCCAACCTCTGTCCCAACCCCCACAGCCAACAACGTGTTCCCATCAGCATCCTGCAGTTCACTTGCATAATATTTATGAAAATGGTTTTGTTCAAACTGTAACTCGGTCAGTTACTGAAGAGTGGTTTCCGTGCCTGATATTGGGCGAGGCACTTTGGGGACAGAAAAGGTGCTAATGAATTTCACTTTCAGTTAGTGTAATATAATTCATTCTTACAACAGCCTTTGGAGGTTGTTACAATGTGGAGCTTCTTTTCCAGAGACGGCCACTGAAGCTCTGAGAAATTCATTTGTGACTTAGGGGTGATGGTGTAGAAAGAATAAACCTGAGAATAAAAATGGATTTGAGAGTCTTGAACATGTACACCTCTGGCAGGTGTGCTTTGGGGCTCACTCTGTGCACTTTGCACACCTAAATGCATTTAGATACTATGCTCCAATAGTGGGACCTATGTTAAAGGAAAGGATCCACAGAGGTGTATGAGTTATTAGACCCCAGTACACATAGGTTTGACCCCAAAGCCATTCTTATCCTATGTGACCCTTTTGAGACCTTTGTATCTCGGAGACCTATTCATTCGGAGAGTGTGCGACTCGCTGTTCTTAACAGGTTTAAGGTCCAATTTCTAGCAGAGGGAAATCCATCTATAGGTCAGATCCTCAACAAAGAACAGTTAAATAACTGGATATTTTTTAGACTTCCAGATGATGTTTGACTCTTCTCTACAGACAAAGATAAAGGGTTCATTTATTTCCAGTGATGTCCAATAAGTACCAAACTGGGTCATAGCAGCTTTATCTCATTTCCCTACATGGCAAAAATATCAACTATGTTCTGTACTGCAAGTCAATAAACAGCCAAAGATAAATATATTTCCTTGAGCTTTTGCAACAGGAAATCAAGGAGAGCACTTGGGAAACTTGAGGGCTGACAGTACCCCATCAATCTTCGCCTCTTTGAGGCTGAACTCATAACATTTTATTAGATGCTCCCAGACAGGAAGCAAGCATGCTCTCTATCATCAGCAAGCATGGCACAGTGCGTGCAAGCAGACATTGATTATTGGCATCATCCCCATGCGTTCCTACCCTCATCCGTGTCATTACAGTTCTCCTCAAAGACTGGGCCTCCAATATCACAGAGCTGACTTTTATGGCGAACTAAAAATCACTGCTTCTAGAAGAAAAGGAGAAAGAAAAAAAAAAACTTTGACACTAAATGAAAAGACAGAGGCCCCTTCTCTGCCTCTGAAGTTTGACAATAAAACAGTATACTGTGCCAAAGAAAAGCATCACAGAAGCCAGAGCAAAGGGCTGCAGGAAATGCCCTGTATAACTCCCCAAACTCCTGGAATCTTGGATGCCTTCACATTTCATTTTTAAATTGTCTCCAATTCCTTTTCCCAATGCTCAGCATGCTTTCTGTCTGCCTCTGTAACAATACCTGGGACAGTGGGAAGTTAATCTTAAATGACAAGTTGTTGGCTTTTAGAAGTACCATGGAAACAAACCTCTGGGTGAGGGAGTTTCTAGACTGGATTACTTGAGATGTCCCATCCTAAATGTGGACAGCCCTACTTCATGGGCTGAGGTCTCAGAATGAATAAAAATGCAAAAGGAAGCTAAGAGTCAGCATTTATCATTTTTTTGTTTCCTGACTGTAGACACATTGTGACCTTGTGTTCCTTGTGTAACTCCCCACTGTACCTCAAATGACAAGGGAAAGTTTATTTTTAATTTTATTTATTCAATGTTTGAGAGCTCCATTGCATATACATCCACAGGCCAGAAGAGGGCACTATAGTCCCTTATAGATGGTTGAGAGCCACCATGTGGATGCTGGGAATTGAACGCAGAACCACTGGAAGAACAGCCTGTGCTCTAAGTGCTGAACCATCTCAGTAGCCCCCAAAGTTTGAAGTTTGATTGATTGTTTCTCCTCCTCCTCCTTTTCTTCCTCTTTTTCTTTTAGATTTACTTCTTATGTATACAGTGATCTACCTGCATGTACACCTGCAGGTCAGAAGAGGGCACCAGATGTCATTACAGATGGTTGTGAGCCACCATGTGGTTGCTGGGAATTGAACTCAGGACCTCTGGAAGACCATCCATCTTTACCTCTGAGCCATCTTTCCAGCCCCAAATGCAAAATTCTTATTACTATAATTAATCGTTTGTTGGATAAGATTTTTTTTAAGTTAGGAGTTTGGTTGTAACAACAAGCAAGTCATTAGTACAATAATCAGCATATGAAGAGAAAAGGTTTGCTTGGACTCAACTTTAAGATGTCAGTCTGTGAGGAGTGGGGCAGGGCTGTTGTTTTTAGGTTTCTGGAGATAGACCTTAAGGTTAGGACTTGTTAGGTTTATAGTTAGGGTTAGAGTACATCACATCACAGAAGGAGTACATGATGTAGAATAACTAGTGGCCAGGAGCTGTAGAGAGAGAGGGAGAGGAAGAGGGAGGAGGAGGAGGGGAGAGGGGGAGGGCATGGGAGAGAAATAGAGACTGGAATTTGTTGCATTATCCTCTTCAGATGTATGCTCTCAAAGAAGCAGAATACCTGCTATCAGGACTCATCCCTTAAGGGTTATACTACCTCTCAACAAAGGCTAAGGTTGAAGCTTTAACTTAAGGGACTTTGGTGAGTATTCCACATCCAGACCATAGTTTGTCTCATAATTAGCCACGTTTGAGACTCCCCTACAGAAAGCAAGTTTTAAAGCAGCAATTGCATACAGCAAGTGCTATAATAAAATGGAATTAATTGGTAATTATGTGTTTGTCTAACAGTGGATCATCTCGACAACAGTGCACTCCAGTTCCTAGAAAAGTCATTATTTGAAAAATTCTCGAATCCCTATGTCCAATAAAAACCCCCTTTATCCAAGAAAAGCCCTATGTAGATTGCAAAGATTTTTATTAATATTCCCCAAATATTCTTTCTTAAACTAGGTGAAATTTCATATTATTTTTCTAGCAGCTCAAAGCCCCCATTTCACTGTAAGCTAAACACCATGGGCCAATGAAAAACATTTAAAAGGCAAAATGGAAGGACATAGTACCCACTGGAAGCAATCAGGGCTCTTGGACAAGTCATTTCTTCATAAGGCACAGTGGTAATACGTGCCTATTGTACCATTTCCTGATGGGTGTCCTGAGAACAGGCGTCCACTCTGCTTCACTGGGCCCAGTCCATACTTACTGTAGTTACTATCACACATTTCACACTCACGGGCAATTACCCAGATCCTCACATTCTCCAGGAACAAGGAAAGGGCCAAACACAGCACTAGGCACAAAGTAATCATTCAGCAAACACTGCCAATTGGCTGCTTAATTGACTGGAAACTGCTTTCCTTCTATCCAGCAATGGAGGTACTCATTAGCACACTGAGCCAAGGAATCACGAAACTTCAATTAGGCTGCAATTCACTTTGAAGGAGCTTCCATAGGCTCACTACCTGCTCAGAAACTAGCTTAGGTAGGAACAATACGGTATGGCTCAGCTAGTATTAAACTGTGAATCTAAATGAAGGGATGAGCACATACACCTGGTCTGTTGTTAGCTGTATGGTAACTGAATTGCCATAGACTAAATTATGAATTTTTATCCCAAGATAAAGGGTCATGCTTTTCACTTGGGTTTACCTCAGTGATTCCACTGCAAACCAATGACTGGCTCAGTGCCTAGCACACAATATTCAACATGTAACTGCTGAAAACACCTGTTAGTGAATGAGTGAACCAGCCAAGAAACCATAGCATCCAGTGTAGTTTGTCCTTTTATGTCTTCACCCATATGACAGCCCCTCACTGGCTAGTCACAGGAGTTGCTGTTGTGACTGTGACGCGCTCTGAGTAATATAAAGTTCTCCACACCTAAGGCAGATATGATTTCAAATGAAATAAGAACCAAATAAAAACTAAATTGTGGCCAATGCATTGTGCAGAGGGGGAAAATGGTGATCTTATTACTTCTGTGTGAGTATTTTAGCATTTAAGGTTAGGATAACCTCAGTGGTAAAATAAGAAAAGATAAATGTCTGCTAGCTAAACAGTAGTATGGTGCTGTAGACATTCGGCAAATATTAACACAGTGCTCCTATTATTTTTCTTTTTCCTTTTCTTCCTTCCTTCCTTCCTTCCTTCCTTCCTTTCTTTCTTTTTTTCTTTCTTTCTTTCTTTCTTTCTTTCTTTCTTTCTTTCTTTCTTCTCTGTAAATGTCTCAGGAAATAAAAACACAGTGCCTGTGTAATCCTAGAGCTGACAAGACATGCTTGGCATCTTTGAGCTGCTTCCCAAGAATGATCACAGCTTGTCATGTTTGCTATGAGTGTAGAAGGACCAGAGGGATGTGCCACTGGGAAGACTTTTGTCCATGTAAACAGCGAGGTGGAGACTCAGAAGTGGTTTGCATTATTAATCTTTGCAGGAGACTGGTTTCAAAGGCCATGACTGCCCATTTGCAGCATATGGGCTTTGCTGGCAAACTGGCTTTTATTCTCCACAGCTTCTTAATTGTCTTGCTATTAATTAGCTAATGATGCAGTGCAAAGTGAGATCAAAGTATTCAAGATGAAAGGCAGATTTCTAAAGAGGAAAAGCATCGATCAGCTTCCTCTAGCCCGTAACTTTTTTTTTTCTTCGTAGTCCACATTGAGAAAACAAGGCAAAAATCAGACTTAATCACATAATCAAAAGGAAGGGATCACAAGCCCTTGAGTGTAAATGGCCACCAGAGCAGAGATAGAACATGCATGAAAGCAGTGAGGGTAGGGGAATTACATACATACAAACACAGGCCATTCTTAAGGATACCAGATTAGCACAGATATACATTGTCAGGATCTAGACAACTTTCTCTGTTTTTTTGTTTGTAAAGGGGAAGGCTTTGCTCCTAGATAAAGTGCATACATAAGTGGACTAAGAGAGTCACGGGCAATGAGTATCGATGTTTGGAGTAAATGGTTGTACTACCAACTCTCATAGTTATTTACTCCTGGAGGCAAAGCTGCATCTGTCCTGCTCTCTGGTCCATTTCCACTCCTGGAAAAATGGGTAGCTTGATAAAAACGAGTGCATACAGGCTGACTGAAGTGGCTGGGGTGATGCCATCTTGTCCTGTTCTTAATCTCATTCCTTATCGAGTCTATTCAGGAGCTTTTCAGACCCTAACCTCTTAAACAACCATGTGTGCCTTAGCGGAGCATTGAGGATTCTCTATGGCCTTAATCATGGCCCAGATATATAACTAAAACATCTGCCGAATGTATAGGTAAAACAAATGTTACCAGCTTCCACTGACTCTTTGACTGACAACAATATCATTGTTGGTTTTGATAATTTTTACCTTCAGAATCAGTACAATGAGTATTTTTGTGGCACTATCCTGCACTTGGTGGCAGGCTTAAGTAAAGGACTCTAATTAGGGGGACTGTAATTTGTGCTTTTGTGCATGGTGGTCTATGACTTTCTTGCCTGGACTATAACAGTGCAAAAAGATGTGAGTTTTATGAGGAAAGAATGAATAAGTAAAACAATGTTTTGGAGACCAAGTGCAAAATTCAATTTCTCATGTTTAATGGTTAGAAAGCTGAGTATTTACCATGTTTCAGACTTTGAAAAATGCTAAAAAAAAAAAAAAAAAAAAAAAAAACTTTGCCTACATGATCTTGCAAGTGGGTATGTTAAATTCTTTTTTCAGGGGTGAGGGGCCTTTGTTTTTCTTGAACTTCATATAGTCTCTGAGTTGTTTCTGGGGTGTTCAGAACTTTCTGGGGTTAGTATCCAATTATCAGTGATTGCATATTACATTTGTTCTTTTGTGACTGGGTTACCTCACTCAGGATGATATTCTCTAGATGCATCTATTTTCTTAAGAATTTCATAAAGTCATTGTTTCTGATAGCTGAGTAGTACTCCATTGTGTAAATATACCACAATTTTTGTATCATTCCTCTACTGAAGGACATCTGGGTTCTTTCCAGCTTCTGGCTATTATAAATAGGGCTGCTATGAACATTGTGGTGCATGTGTCTTTGTTGTATGTTGGAACATCTCTAGGGTATATGCCCAGAAGTGGAATAACTGGGTCTTCTGGTAGTACTATGTCCAATTTTCTGAGGAACTGCCAGACTTATTTCCAGAGTGGTTGTACCAGTTAGTTTTACCTGAAAATTCTCGACCATAAAGGCAAAGGATCTAAAGGCTAAAAGGAACAGATAGAAGGGGAAGGGATGCTCAGAGGAGATGTGAGAAATACTGACAAACCCTGGAGTATGAACAGCCATGATCTCTTCTTACTTCTGCAGAGAGTCTACAGAAAGCCCTGTCCACATCTCTGCCCTCCCTCTCTCTGCACATTTTTTTTGACATTTCTAGAAGTTTAATAGACCCAAGAATGCAGAACAGCCAAATGGGATACGATGCAATCATTCAGCTCCTTAATCACTTTTTGGTTTATTTGTCCCGCATGAGAAAAAAAGAAGAAAAAAAAGAAAGAAAAAAGTTAAGAAAGAAGAGAGAGAAGTGTAAAGTGCTCTCATATGTCAGACACGGTATTGGAAATTGATAGTCTAATAGACAAACCTGTTTCTATGCCACAGGGCAGCCATCCCTGGCCACCTTCCCCCACACATTAGAGGGCAATGCCAATACTAACATAAAGGGCATGGCAAGGAACCACTCCAGACTGAGGAAATAGCATTTTCTTTATTGTATGTGAGCAAACATTTACATAGTGGAAGCTTATAGCCTCTGATTGGTTAGCACATCAGATCTAATTGGATAGTGAGCACTCATATCACCAGGGTCTCTATGAAGAAGAAGCAAATTAAGAGAGACACAGAGAGTGTACACTTGTCTAAAGACCAGCTAACACCTACTCATACTGCTTTGGAATTCTGTATTCTGATTCAAGAGCGTGGCTTGTCACACTCCTTATTTGGAAGAATGGTAGGCTGGGTAGGCTGGCCTCCAGGTCATGCTTCCATTTTCTCCCACATTACTGCCCATTGGCTGGTCCAGAGAAGGGGGTATACAAAGTTTGTGAATGGTCTAGCAAAAGAGTAGGTCCAACAGTGACCTCAACAGTATGAACTTGGAGAAAGGAGTGATACAGACAAAAGGAGCCAAATGGGAAGCTCAGAAGGTCTATAAGATATGACCAATGTTCCTAAAGCAAAAACATTATGCTTTGAGATAATTTTACATGTATAAAAAAGTTACAAAAATAATAGACAATGCCTGTGCACCACTAAGCCACTTTTCCTCGATGTCAGCATCTTCCATGACTATGGTACTTCTGTAAAACTAGAAAATTCACATTGGTAAAATTTAAGTCTTCCCTGATTTATATTACATTTTTAAATGTACTCTAGGACATTTTTTAAAATTTTAAAACATTTATATTTTTAAGACATATTCCAGGACAAGTCCAATGTATTATAGGTGGCTAAGTAATTTCTGACAAAGGTGCACAAGTGATTAAATGGAGAGATGTAAGATCCTCTCTTTTCATGGATGGTAATGAAGCATTTGGAAATGCACAGAAAGAAGAACAGACCTAAGCTGAACCCCACATTTTATGTGGAGAACTTGATATGAGTCATAGGTACAAATGTAAGCCAGAAATCCTCTGAACTCTTGAAGAAAACAGGAAATCGTGGTGCCCTGAGGCAAGATAATATAATCCAAGGCACAACCCATAAATGAGAACATTGATACATTTCAATTCATCAACATTAAAAATAGTTATTTGCAAAAGATACTGCTAAGAAAATGGAAGGAATATTTTAAATAGCATAACTTCCCTCCATGTCATGTTTAAAATACATGCAGAAAGCTCAAACTTTTAAAAAAAACCTATTTCCCAATTAAAAAAAAATAACCAATTGCTCATATTCATTGTTCAGTAAGGAAAGTATAGACTTAGAAAATATAATTTTCAATATTGCTAGTCAATAGCAGAATACAATCTAATGCCAGTGTCTGTCTATTAGAGTAGCTAAAATTAAAGACAATGACAATTACAAGTGCTGGAAGGAACTACAAGCACACACTGGAGACACGCTCATCTGATTGCAAAGTTAAAATGATTCCTGTACATGTCCCAGAAATTCCACTCTGTCAGACAAAATAAGCCTGCTCTCCCTTAAGTTGCTTGCTTTTGGGTATTCAGTCCTACACAGTAACAAGAGAGTACAAACACATTTCTAGCTTACAATAGTTTCAACCACTGGTAGCTACAACCCCATAGTACCACAAAGAAACTAACAGAGATTATGAACCAAATGAATTTAACAGATATCTACAAAACATTTTACCCTAAAATAAAAGAATATATCTTTTTAGCATCTCTTGGTACCATCTCAAAACTGACCATAGAATCAGACACAAAGAGAAGCCTTAGCAGATACAAGAAGATTGTAAAGAAATGTTCAATATTCTTAGTCATCAGGGAAATGCAAATCAAAATGAGCCTGAAATTCCACTTCCTGGTGCTTCATGGGAAACAGGGGGAAAGAGGAAGTGGGGGAAGGTGTGGGCAGGATCAGGTATGGGAAGAGACAGAAGTCCAGAGGGCCAGGAGAAAGAATAGATATGTGGGGAGGAGAAACCACTAGAAGGTCCCAAATACCATGGATGTAAGAGGCTCCCATGACCCAATGGGGATGACATTAGTTGAAATATCCAACAGTGGGGACACAGAACCTGAAGAGACCACCTTTATTAGATAGATATGGCACTTGTTGAGGGATAGAACCACCCACCCATCTCAAATTCTTTAACCAAGAAATGTACTTGTCTAAAGAAAATTCAGGGACAAAAAAAAATGGAGCAGAGACTGAAGGAAAAGCCATTCAGAGAGTGACCCACCTTGGGATCTATTCCATCTGCAGACACTAAAACCACACACTATTACTGATGCCAAGAACTGCTTGCATACAGATACCTGGTATGGCTATCCTCTGAGCGTCTCTGTCAGCACCTGACTAATACAGATGCAGGAACTCACAACCAACCATTGGACTGAGGCTGGGGACGCCAATGAAGAGTTACGGGAAAGGCTGAAGGATCTGCAGGAGATTGCAACACCATAGGAAGGACAACAATTTGAATCAACTGGTCCCCTCAGAGTACCCAGGGACTAACCAAAGAGTATACATGGATGGGTCCATGGCTCCCACTACATATGTAGCAGAGGACTGCGCTATCTGGCATCAGTGGGAGGGGTGGTGATTTGTCCTGTGGAAGCTTGTTGTCCCAGTGAAGGGGGATGTTAGAGGAGTGAGGCATGAGTAGGCCGGTGGTTGGGGGAACACCCTCTTAGAGGCAAAGGGGAGGGAGTAGGGTTGGGAGGGTTGAAGAAGGGAGACAGGGAAGGGAGACAACATTTGAAATGTAAATAAATAAGTTTGAACTTAAATTGAGTTTAGTTTGAATATAAAATAAGACCTAGACGATGAAATTCAAGTGTAGCTAAATGACCAAATAGAATAAATGAAGGCATCTAGGAGAATTTTATTAATCACTGCTTCTTCCATTCTGGACATACCTCTGCTCACCCCCTCTGGACATCTCTATCCATTTTGCACACAGAAAGAAGAACAGATAGTGAAGGATAATTTGCCAAGTGCTTTAGAGGGAGTGGGTCTGCTCTACCAGCTAGCCGGCAAATGGAGCAAGGTGTGCGTAGTGAGCAAGACTGTAATTCTTTTCGCTAGGTGCTGCTTTGAGAGTGCTGACTGCCTGCAGCTTCCCCTGGGCTACTTATTCAGCACCTTCCACATCAAAAGGCAGTGACAAGTGAAACTTCAGTCTGTGTGATCAGATTATTGCTGCCGAGTCAAAAGGAGATAGGGTGCTGTGTATGCCCACCATGGGGCCTCTGTGTGTTTCTTCAGTTTATGATTTTTTTTGCATGTGCATATTGTTTTCAACCTTCTTTCTGTAGAGACTATGCAAGATATTGGTTCATTATTTCTGATTCTGACAAGGTATCGGTTCATTATTTCTGACTCTTGTGACATCCATTCTTTTAATTCACCCTGAGGAGCTCATTCCAGTCAGTGCTAGAGGTAGACGCAGAGAAGAATAACACAGAGAGTGATTTCTGGTTTTAATTTTAATGGCAACTGTCAGCTCTTTCCCTATTCAATTATTTTTCTTGGAAATAACTCCTGAGTGCCTAGTTTCAAGAAGAAACCATCACCAAATAAACTGAATATCAAGCATGACTTCATGGGATGAGGTGACATCTAGTAACAAGTCTTCTTGCTCAGACTTAAAATGGCAAAGGAAAGGAGTTAAATTTTACTAGTATAAGTTGCATGGAAGAACTTGGATTGGATCTCACATAAATATTCAATGTCTTACATATGCATATATATGTATATGTACGTATTTTTGAGCATATATATATACATATATACCCACCCAAAGGAACTTGAGTTCTCTATATATGCTCTGGTATTCAGCCAACCAACGTTAGACCACGGTCTGCTTGATATAGCTACACATAGGCAGATGTGCCAGAAAAATCAGGTGCAGATGAGCCTAGGTTATGAAAAGTTATCAAGGGGCACAACATATAAACTGCTGCTCTTTCCCTCATGAAGGAATTTTGGAGCATATGCAATATACCAGACACCAGGACCACAATACGAGAAAGGCAAAATCCCCATCCTCCCTCAAGACTTATCATCATACACTCAGAAATAAGAAAATGTCAGTGATTGCAGTCATCAAGGGAATTAATATAAAAGTATGAAGAAGAATTAAGGAAGGAAAAGGATGAGGTTGCGGATGAGACTATTTTAGATACGGCAGTTATTCTGGGAGGCCTTTATTGGTGTGAAAGATGAAAGAGTTGGCTCTGTGGGGAGAGCATTACAGAGAGAGGGGGGATGCCAAGGCAATGGGGGCACAGAAGAGGAATCAGGTGGATTAAAATGTGGAGAGCCAGAGCTGTGAAGATGCCATGAAATCCTTGCCACACAGAGATGTGTTGGCCAAAGGAGGGGCTGCGATACTGAAAGTACGGTGAGAACTGTTTAGCTGGGACAGATTTGTGGTCTGCATCGGCTCTTTAGCCGTTGAAAGTAGAGAGAGTTTGAAGTCCACAGGAGAGAGGAAGCAGAGACAGCCATCCGGTGACAACTGAGTCATCAGAGAAAGGCAGGAACCGTGCCCATTAGTAGCAGTTGAGACAGCACGGCGGGAGGACACATTATACAGAGCCATGTATTTGTTGAGTGTGAAGGTAGAGGAGATAGAAAGATGGCTCCTGGCTCATTACCGGCTAATGCTACAAGCAGCCAGGGTGCCTTGTTAAGATAACTGGCATTTTTCAGGAAGCTTGATGACCACTCTTACTGAAGTGAAGTGGTCCCCGGATGATTATTGTGTAAGGCAATGTCAGGTCCGAACCTCCCCTTTTGAGAACCCCTGACCATTCTTGTCTGAGTTCCAGGTCCCTTGGGGATAGTGCGTTGTGTTGACGTCAATGGCCATTCCCAAGTTGTACATGGGAACAAGGACACAAGAGGAAACGTGTCAGATGCACAGTCAGCAGAGTGCTTCTCTTTCTACTCCACTGTCATCTCCAGACTCTCCTTTGACTGCTGTTCTTTCTCCATCAGTTCTTCATACCTTAATGTCTGAACTACAGAAAGCCCCACACAGGAAAGGGGCATCCTACATTGCTACCAGCAGAGGGCAGCATAGAGCCACACACTCCTGATCCAATAACTGAGGTCCTTAGTCTCCTAGGGGAGCAAAGGAACATACCTGCTTCTGAGAGATGGCTGGGGGTCAGGGGCAAACCACGAAGGGATATGCCCAGTCAGGATACCAAGAAAAGCATGAGTTTGATACTGCCCAAAGCGATGGCAAGCCCTTAGTCCAGACTGCGCTGTCCAAAGAGCAGATAAAATTTTGTTTTGCTCTCCAGTTACCATACATGAGATACAGTGACCCGGGCTCTGACGAATGGTTATATAAATCATCTCACTTTAGCTTCCCGGATGCCTTATGAACTCTGTCCTGATTTCTGTCCTTATCATGCACTTAAGTGGGTAATTACTGCAGATCACTGGTGAGGGTGCTAACTACCAAAGTTTACTTAAACATAAAACCTCCTCCGAGGCAGCTCCATATTGCTTATGACTTTCCCAGCGTTTTTCTGGACGCTCCCAGGACTCAAAGAGAGTATCACATATGTTTTATATATAGACCTTGGCTCTCATCCCTTAAATATATTCTTTCAGAGTGAAGAGAATAAATTAAACAGCTAAGGAAGCATGTAAACAGGGCACGGCAGCAGGACAAAATTGTCTCCACAACTCTCCACATCTAGACTTCTCACTTGTATCAGACAAATACTGTGAGCAGACTCACCTCACATTTTAAAGGGATAGATGGGAAACAGTGAGGGGCAGTGACATGTCTGCCTGTTCGTTTGCTCCTCACTCACTCAGTCACATCATTGTGCAAGTACTCTGTGACAGGCAAGGGATTTCACATAGAACCGTGGAAAAGGTGTTGTCTGGTCTGGGGTAGTGGAAAACAGTAACAAATATAAACAAATGGATGAATCCTGTGTCCCATAAAAGAGGGGGCCCTGATGATTAGCTGTCATCCTTGCAGCTCTTCACCAAGCCAGCAGTTTCTTCCTCTTGAGCCTTGTGCTCTCCATCTCTGGCCTAGCTGCCAGGTAATTCTGTTTCAAATGTGTCTTCCCTTCTGTGCAGCTAATGTTTTCAAATTCCCCAACCCCACCCTCAAGAACACAGGCCCTTGGCTCCCAGCCATCTTTCCTCTGCTTTAGACTGGATCCTCTCCTGCCTGTTCTAGACTCCACAGCAGGTCAAGTCCACCGATGCCTCTTCTTTGCTGTAAAGTCCTGCTGGTCTCTCTATGCCTGTTGTGATAAATCCCATCTCTCCAACCCTCTGCCTCTTTCCCTGCGTTGGTATGGCAATCGCTAATCCTTCCTGATTGACCCCAGATGCTCCTCCGGAAACCCTTTAGTAAGAGGTCATTTCCTGTTTAATTCTCCAAGAGCCCAGGTCGATTTTCCCTCCCCAACTATGGCGTTCAAACCCTGAACCCAAGATTTCCTCCCAATCAACACCTAGCATACTATAAAAGCAGAACGTCACCATCCTTTATCTTCACCTCCCAATGTTTATCCCTTCATTTCCCTTCCATTCTGCTCCCTCCATAAAGAGCACAGTTTCTTGCCCTTGTAGGTTTTCCATGAGAAACCTGAGCAAACCTGAGAAGAGTCTTGTAGAGGCGTCGGCTCACTCTTGTTTGCCTGCCAACCTGTGACCCTACAGCGTCCAAAGTGTATATTGAGCCCCTGTGATGCTCTAGCTTTTCAGCTGGTGCCAGGACATATTGAAGCCCTCCAGTAGTAAGAGAAGCATATCAGTAAAGCTGGGTCATCACAGGAGAAAAGAGTGTCTCAGTGCAGGTAAGGCCACAGAGATGTAATCCTTTGACTGAACAGATGTTGCCATTTTGAACGTATTCTAAAAGACAGAGTAAGCCTGAGCAGAAAAATAACCAGATATGAAATTTACCCCCAACCCTGCCTGGCTGTTGTGTCAGGGCAGAGAGACTGCAGCACTGGGAGGGGAAGAACGGTTAGGTTAAGTCGGCGGAAGTGAAGACTTATAGAGCCTGTGGCTCTCCTCCCAGAGTTCCAAATTCCCTTCGCCTTCTGCAGTCCCTGGACTTGGCCGCTGCAGTTCCTCCAAGTGGCCCACTGCTCCGCACAATGCTCCCGCCATGATACATCTCATGCAGAGAGCCTTGTGCCCCATGCCGTCTGCTATGCTTGTGACAGAATGGACCACCATCCTTGGCACTCCGAATGTTCCGACATATTCCTCACTCCGGGCCGTTGTTCAAGCTGCTCTCTCAGCCTGAGTGCCCCTATCATTTCTGAGTTTGCTGAGTTGTTCCAGAAAGGCCACTCCGGTCAGCAGATGGACTGGCTTTTCTCACAAGTCTGTGAGTACGACTTACTCTATCATGATGACTAATTTTCAGACATCCGTTCTTTGTAAGACAGAGAACGGGTTTTCTGTTTGTGTTTTCATTCTCTCCTGCAAACCTGTACTGCCTTGTGCAGTGGGTGAGATATCTTAGTAGAAGTTAAGTGTTCGTTATATCAAACCACATAGAAAGCAGTCCAGTCCAATTTAATGTACTCTATTGCAAACCAACTCATTCCAACACCTTGTGCATTAGTTAATTCTTCTACAGGTTATGAATTTCTTCAAGATCATGCACTTAAGTTTGTTTCATTGTGTCCTGCCTCCAGAACATTGTGGCCACATAAATGCATAATTGTTGGTTAACGTAAAATTAAACACCCCTTTGACCCTTATTTTCCTCCATTTAATAAATGGGTAGGAGAGATGGCCCAGTGGTCAAGAGCACATGTCCCTCTTCTAAGAACCTGGTTCTGATTCCCAGCACCAACATGGTAGGTAATAACCGTTTATACTTCTAGATCCAGGGAACCAGACACCCTCTTCTGGCCTCTGAGAGCACCAAGGACTTGTGTGGTATAAATGTAAGCAAAGCACTTATATGAATAAAATAAAATAAATCTTTAAATAGCTGATTTAATAGAGGCCATTAATTGCTTCTTTTGTCAACGGTGTGATATATGTGAACCCTGAACATTATAATTGTATATAATTAAATTCTCAGAAAATGTAATGTGGACGTCTAAGGAATTCTAGTCTGTTAAAATAAATGGGTTAAAGGCAATTATATATATAAATACCAGTGTACTACATGTTATTGCTGACAGACAAATTTCAGAAGGAACAAAGTTAATCTTGGGTGGGCTATATTATTAAAAAAATAAAAGACACAGACTGAGAAGCCATGGAAGACCTCCTTCCAAATATCTACATCACAAGGGAACCTCTAGTGAGCCCATAGCAGGTGGTGACTGACTTAACTTTATAGATTGCAAGCATCACCTGTACTAATAGATGTATTAGAGGCGCTGACACACTGACTCCAAGTGCACTGCATTCAGGGGTTCCATAGGCAGACACCCCGCCTCTCTTACCTTTCAGCTGCACACTGTCCAATTCTTTCTTTCTTTCTTTCAATTTTTTTGAGGCAGTAGTCTCTGTTTATTTTTTTCCACCCCCCCTTATTAAACTCTATGACCTATATTTTAAATAGTAAAAAAATGTTTTATGAAAGGGGGATGGTTTTTAAATCTCAAAGAAGTACATAAAACAAATAGCACAATTTCTCTGATCTAATCTGTACCTACTTTTTGTTTACCATTAACCTATACATAACCTCTGGCCCTCTTTGTGTGCTGAAGACATTCATATCACATTTATAAGCTCCCAGAGATACTTTTGTTTACAAAATTATACCATAAAATATGCTGTTTCTCTTTTTTCCTTTCAACCAGCCATCATTGGCATACTTTGCTTAGCTTATAACCCACTACTTTTACTGCCTGAATAGTATTCTCTGATATGAATATCCTATACTTTAAGGCACTAATTACAGACATTCCTCTGTCTTCAAAGATATGTTCTTTTCTTTCAGAAGCAGGGTTACAATAAAAATCCCAGCCCCCTCAAGTATCCCTGTGGGGCACATTCCTAAAGGTTAAAGCCCTAATAATTCCACATTTTTTTAAAAGCTGATGCACACTGACTTCCACACACATAATCCATGCAAATGTACCAGCAGCTTGTTTCCCAAAAGGCTGAGGAGAAGAAAAACAGTGCTTGGCCACCAGGAGCTTCCATGCTAGAAAGGATTGGTGCAAGTCATTTCCCTCTCTGAGAGGATGCTGGATGCTCTCAGAGAGAGGATGCTGGATGCTCTCACAAGAGGCACTAACAGAAAATAAAGAAAGTGTCCAGGAAAACAGTTGATTCATCAACCTTGGCGTGTTGCCCCTGTTTGGGGAAAATTCTGGAAACACAGGCTCATCTGTGGACCTGTCACTTCCTATGCAGCTCAGAGGCAAGAGGTGTGCATTTTGATCTCTAACTTGTACCTTCCTCAAACTGAGCCTAGCCCTCACTTGTTCCCACAAAAGCCTGGTTGTCCATGCTGATCTCAGCCATGATGCCAATGCTCACCAGAGAAGAGCTGTGCCTTGGATACACAGTATTTACAGTTTCTATCCATTCAGACCCAAATTCAAACTCAAATACACAGAGGCAGAGAGCTCATTGAAAAGGATGACCTTAAGCTGGGGGTGTAACTAAGTGGTACAGTACTTACCTGACATTCATACAGCCCTAGCACGGGTCCTTAGCATGAGTACACTGGCACACACACACACACACACACACACACACACACAAACACACACACACACACACACACAGAGAGAGAGAGAGAGAGAGAGAGAGAGAGAGAGAGAGAGTTAAGAATTGAGCTTAAAATGTCTCAGCATACTTCATGCTTTCTGCCCAGCATTAGCAAACTAGGAAGAAGAGCACAGCTGTAATTGTTTGGGGCCAAGTAGATTTGTTTTATTGCTAGACATCAGTACTTGTAGCAAGGCACATTGCTTTGATATTTACACTCACGAACAGTAACATAATTTGGGTTTAGAGAAAGGGTATAGCAGTTAAAGGCACTGGCTGCTCTCCCAGGACCTAGGTTCAGTTCCCAGTAACCACAGGGTGGCTCACAACCATCTATAACTCCAGTTCCAGGTCACCCAATACCTTTTTCTGGCCCCTGTGGACATTGAGCACATACGTGGTCCACAGACCTACATGCAGACAAAACACCAATATACATATAAAAATAATAAAATAATTAAAATTTAACAAATATGTAAGTCACTTAATTTCCCACTAAAATGAGTTATTTTAAGGGGAAATAAGATCTAAGATTTAGACAATCCGTTTTATTAATAAAAAACCCTGCTACCTCCTGAAAAAAATCTAATCACATAGACTTCATTAACTAGAGGGCAATCGTATAAACAAGAGGAAACCAGACTACGAAAGTGAGGAGACTCAAATAACTCAGCTCTGAGAACAATTATTGAATAACAGAAAGACACCAAGCCAGTATTTTTCCTGGTATTGTATATCCCATGGCAGATCTCCATAGCAACACCATGAAAAGGACCTTTTATTTTAATGCCAAGCCTATCTGAGACATGATTATTCTGTTAAGAGCAGGTTTCCAGTGGTCCAGGTAAAAAAGGACAGACTTTCTGATCTTACAAAATGTGTCTGAGGAAGCCTGCTCTGCTGCGACAGGTCTGGGTGTTGAAGAGTGGCCAGGGTGCTCCAGAACTGGCAAACACAAATGCCCATGTACAAATGCTGAGATGTGGTTGTTGCCACTGTGACTCCCTACGGAGCTATGGAGGACTGCTCAAACAAGGACAAGGACTTTCCCCCAGGTACCCGCAGAGACACTTACAGCAGGAGTAGATTCTTAGACACCTCAGTGGCCCTCAGAACTCCCAACTTGGTTCCAGTTCTGGATTCCTGACAGTCATGTTTTTATACTGTAGAGCTCTGGTAGCCAACCAGCAAACAGAGAAAAAAGAGAAAAAAGAGAAAAAGAAAAGGAAAGAAAAGAAAAACATAGTATGAGCAGAGACAGGGGTGTCTGATGATGGTACATTTCAGAGGACTGGTAGGTGGCCCTCTGTCCTTATCATAGGCTCTGTCACTTTGTCTGGTGCTTACCTAAATAGAATTAAGTTATTTGTAGTGGAAGTTCTAGCTAATGGATGTCTCATAGCATGCATAAAGGAGAGAGCACACAGGTCAAAGAAGAAAACGAGAAAAAGAAACCACTCCGACTGTAAATGTCACCCACTATCTCAGTCTGTGTATGTCACCCAATTTGTTAAGGACTTTTAAATTATGTTTATTACTCCTCAAAGTATCTAAAAATAGATGATATTTCCCCACTGTCACCCCTTTATGGTTCCTGGTAAGAGATCAGGAAACCAGGGTTTTCACCCTGAGTCACATTTAGCTGGTGTCAGATCTGAGCTTTGCATTCAAATGTGGGTCATTAGGACTGACCTGATCAGATAAGTGACACTCATCGGGACACTTTGTGGTCTTGAGTAAGCTAATCCACTCTATTGGACACATATAATATCCTCAAATGTTCCTGCCATATGCTTTAATGTAAACCACTAGCCATTCATCAGGGTGTTTCTTGACCCAAGTGGTTGTGCTGAGGGCCTGTTACACCCAAGCTCCCTTAGATGCCATTTTACAACTGTGCCTGCCTTCATCTCTCCTCTGGCCTTTCCCTGGAAAATTCTGATTAACTATTGTGGTGGGTACTGGGGGAGCAGGGGAGGGTGAGCAGAGCTAGGACTTGAACACAAGCTGATCTCCTTGCTTCACTTGGCCACTGTTAGCAGAATATATTAAACACTCAATTGTAATCTGCATTGCATTGACCTTAACCACAACTGACTGTGTGTGTCTCACTTTGAATGTTTTCTACATCCTAAAACTGGCTTGTTCATTTCTAAAAGAGATCTCCCTGAGGCAGCAGCCAGAGCAGTACAGAGGCTCCGAAGAGGCCAGGCTCTCCTCCTACTGCAGAGCTTCTCAATATATCCAAAGGCAAGGGTGGCTTAGCCAAAAAGGAGGCAAAGAAGGGGCCCAGGCACAGATGGGCAGGGCTGCTCACTAAACTGTCAAACTAAAACCAAAGACAAACAAGGTAGTGTGGGAAAGGATAACTCTTTGGATGACAAAAAAAAAAAAAAAAAAAAAAAAAAAAAAAGTGCAAACAAAACAGGGGAAGAGGGAAGCAAACCAAAAGGCAAACAAGAAAACCTTTGGCAGTCATCTGACAAGGCAGAAGAGAAAGTCCAGCTACTCGATGACAGGTGGGAGTTGGTGTCACCGAGTGCTGTATCCTACAATGCAGTGCGTGCGAAGTGTGATAAATGGCAGAGTCACCATGGTGCATCCAATATGTCTGAATGTATTAAGTTATGTCTACCCTTGTTTTTAGTAGACCTGTATCCTAAAGAAAACCACACCCTGGCCATTGTCAGTCAGGACCCCTTACCCTCTGTAATGTTTCTGGTACTGGTCATTCAGTTTTTCTAATTATTTTGATAATAGGTGTGAATGATTAAAAAACTGAATATAATGTATGTGACATAAAATTGTGTCCCCGTGAGAGTCTAGTCAAAAGGATTGACATGTGATGATACTGATAAGTCAGATCTGCACAAGGGAAGCTCACTGTCGAGTTTGATGCTGAAACATTAATAGAACAATTGTCTTCACAAACACAATGTGTGGTTCTTTCAACTTTTCTGTGTTAAGAATCCTGTATGAATTGAAACGTCAGTCCCTTAACCAAATAAGTTCCAATCCTGAAAGAAAAGCAAAATATTATGCTTGTGTTCTATAATTAAAATTACATCGAATCAGTCTGGCAAGATTACCCTTAACAACAGCTGGTCTTCTAACCCATGAACATAGTATACTTTTCTTAAAAAGTTCAAAAGCTTTCTTAGTTTTTCTCTCAGCACTGTTTTATAGTTTATAAAAGAGATTTCTTTCTAGGTGTTGAATATATTCATAAATGTTCACTCAAATAGTAACTACTGTGGCCTTTCCCCCAGCATAGCTGCAGCCATTTTGTTTTATGCCCATCAACTATTTCATACTGTTGCTATAACATGCCTGCCAGGCACTGATGCAGAAAAGGGCCATGCTGACCACATAGCCTTGTTATGTTCTGTGTGCTATGAGGTTTGCTAATTTTAAGAAATTCCACAACTATAAGCTTCACATAGGACCCATCAAATGAAAGATCAATATGAACTGTCTAAAATGGCTTGAGTCAGGGCTGACCACCAGGCAGCACTTCCAGCACCTGCATATGAGCCCACTGTGCTTTCTGCAGTTTTAGCTTTATAAGCTGACATAGAAAAGAGGTGCAGGATTGTAGCCTCAGCCCCCGAATTCTGAGCTATAACGCTGATTGATCAGGGTGTGCATTCAACAAACCATCTCTGTTTGACTGAAATCTGTGTCCGTGTGGTTTATGGGGTGACTCCTAGACCCCAACAGTAATATGCTACAATTTAACTTTATTTCCTGAGCCATTATTATAGTATTTATTTACTAATTAATATTCAGGGAAACTGTTGAACATGAGAAATAATACTTTGAAGTCCAAGTGAGTGAGGACTCTTGGTAGCAGAACAACCCAGCACTCCTGGCTACTCCAGTATCCGTAGCCTCAGAATCTCTGACTGTACTGGGTTATTTGTTGTCCGATACTATCACTGAAGCTGGCAACTTATGGTACGCTATCATGGGGTAAGATAAAAGGATACCTGCTTTCCCCAACTGAAAACTCCTTAATACCATAGATTTCTTACTGCTTTTCTAACAGAATAACCATAAAGGGAGCAGCTTAAACCAACACAACTCATTGTTGTACAGTTCTGGAAGTCAGAGGAGTATAGGAGGCCTCTGCAAGTCAAGTTATCATAGGTTTGAGGTTCACCTGTAGGTTCTAGAGAATAATTGATATTTTGCCTGATTTTATTTGTATGTTGTGGGTGGGAAGGCAAAAATTCAACATCAACTGTCTTCTTGATCATTATCCACCTTATTTTCTCAGATACGTCTCTCACTGAATCTGGAGACCACTGATCTGGTTTTCAGACCAGAATGGCTGGGCAGTGAGCCCCAGGGATACTCCCATCTCTTCCCCCAGCGCTGCTTAACCCAGCTTTCAGCATGGATGTGGTGGGGGGGGGGTGAACTTCAGTCCTGATGTTTACACAGCAAGGACTTTGCCCCCTGAGATACTTTCCTGCCCCTTCTTGCAGATCATGCTTCCTGGTAATCTACTTGCAGGTGAGGATAACTAGGAGCCAGGACACTAATGCTCCTTTTTCACTTTATGAATGAAGTGTTTGTCAGGAGAGAAAAAAGTGAAAGGCTGACCCTATGCTGAAGATCCCCTTATTTATTTGACCGTGAGTTCAAGAGTGGAGGGAAAGGAGCAGGACCCGAGACGTGGGTAATTCCACACGGCCCTCAGTTGTCCTGTCTGATACCTGTTGTAATGTTGCATACAACTGTCATGTATCTCCAGTGTGATTTTGTGATGTTTATTACCAGCTCTTTTTTATTTTAAAAGTTGGCCCACGGCTATATTTTTTATATAGAACAAGACAAAGATAGAAGAGAAAAATGTGAATATTGTACTTTTATTTTCCATGCCTGTCAGTAAGAATTACACTTTGGAGTTTCAGTAAAAATTGAAGCTGTGAAGAGCAAATCATAATGTGAATTTTTAGTGTTACCAAGAGTAACATGTAAAAATATAGCATGTGCCATATAATATTTGCCTCTAAAATTTATATCTGTGCTTATTCAGTATTGCGGTTGGCTACCTCTCTTCTACTGCTCACCGAGCAAAATCCGAGATTCAAAAGATTAACATGAAGAAAGGACACCCACACATGATTGCTTATATTATTCCTTTGAAGAATTATATTTTGGAGACCACAGAAGCTAATTTTTTTTTTGTTTGCTTTTTTGGTTTTGGTTTGGATTTTCAAGACAGAGTTTCTCTGTGTAGCTCTGACTCTCCTGGACTCACTTTGTAGACTAGGCTGGAACTCATAGAGATCCACCTGCCTCTGCCTCCTGTGTATTTCATTAAAGACATGTACCATCAAGCCTGGCAGAAGCTAGTCATACACCTCGTATATTTACTGAAATCTTCTAGTCATCATCCCAAAAGAAGTCTGTAGGTTGCACTGGGTAGATAGCTTAATTGTCAAAGTGTGGCCCCGTCAGCATAAGGACATGAGTTCTGATTCCTGAAACCCCTGTGGTAAAAAATAAAAAGAAAGTTTTAAAAAGCAAAACATAGAGTTCTGTGTCTCTGACCCCAGCCCTGAGAGAGACCCAAGAGGAGCCTATAAGCTCCTCGGCTAACCAGGCCAGTGGAATCATCACCTTCATGATAGGGAGAAACAACATTTTTTAAAGTAAGTGGAAGCAATGTTAGGAAAAGCACACAATATCTTTAGACATCTACAGGGGTGTACACACAGGCGAACATACACATAGACCACATAATTGTTCACACGCACTGAAAAAGAAAAGGAAAAAATCTGTACTCTGGTCTCTTGTTAACAGAAAATGTGTGCATGCGCTCAGGAGACTGACAATATCTCCTTTTGTTGCAGCTTCAGGGTTGAGGTAATATTGTCACAATTAGCCCATTTACACTGACTCCAGCCAACGCTTTCCTCAGCTCAGTTGGCTGTAAGCAGGGGCCTCACCTGTGCCAAGTACAGCACTCATGGTGTTAAGGAGACAACTGTGTGTAGCACAGCCCCTGCTGCGGTGGACGAGTGCTGCAGATTCAAATTAAAGACCACGAGGTGCCAAGGAAGGAGCATAATATTTGGAAAGAAAGAAAATCTCTTTCAGAAGACATGGCATCTGAAGAAGAGCTTGGAGGGAAAGGAGGGAGGGACAGCAAGTCTGTGTTTTCATTTAACGGTGCAACAGCACAAAACTTCTGAAAGAAAGTCTACGAGTTGCTGCTGCAGTTGGAAGAGTATGGCTGGAGCAAAAGGCCAGCTAGACAGAGCAAAGGTTGCCCTGAGCCTTGCTGCCCAGGTTAAGCACCCGCATCCTCAGGACAGTAAGCATATCAAGTCTCCCAGGAATGTGTCATCAATGACTCTTACGAAGCCTACTGAGGACTCTGGTTGCCTTTTTAAGAAGGAGAAGGTGACAGCAGAGACTTTTGGCCATTTCCTGGCTCCGAGAATATGTTAGAGAGTTAATCTTGGGGAGGATGGGGAGAAAGCAACATGTCCTTTCAAGTGTTTTTATAAACACAAAAGAGAAGCATAGAGAAAGGGCCGGGCTTGCAATCCAGAGAAAGGGCAGCACATCATGGTGGTGCTATGGGCGGGAGGGAAACTTGCTGTGCCTGGTCCCAGAGCTGCCCTAGGAAGGTGTACAAGAACAATATGATCTTAACTAACCTGGCTCTGCCCCAGCGGACTTCCTGCACATCTGCACTTCCCTGGCCGTTGTTCCTGTGGCCCAGGTGGTGCTGGCAGCTGCTCCAACTGCTGCCCTGGGTGCCCGGTATTGCTGCGGTGAACCAGGCAATGGTCTATTAAACCAAACCTCAACTAGAAAACATCAGACCAACTAAACCAGCAACCAGGCTTCCTCCATCCTCCTCCTCCTCTCCCTGCTTGGCCCCAGTTTTCATCAGCTCTCATTTGCTTCTCTTTGCACTTGGGTTTCCTTTGCCCACTTCTGCCTCTTTCCCTATTCCTCCCTCACCAGTCTTTCCTCCCCCTCCAGTCCTGGCATTTAAGCACTGTGTGATAGATGCTATCAGATCAGAGAGCTCAGAGGCTGCCCAGGTTCTGGGCAAGCCACCTTGTCCCCCAGGACCTGGTTTCCTTATCTATAGAATTCAAGAGGTTGGACCAGGATGAGCTTGCAGCGTTCTTTCTGCCCAAGTGTCTCATCCTGTTACCTTCTGTGCCTGCTTTTCCTGTTGTCCCTGACTCATTGTCCACCTGCCTCTCTCATCTGCATCCCTACCCCACAGCTCAGTCCATGATACCAGCGTCCCCTCCAGTGTATTAGCTTGCGGCTGCTGCTGGTTTTTCCTCTTCTCTTCCTATCCTAGCCCAGTCTGCGACCCACATAGAAGCAACCTTTGAAGATACAGATGAGAAGGTGCAGTCTCCAGCTGAATTCCCCCACTCCGCGCCACAGGCACTGCTGTCCTGTGAGCCTGCCTATTTCCTTCAGCGTGACCACCGTCTGCACTAACTTAGCTTTATTTACAAGGTTCTTGCTTAATGTAAGAACCCTTTATGGTTTCTCTTCCCCACTAGATATAGCTTCTTGAGGGAGGGGACTTTGATCTCTGCTTCATACTGTATCCTCATCAATAGGCCAAGCTTTGCTTTGTGTATTGTACTTTTAAAATAAATCCTGGGCAAACATCACTTCAGCGCAGAACGTCTCTCTGACCTTTGGGAAACTGCTCTCTCCATCTGAAAGGCTTCTCACATAGAAATGTTTCTATCTGGGGGAGTCTCCCCACCCCTCTCCATCAGCTTTGAGACACTTCCATTCCTTCTTTTCAACTACCCATGCTCTACCTTCTCATGGAACATGGTGCCTCGGAATGTCAACTAGGAAGCTTGCTTTATCTCCTCCTTCAATTTGAGTCTATACAGATATTGGGTAATGTTTAACAGCCCTTGCGCTGGAGTCTAGAATGCTGACATACAATGTAAAGGAGTAAAGTTCTTCGAGAATTCTATTAAAATCTTCAAAAGCTTGTGCTGGTTTTCTGAGGGCTGAGTTATGAATGTTTACTTTCTTAAAACGCAAATCTTTTTAACAGGTGATGTTAAGATATGCGATTCCCAGATAACAAGTCTGGACTTAGAAGGATCTTATGCTTAAGGTGAGGCCACAGAGAGAGCAGGGATTGAATGGGAGCAACATAATGCTAAAACCAAGCGACTTACCTCCCACCAGGAAAGGTGTGCCCTTACCAGTTTATTATCGCCATCTCCCTCCACCCTAAACTCAGTGGCTTGTATCACTAGACCTCTCCCCCCACCTCGCAAACATCCTTGGCTATCTGCCTGTAGCAGAGACCACAGGCCCCAGCTGCCCTGAGATCTTTCATGATTTCATGTACGTCTTTTTCCAAAGCATGTCAGAAAAAGTCCCTCTCTCCTTCTCTGCAGTTTCCATTTCCTCTTGGGACCCAGAAGTCCCACCTGTACCTTCCACTCAGCAGTTGGCTCCTGGCCTTTATTGACAGATCAAGAACCAATTAGGTTCTTGATCCAGAGGTTCTGATGCCCTCTTCTGGCCTTCTAGGTACCAGGCAAGTATACGATACACAAACATACTGAGCCAAAAAACACCCGCGAAATATGAATGAACCTATAAATGTAGCTGTAAAGTATTATCATTCTTTTCTTCTGCTAGAGTTAGGCCTATTTTCTGGTAGCCTAAATTCCCATATTCACTCAGGAAACCTGTCCTCTACCTCAAACTAAGTCTGCAGACTGTAAAAGAAAGTGCGCCAGATTATAAAAGAGTCAAATATACTGAATACAGTTGTCAGAGTAGAAAAGTTGTCGTATAGGAAGATACTTGCTTCTTTACTACATTAAGTAGAAAGAGCTAAAGTATCTAATATCTAAAATTCAAATTCTGAAGTGTGATGTGGAAATGACCAGATATGGTAAGGCTTAGTTTTTTGTTTTTTTTTTTTTTTTTTTTTTTGTTGATTATGAATCATGAGCACTACCGACACCTTCATAACTGAAGAGAAACTTAAAGTTCATAAAGAGGTGAGTAGTGGTGAAATTTCCCTCCTCCAAGTCTGTGGGTACCCTGAATTGTATTTACAGTACCCCTGGACTCCAAGATTAAGTCCTCTGTTGGTATAAGATCAGGTTGTTGCTCATGAAGTTGATGTTCAAGGTTAAAGTAGTCAACACATTCACAAAACTCAAATCTTCAAAGGTCTGAAGGAACGTTGTCTTTTAACAAAAATTTTACCATGTGACTCTCTATTTTCTCATTTAATTGTTCCATCTAATGATATGCCTAGATGATAATAAAATACTGGTGGTTAAGAGCTGTATGTCTTTTCCTGTCTACTGTAAGCATTAACTCCAGTTACTTAGCTGGCCCGTTGCTGGTAAATATGTAAGGTTTTTTTCTAAATAGCTTGTTAGTTTGAAAATAAAGGAGAAACAAAAATATTTATGTTTGTGGTAGACATCACAGACATTCACACAGAGGGAGCTTAGAATCATACAAAATCATACAAAATCATACAACCTGAACAGAAGCATGCAGGATGACATGATCTTCCAGTGTTCTAACATGTGTTGAGGACTCAAAGAAACAATAATTGAACGTAAGAAAGGAAGATGTTTGAGAGTTCATTCCAAAGAAAGCTGAGAATTTAGCAAATTGTTGATTCATTTGTCTATGGTAGCTTTGTAACAGATATGTGAATTAATAGTACCCTGGTCAAGGCACAATATCATCACTGGTCTTTCATAAGCTGCTTTTTTCTATGTATATAGTCCCATTAAGCCCTGCTTCCAATTTTCTTTCCAATTATTCTAACTGAATGTTATTAATTTGCAAACTGTCTTTATATATAAAGTGGATGTAATGCGATTCGTATGTGTGGTGGTGGTATTTTAGACTTATACAAATTGTGTTGGTTTATAACTTGTTCAATTTATCCTTTTACCACTACTGTTTTATACTCCCTCCACTCCACACAAGCAGCTAATCCATTGCCTCTAATTGCTGATTGGTTATAGTCCTGCCACAGTCTCCCTCATCTTTCTCAGTGATGGACAACCGGGTTTCCTTTCCAGTCATTGCCACCACAAATAAGACTATTTTCACACCCTAAAATATGAACTCTTATCGATCTGTTTGCAAATATGCTTTTTGATATCTGTTCATAGTAGAGTTACTGAACCACGGGATTATACAGACTCGGTTTGACTAAATTGTGACAAGTGACTTCCCTGAATGTCTGCTCAGTCAGCAATACCAAAGGAGGTCAGGGTTTCCAATACCACTCACTAGCTTTGAAAGTGCCCTGAGTTTAGGTTTTTTCCACTTAACTAATACATCATAACCAAAGCATGAGTGAGCATGATTTCCATGCTTAACAGTCTTTCTAGCACCTCTCTGGGATGATCTATTTATGTTTTTGTTCATTTTTGGGTGTGTGGGGGGTTGTTATCTTGATGGTATATAAGATATTTTTCTGATATAACATTAGTCAGAAATATCTTGCCAATTTCAGATTGACAAGTACTTTCCAACCTGCCCTCTAGTTATTCATGTTGCCCTTCATTAAACAGAAATTATCACCTTTAAGATAAATGCAGCAATCTTTTAAAGAACTTTCTCACTATGCCTTTGACATTTTGTTCAATAAGCACTTTCATACCTTCAGCAACACAGATAGCCTTCCACATTTTCTTCTATTACATTGCCAAAGCTAGGAGTTCTGAGGCTGGGATGAAAGCAATAGTCAAAAGCAATTTGAGTAGGAAAGTTTATTCCAGATATAGGACCACATCTCAGACAGCCACTGAGGGAAGTCAGGGTAAGAAGTCAAAGACAGGAGGACCCTGGAGGCAGGAACTGATGCTGAGGCCTTGGAAGAGTGCTGGCCAGTATCTTGCTCCTGTACGTTCAAAACAACAGCTTAAGTACTTTCTTATTTCAAGAGGGAAGAAGTAAAGTGTAATCAAATCAAAACAAAATCAAACTTTGGTAGTGTTAAAAGGCTCAGTGCTTAATGCCCGAGACATTAAGACTCATCATCTATTGTCTGGGTTCCAAAGAGCTCCATTTCTCCAGCTCTGCCATGCATAACACAGGCATCTTGTCTTGTTCCATACCTGCTGCTGTCATTGATGGTGACCCTATGGTACTGAGATCTCCATAATGCTGGCATCTCTGCTGCAAGCAAGCTGCACTGTCACCAAAAGTTTCTCCTGAGAGCTCATTAGGAATGCTAACCCTGTCACATTGTATTAAGCCTCACCTTCTCTCCATGACATAGTCAATCCTGATTCTTGTACTTCAACTGAGCCTGCACATTAGCCAATGACTTTTCCTGACCCTCCATGGTTCCAAGCCTTAGCTGTCCTCCTCAACCCCTTCATGCCTTTAAAACCAGTACCACCTTGGAGAGTCTTACACAGTATCAAGATATCAAGATCATCTATCCACACAAGGTACAGCCTTGACCCCATTTGGTCCTTAGCACTGTGAAAATATTTTCTGTGCACTGAGAAAACACTTCCCAGAAAATTTCACTGCAAAGAAGCTGATCTCTTCTTTTTTTTTTATTGAAAAACTTTATTTTAAAAAACAAAGATAAATGTACAAATTTTCATCACTTTTGCATAAAAGTATACGAATACATTTCTTAAGGTTGTAATTAAGTATGTGTGGGTACATATACATACACATATGTATAGCTGGTCTCTTCTTAATCACAGCTGTTTCTCAGTCCCAGATGAGCAGTGTCTATTGTCACAGCAGAGCAGTTTCCACTTCAGTAGTTCTTGGTTCAGATTATTACACAAAGGCCCTAGTAGCACCTTTGCATTCCCCCAAAACTTCACAAGACAAGCCCCCATTCTCTACATTGCTTTTAACATTCATCCCTTCTAAGCTTCCACTGAACATATCATTAAGCTCTGAGCACTCAATGGATTTTTCCAGCACAAAGTCCAAAACTATTGTAATCCTCCCCAGAACATATAGCCAGGTCGTAGTTTGGGTTTCCATTGCTATGATAAAACACAGTGAGTGAAAAACATCTTGGGGAGAAAAGGGTTTCTTTCAGCTCACACTTCTATATTACAGTCAGTTATCAAAGGAAGTCAGGACATAAACTCAATCAAGGCAGAAATCTAGAGAAAGAAACCAAAGCAAAGGCCATGGAAGAATGCTGCTCACTGACTTGCTCCTTGTAACTTGCTCATCCTGCTTTCTTACAGAATCCAGAGTGGGTTCTTATAGCACCACAATGGAATGGACTTAGCAAATCCATCATTAATTAAAAAATGTCCACAAATTTTTCCATAGGCCAATCTGATGAGGGTTCCTTCACAACAGAGGTCCCCTCTTCCCAAATGATCCTAGTTAATGTCAAGTTGACAAACCCTAGCCAGCATATATGTTTATCACTTCATATGTTTAGCATATATATTTAACATAACCCCTGTAGAGATTTAAATGCACCTAGAGTCTATCTATACACACAGCATTAGGAAAAATTCAGTTTTATTTTTCTCTAGAGATAGTGGAAGATTTGGAAACTTACATTTGAAAGAAGCACATTATCCCTCCCAGAAGAGAGGGGAAAGAGGCAGGAAACAGACTCCCTGAGACTCACAGAAAAAGCCAGAGCCTCCGAAGTACCTGACCACATGAAACCTATAAGCAAATACTAAAAATCAGCCATGGAGTGTACTTCTCTTATAACTAAAGCTGTCTGAAGGAGAAATAACCCAATAGAACTTAGATTCTGCTATGTGAATTGAAAACATAACATATATTCAACCAGGACCTTCCCAAGTTTGAGAGAGAGTTTGACCAGTATAGAGAAAGCAGATGCCAGAGAAGTAAAGGCAGCACATAGGCAGACAGCTGAGACTTGAGGGTACTAAAGGTAGACCAGTTTTCATTTCTGACCTTTAAAGATGAAAATAAACCCATTTAGGAAAGACATTTGCTTCCCAGCATCTGTCTCAGCATCTTCTATTTCAAGTTTATTATCAGCTGAGTACGGATGATCCAAGTACCTATAAATGAACAGAAATGTAAAAGTCCATGAGAAATAATATGGACAAATTATCAGCATCTGCTTGACTTCCAGGTGACAGTGTGTGTGTGTATGTGTGTGTGTGTGTGTGTTGGTATTTAAGTTGTGTATATTTCTGTATGTGTGTGTTTGCATGTGTGCTCATGGGTATGAGGGTGTACATCTCCTTGTAGGTCAGAGGACAACCTCAGATGTTGTTTCTCAAGGGCTCATCACTTTTGCTCTGTAAGACAAGCAGGCAGAATAGCTCACTGACCTGGAGTTTGCCAAGTACACTAGGCTGGCTGGACAGGGAACAACAGGGATCCAGCCATCTCCATCTCTAGAGACCTGGGATTACCAGCACTTGCCACCATTCCTGGACTTTTTATGTGGGTTCTGGAAATCAAACTCACATCTTCATATTTGTATGGCAAGCACTTTACCGATAAGCTGTGCCCTCAGCCAGCACTGTGTTCTTATGTTTTATTATAATCATTTTATAAGTGAGGAAACCAAGGCTTACAAACAACAACTAAAACACTGTATATGCAAAAGTAAGAAGAATTTGAACCCTAGCATGAATCCTGGGTCTGTGCCGCATTGACCATAGGAAAATTATAGGCAAAGGTTTATAGTATAAAATATTTTATTTGAGAAGTTGTGTCTCCATGTACAACTAATTTTGAAAGAATATGCCTCCTTACACCCCTCTGTATATTTCAAAGTTGAGGATACTTCATGTCACTCAGTATGTGGAGAAGCTGTAGGGTGTTTCATTAGGAAGAGGCCCTATTCTGAAGGAATTCACAAGAGAGGGGCTTGTGGGTAGATTAAAGATGGTGCTTTAAACTCTCACAGCATAAAAAATGTATTCGAGGCAAAACCAAGAGCCAAATAAATGTCCCTATGACCTTTTACTTCCTACCTGCCTTTTCCTCCCACTGGGTAATCAATGTTTTTTACTGGTCAAGAAAATGCCAGCTCTTGAACCATTTCTTCTGATTTTAGAAGAGAAATATTGTTTTCCTTTCCTTTTCCTTTAAGATTTTACTTTTCATTGTTTTTCTTGCCCTCGACCTATGGTCTGAGAGGAATTTAATCTATAATGCACACTCCCAACTGCCATAAAGTCATAAAAGAACTTGAAAGGCCAACTGACAAGCTAATTCACAAGAAAGGTGATTACAGACACAGACAAGCATATTCATGCACATGAATACACACACACACACACACACACACACACACACAGGACCCTCAAGTGCTGAGAAGGTTGTACAGTTGGTAATATGTTCCTAAATTGCTCAGGGAATTCAAAGTGGAACAGATGCTTTGAAAAGGAGTTTGATAAATTCTTATATGTAGATTTATCATATGACCCAGTCACATTCTTTATCCAAATTTAAGTGAATGTTTATGCCCACAGAAAAGTTGTAGGCAAAAGTCTATAGCACTTCTATTTATAATGATCCCTAATTGGGAAAATCCCAAGAGAACTGGAGAATTGGTAAATCAGCTGTGTTATACCCACACCAAAAACTACCACTATACAATTGAAGAGAAGAAACTACCTGTGAATGCAGTACATAGAGTGGCCTCAAGACACCACACTGAGTAAAAGAAGGAAGAGGAAGCATAATGTGTATGATTGTGCTTGTATAACATTCTAAAAACAAAAGCCCAGAAACAGACCAGATTATTGGTAACCAGCTGTACATTCATGGGAAGAGAGTTCATATCCTCACAGTAATAGCTGGGCTTTTTAATAGGATCGTAGATGTATTCTGTGCCATGATTTTAATAGTATTTTATCAGTCTATATGTGTTAAAATTCGTAGAATCATGAATCCGATATGTCAATGTTACTGTATAGTTTTACAAATGAACCATTAGGCAAGACTTTGTAGAATCACACATGAATAGTGTTAAGTCCTGGCATACAGTGCATTTTCTCTCTTACTTGTTTCAAAATTTATGGTTTCAGCTTCTTAATCTGTGAAGTCAGGATATGCCACACCAGAGTTATATAGCTGAACATGGAAGTCACAAGAAAAATCTGTCAACAGCAAACCTTTTCTGAATGTGCAATGGTCAGAAAAATAACTCCGAATCAAAGCATCATGGAAGCAAAGTGTCTCCAATTGAGTTCACTCCGGTTGTACCTTATCATTTTAGCCTTGGTTATGAGTTCAAAATGTGCACACTTTGCATGGAGTGTATTGTCCTGTGTACAATGACAGCTAATGCTCCCTGAAGCACCTCAGATCTGAGATTTTGGTATTTTCTACACTTTGGGGTCTTTACAATACACACAAAGTGTTTCTCCTCATAACGTCTTAATCATGAAAAACAAAGATTTGATATTTTCCTGCTGTTGTATAAGTATCCTTAGCATACAAGCATTCAATTGGTATATTTTAGGATTATATCATATCAGAATTCTTGGCTTTTAAAATTTCTGTGTGTAGTGGTGCATACTTTTAATCCCAACACTCAAGAGGCAGAAGCAATTTGAGTTTGAGGCTAGCCTGGCCTATAATGAGAGTTTCAGGACAGCCAAGGCTACATGGAGAAAAACAAAAAAACACATTAAATTTCAAAATGTCTCATTAAAAACAAAACTATAAATTCAATTTTATCTTGGGCTTCTGATAGAATTACTCACAATTTTTGAAATAGAAATAAGCATACTTTACCATGTTATATTTAAGAGAAGCAGTAATATCAGCATTGGTAAGAACAAAATAATTGTTAACAATCAACTCTGAAAATATGGAAGATATTCTATGTCCTACAGTATCAAAACTATTGCCAAGATTCAATTCTTTACAAAATAAATGTGCACATTCATCTCATTAGTATGTGAATTTGCTTCCATGTTTAATAAATGGTGAAATTACATGTATGGTTTGTTTAGTCTGTTTGACTTAGTTAGCTAAAATTTTTTCTTATTTCTATTTACATCTGAGTGTGAAAATGCTAACACATGAGATAGCCCTTCTCTGGAGAATTCACTTCAGTGATCAATTGCTTTCTCAATTATAGATCATCAAAACTTCCCTGAGAGTCAAATGGCATCAACTTGCTCCACATGTGCAGATACAGCAGTGGGTGTCATCAAGGTTTATTTTAAAGCAGAAAGATGAGATGAAGTATAGGAGGGTATGACAGAGGACCAATAACTGAGCTGTTTGCTGTTGCATTGTATTCAACAAAAAGGTGTCATGGCATTTGTCTGTGGCATCAATGTATTTCTCTTGAGCCAGAAGGACAGGTTACCCTCACATCCCATTCTTAACACACCCATGCAAGCTCCTGGGTATCCTTAGATAGAGCATTGGACCACCAACAAGACTAGATATGGAAGTGATTCCCTTTCAAACTCTTTTGTTGCTGACATCATCAAACAAGATGTCTGGGTTTCAAGCTTTTAACATTAGATCATGTCAACCTTTACCCAAAATCAGTAGAGGAAAATCTTAGGACCTTAGGTAGACAATTCATAAAGCAACTTTCCTTTTTACATTTGTTTATACAGGACTGTTGCACAATTAAACTAATAATGTAAGAATTCCTTTTAAACAACTTTTAGTTAAACGAGTAGGTGGCTAAATAACTAATGTATTAAGGAACTATGTTACTAATAAGGATAATATAACTTACTGTTGGCAATTTGACAAAAATCATAGTCATAATATTAAAATGACCAAAGCTTGGTAGTATAGTCACAATCAAATGGGCCATGGTTTTTCTATAGATGACATGGTCTCTTGGCCTTAATTTTTAAGTCCCTTTGTAATGTATTGGTTCATTTCTTTATATTTATCAAATATGTACTATATTTTAGGCATAAGACATAAACATCTACAATCTATAAATTTATTTGGAACCATCCTGATTATTTATCCATATGGTACCACCCACTGGGTGACAGTCCCATCTTCATGTAAAAGGCCCCCCAGGCATACTTAATCCAGACATCCACCATGCAGACCCATGTTCTCTGGAGAGAGCAGAGCAAAGAGTTTAGGGTCCTGTGAAAAGCAAGCATTTCAGTGAAAGAAATGCTTCTAGGAAGTATTTTCTCCTTTTTTTCCTCTCTGAAAAGAAAATAAAATGGAAGGGGAAGGAATGGTTGCTTTGGCAAAGAGTGGCCTTCAAGTAAGTCACACCTCTCTCAGCACGATGGTGTAGACCAATGCTAGATCTTCCTACTGCTGTGACCCTTTAATACACTTCATGTTTTGGTGACCCCCAACCATGACATTATTTTCATTGCTACTTCATAACTGTAATTTTGCTACTGTTATGACTTGTAATGTAAGTGTCTATGTTTACTTAAGCACCCCCACTGAAAAGGTCAATCCACCCCATTGGGGTTGGTACCCATGGGTTGAGAACTACTGTTTAGGCTGATTTTTCTTCTGTACAGTTTACTGAAGAAGCAATGCCTCTCGTCCTAATGCATTGAGGGAAAAGTTCCTCACCTTTGTTTGGCAGAAGACCTCTTCCAAGTAGCTTCCCACTGCAGTTTTTACTGAGAAAGTCAGTTCAACTTCCTGTCTGGCTTCCTCTAAATGGGCTGTTCACTTACCTGCTCCTTACGTTTTTTGGAGCCTTCCTTGGAACCTGCCTGCAAACTTCTGTCTATACATGTTTGAGTTGCATTTGCAAGAGCATGTGTGAGCCTCTCCCCTTTGGTGAATCTTCTAGCTTACTTTTCTTCTCTTTCAAAACTGACAGTTGATTTAAAAAATATATCTTTCTGATTCATTCTCTCCCCCACCTCTGGAAGTACCAAATGAATTTCTGGATCAGCAAAATACAAGATTTAGAAGATGAATATAAGAAAATTAGAAATTGTGTATACTTTTTCACCTCTCTGGAGTAATATATTACTGTATTGGTAAATAGCAATTATATTATTAGTAGCATTGTATCAATGAATGTAGAATACAACATATTTATCAAGTGTCCATTGTATGCAGGAAAACATGCTACATTTCGATAGTAAAGTGACAAGAAAAGGCAGAGGTGCTGTTTTAGACCAAGAATGATTGTATAGTCAAATATAAATTGCCATTGTTACCAAATAGGATATATACCATTAGGTTTATATAACCAAATAGTATTTATTTCTTACATATAGCACCACCATGTAGCTTATTGATAATGTTAGCTCTGGATGCAATAAAATAATACTTATCACTTCTTCTCTGAATGAATAAATAAACATCAGAGAGCTAGGGAGAAAAGTTGGTTGATAGTTCAAATGCAATCATACTAATTAGGCATTTTGGTAGATCCAGAAAATAATGAAACATGAAGAATGCGAAAACCTACAACTGATATTTTTAAGACTTTGATCAAGAGAACCCAGAGGTGAAAAACTGTATATTTACAAAGCTTTGGATGTTTAGAACCAGGTAAAACAAATTGGTCAGTGGCTAGAGAGCTGATGCAATAGGAAACAATGTCATAAATGCTGTTAGTTTGTTAATTTTTACTACCGTGAAAGTGATGTGTGGAAAAGATATTTATTGGTCTCTAGATAAGAAACAGACTGGCCCAAATTTGATTGTTCACAGTTATTAGAGTTGTTTAGAACTGATAAAGTTAACAACTTCAGAGGCGATTAAAATTGAGGATTTTCTCCCATCCAAACCTGCTACCAAGTTATCATGGAAGAAACTTAAAGACCCAAATCTTCTACACTAGGAATCTTCTCTCTAGCTTTGTTTGTGTGGTCACCAAACACACAGAGACACAAACACACACACACACACATGAACACATGTATGCATACACATGCACACATACACACATGCACACCTAAACACACACACATACTCACACATACATACACTCACACAGCTACACACACACATTCACACACATGCACACACACATGCACACACACAGATCTATTGCTGATGTCTGGAACTGCACAGTATGGAATTAGCCAGTCACTTCTGTTACTTCTCCATTCTCTTTGAGCAGAAAGACTTGGGTAACTCCAAAATTAAGGCCAAGAGACCATGTCATCTGTAGAACAGCCATGGCTCCTTTGATTTCACTACAGTCTCCAAGATTTGGTCATTTTAATATTATGACTGTGATTGTTGTCAAATTATCAGCAGCAAGTTATAGTTTCCTTATTTGTAATAGAATTTGTTTAATATTTCAATTCTTTAGACCACTGCATCTTTTAACTAAAAGTTATCAAAAGGAATCCTGGCATTATTAGTTTAACTGTGCAACAGCTCTGTAAAAAAAAAAAAAAAAAAACTGTAAAACTGAAGTTGCTCTATGAAGTGTCTACCTAAGGTCCTTAGCTTGTCCCCTGGTCATTTTGGGTAAAGGCTGACATAATCTAACGTTAAAAACTTAACAACTTAAAACATAGACTTCCTGTTTGATGAAGTCAACAACAAAAGAGGTTTAAAGGGAGTCATTTCTTCAGCTAGTGGTGAAGGAGACCTAATGCTCTATCTAAGGACACTTGGGAACATGCGTTTTTGTGTTAAGAATGGGTAGCAGGGGTGACCGTTTTCTGGTTTCAGGAACTGCATGGGGCTTAGGGGAATACACCTATGCCACAGCCATGTGTCATGACACCTTTTTGGGGAATACTCTTCAATAGTTAGTATGTCACAGTTAATAGTCCCCAGAAAGCCCATCTTATTCATGTACCTAACACTTCAATTTTTGCTTTAAAACAGACATTGGTGTTTTTCATGGACAGTTCCCCATTTTCAGAGTAATCCCATGTATGATGTCATTCAATCTTAAGAACATTTTTTTTTATAATTTATAATCATAAAAGCAATTGATCACTCAAGTGAGATCTCCAGAGAAGGGCTATCTCAAGGGTTGGAGTTTCAGCACTCGGATAGAAATAGAAATAAGGAAAAATTTTCAGCTAATTAAGCCAAACAGACAAAACAAACCATATTTACCTCAATTATCTGAATTCTGGCTCACCACTATTAACATTTGGCTCAGAAATTCTAGTCTTCTCTTTTCTAGGAACAGTTGTGTTTTGTTTTGGCTTGGGTTATCTGGCTCTTTGCCTGGGTTCTCTCATCAGTGACTGCCACAGCAGGGTTATTCAAAGAAGCATTTCATAAGCACAGACTAAAGAGAGGAAAAGAAGGGAGGGGGCTGAGTGAGGAACAGAGAGAACAGTCAGGAGTGGGGGAGGAATGGCTCTCAGTGAGTATCCACCTAACAGTTCATCTGAGCCAAAGGATTGCTACTAAGCCTTGTCTCATCCAGATTCTCCCTTCCCTGTAGATAGCTGAATTTATATTTCCCTCTACCACTGAAGTAGAGTTTACACTGTTGTTTATGCCCTTCTAAGAGGACACTAAGCAATCTGATGTAAACATATTCCCAGAAACACTGTTCTCATAAGTATATTACTTCAAATGAGGTATTTCTCACTCTTGGAGATCCAGTATGAGGTTCTGACCTAGTGGGAAGTCATAGCACTCTGGGATTCCACAGAGTCACATCCATGTTCAGCTTGATCCTTTCTAGTCTTCGTGCCATGTGCTGGTGACGATGGACATCCAGAAACATCCTTCTCAGTTCCGGTTTATCTTCTAATAGCACCCAGACAGCCCCTCTGATTGGAGCTTAACCCCCTGATTGGTTTTAAGATCATTTGTTTTCATTATTTAAAAGCTTTACCTCAAATATCCAATTTGGCAATTTAGAGATTAAAAATTAGAAAGGTAACCCAGTGTCCTCCAAAATGGTTGGGCAACCATCTCCATTGTTGGCTTCATCGTATATATGTATATGAACTCCAACTACACAGCTATTTGTGTGTGGGCTAATGAAGGCTTCTCTTCTTTTTAAATGTTTGTAATCCAGTACCCACAGAAATACTGTAATCCTTGCAAAAAAAAAAAAAATTCAGCCCCTAGAACATCTCCAATTAACTGAAAAGCCTCCTGAGTAGCTTAGTGTACACTAGGCCCGTGTTTCTCTTATGTGCTTAGTTTGTAATTATAAAATCTGTTAGAGCTGCCCTTTAAGTCTCCATTTGGAGCTTAGAGAATTTATGAGAGTGTTTTCATTTTTTTCTTCTTCTCTAACTCAAAACCGAAGAAACTGCTGAGTTTAGACTTGCTTAATGTCTATTGTCAGTGTCAAGTGCCTCTGTGTTTGTAGGGCATTCAGCTCTGCTTGCTGCAGGAGAACCGTAGACCTCAGAGTGACCTCAAGACCCTGTGCATCAGAGACTAAGAAAAAACACTCAAGCTTTCCCACCAGCGATCCTGTAACTAAAGAATAGAGATGCATTAAAGACGATATTTTAGCCGATAAGGCTGCATGTGTTTTATATTGTATAACTAGAATTGGACACAGGACTGCTCATGCATATCCTTGAATCCCTCTGTTTATCTCCATCTGTAGTGACATGCCCCCTGTCAAATCCTCTCTTAGAAGAGAACAATAGTCTCTTAGCTCACACACACACACACACACACAATCTCTGCCTTCCTCAGTATCAACAAGCAAAGAGATGTGTTATACTAATTACATGCAGTTACTGGAGGTCTTCGTGTGACTATGTGGCCATAAATGCCAGCACCTGAAGAGAACAGAAAACAGAGGTGCAGGATTCCCTGGATCTGGAGTTATGGGCATCTGTGCCTCCTGGGGTGGGTGCTGTGAGTCCTATGAAAGAGAAGTGAGTTTCACTTATGAACCATCTCTTCAGCCCCAGCCAATGTGGCTTTTGAAAATATGGATCTAATCATATCACTTTCCTGGTGCCATAACAGACAGTGACTTTTTGAAACCTAGAAATAAAGGCAAAGGCCTCAGTAGCCCCCAGCCATTTCTCTCTGTGCATTTGTCCCATTCACATACTGATTCCTGGTTTTTGTATTTCGACTTCAAAATCCTATGCCCAGCATCCTGTTTCCCTCTTCCCTACATGAGGGGCAGGGAGTGAGGTGTGACTCTAAGTAACAACATCTATGGTCACATTAAGGATTTCATGTTACTCTATCAACAGTGGTTCAAACAAAGCCCAGCACAAACTGGATGTGTAATGCAGTAAAGTGATGGCTGGTTTTCTGCAATGGTGCACACCTCTTCCACTGTCAGCTCGAGGAGTCTGAACTTCTCTAGAACAAATTTAGGCCCACCTAGCTAACATACTCACGTCTCTCTCTGCCTTTATTTTAATACTTGTGAATGTTTGGAGCTATCTATTAGGTTGGTTATTGGAATAATTTTAGTCTCCTGTCCTAAGCTGTTATCTAAATAAGACAAGGAGAAGTAACTAGTTAGCTCCTCATTTCTTCCAAGTATCTGATTCAGTGCCTGTAGTCTATTGGTTGGTCCATATGTACTGAGCAAGAGATGTTGAAGAGAAGAGGTGAGTGTGTTAGAAGGATGCAGGGAAGAATTAAAATGAATGAACAAGTCTAGTAAAGCATTAAAATTGGTTAAGATAAATACCAAGAGAAATTGCAGAGCTCTAAGTACAATCTTGATGCTGGGAATATAGGGAGAAATGTCCATTGAGAACACACTGCTGATTACTTAAAGGAAGAAGAATTATTTGAGATTTCATTTACAGATTGAGGGAGCCCTCTCACAAGGCCTTCCAGGGTAAGCTGTGTATCAGGAGAGTGAGATTTGAGCAAGATCTCACAGCACAGTGTTGAAACACACAGACCCTAACATCTGCCACCTGATTTAAGCCTCAGTTCTTCCAGCCCTGGGATGTCAAGAGCAAATTAGCTACTTCACCAAGCTTCAGGGTTTTGTTTTGTTTTATTTGTTTTTTTTTTTTTTCCTTTCTCTCTGTAAACCTGGGAAATAACAATGGTCTTCAGAGAGGTATTAGGAAACATAAGTAAAGTGTGATTGTTAAACAATACATCTCCTCTATGGATAAGGAACAGAAATGATTTTTTTTTTTCCTTCTGGCCCCAATCAGACTATTCATAGCAGAAACATAGGAGGATTGTGGGTAAATGAGAGTTCCGAAAAAAAATCTGCTCCTGCAAATTACCCAGCAAGCAACAGAGCTCACAGAGCTGGGCTCCACATCCACTTCAGGCCTCAGAATTTATGTGCCTTCCTTCCAGCCCCTGTGATGTACCCCAATGCCTCAGAAGGCGTCACCACTGAGAAAACTGGCTTCCGAATTACTTCAATTATCATCGTTTGAATTTTCTCAGTATGTATAATTCCATAGAAGCTACTCATTGTCTTTTCTAAAAAATTAAAATAAAATAAATCCCTAAAATAATCAAGCAATGCAGTGCCTCCTAGGCCCCACCGAAAAGAGTTCAGAATATGTACTTTCTAAGTGCCCCGTGTCTCCTTGATTTCCTCATTCAGCGGCAGAAAATTTAATAATAGACCCAACACAATTCACACAGAGGGGAGAAAATTTCCCACACCGGTCCTCAGGGAAGAGACATGAGGCTGATTGAAGAGTGGAAATTTAATAGCTGCCTGACCTTCCGAAGCAAAGGCAGTCTGAGCTGTTCGCCTTTAGCAAATAGATGATTGTGTTAGCCCTGGAAGAAGCTGCCGAGCCTCAACATCTGGACCACCAAGACCACACAGCTCCCAGGCAAGGGAAAGGACGGTTTCTACTTGGTGCAGTATATATAGGCTGAGTAACCAAGACTGTAACAGTGACTGGTGGGTTCAATGCTTGCAGCTTGATGCTTTGCATCGTACAGGTCCTGGTGCAGCCTTCCCTAATAGAAACAGCTCCTAAATGCACTAGAAATTATCCTTGGTGAATCTGAGCAGGAAAGACTCTGAATAACCAAGGAAGTATTGCTCTCTGGCAAGCACCCTTTTTGACTTTCCATTCTTTTCCTTTATTTGGTACTCTCTACTGGCTTTCTTTTGGGAGTGATTTTTCCGTAAAGGAATCAAAATCTTATTTTTTTTTTCTGGAGATTCATTGCACATGTGATAGAAATGAAACCAGTGAAGCTGTGGCGAGATTTAATTGTGAACAGTGGCCTGTAGGCGGGGCACCATGCATACACAGTGAGAGAAAAGAGGCCACTAAGTTTCATTGACATACTAAGAGTCTCTTCTCCCATGGTGTGTTCTTATTGCAGAGCTTGGTCCTGGGTGCTCTGTGCTCTACAGCAGCTGTGCCATGGGTTTGGTCCTATGCAAGTTAAACACAAGAAAATGAAGGAAACAAGGAATTCCTCTTGGTTCTGGACAGAATCTGCAAGGAGCTCTTCTGCAGACAAAAACAAAACATGTTTAACCATTGACCAGACTGTCTGTCACCCATGGCTATGTATCTGAGAGCACCCAGAACTTGGGTACAGGGTGTACACTATAATGGTAGAACTTGGGGAGGAGTGACAAGAGGACTGCTATGAGGTTGAAGCCAGGCCTTGGGTTTAATAGCAAGATTCTGGAGAAGGCCAAAGAAGAGGAGAACGGGGGGGGGGGAGGGAAGAAAGGGAAGAAAGAGAATGAGGAAGAAAAGGAGAAGAGAAAAGAGGAGAAGAAGGGAGAGGAAGAGGAGGAGGGAGAGGAGGAGGGAAAGAAGGAGGAGGCAGCCACTACAAACAGCACTCAGAGCTCCTGAAATTGAAAGCGGCCATGCACAGTGCACTGTCTCCACTGTTTCTAGTCTGTGGCATTGGGAGGCAGCTTGTACAGCAGAAAGCCATGTTTACAAAGTATGTCACATGACTAGCCACTTTGAAGAACTCTTGATTTAATGGCCAGTTAGTGTTTTCATTGCATAGATAACCCTACCAAATCCACAGCATAATCAATTAATTGCTCTCAGATAATCTTGCAAATGAGGCACATAGAAATTGCTCAAGACTCCTGTTCTCCATGCAAAGAAAATGGTGCAGAGGTGAGCAGACCATTGCCCAGCAGTGTGTATGTGCCCAGTAAGGTGTGGGAGTGATGAGCAAGGTTTAGAAGACATTTGTATCCAGGTTTCTAGTACCTAACTGCTTTCCATCATGATAACTGTCTTCCTAACAATCCGAGCATTATGCTCTGAAGATCTCACAGGCCTCTAATGCCCAAAAGTTTCTACCATTTCCCCAAAAATCTACCAGAAATAATAGGGAAGCATTTAAAAATAACTAGTGGATTTGCCATAGCAAAGTTTAAAGGGGCTGTGTATTTATTGTGCTCCCCAACTAATGAATTGAATGTTGTTATGCTGATTTTTAAAATTCATTTTATTCTCTCTCTCATTACATTCTAATTGCAGCCCCCCCCCCCACTTCTTCCAGTGCCCACCCCTCCTCCCTTCGTGCTCAGCCATTAACAGCTAGGCTTATAACCAAAAATACCATTCTTACTTTAGAGGTGGATAACTGAGATTAGGAGATGGTGAAGGAACTGCCTTTGAACCTATCATCTAGAAATAGATAAAACTCAGATTCAACCTGAGCTCTTCTGCATATGCAGTCCTCCTTGGTTCAGACTTACAACCAGTCTCAGATCCCAGAGTAATAGCTCCTGTATTCTCCCCCTCTTTCCTGCCTGGTCCCCAGACTCTATTCCTCTGTGCTTCCTGCTGAAGGGCACAGCACAGGTGGGCGGCAGCCGGATGTACAAGCCTGTGATTCTGATGAAATCATCCTCTTGTCATCACTCTCAAAGAACAGATCACGGGAGAGAGAGAGCTGCTGGGATCTTGATTTGTTTTAAAAAATAATAGATGCTCAAGTTGCTATCAGGGTATGAGATTTCTCATCAGCCAAAGCTGTCTCCTCTGTCTTATCAGCTGACCTTCCAGGCTGCCAAACCTGCATCATTACTGGTTTCGGCAGAAGCCGGGTTTGCATATTATCTTAGGGAAATAGTCCTGACGACATTGGGAACAATGGGTATGGGACATCATCACCAGGCACAGGCACACTGGTAAGGGCAATGGTGCCATCACTTGGGTTAAGCAAATAGCAAAAGAGTAAGCTCATACCAAGGCTAGAAGGAAATTTAGACTGAATGCACTTAGTTCCCAGATTGAATCAGGACAATTTTTGCTTCTATCAAGTAGAAGAGACAGATCTTCGAGGCTCACAGTTTGCTTGCAGTGTCTCCAACAGTGTTTGTGCCAGCAGAGCCTATGTAGATCATCCTTTTAAACAAGAAATGGTTTGGGTGTTTTGTTGTTGGTGGTAGTGGTTTGGTAAGAAATATCATCAAACTAAAACTTAAAATCTCAACTATTTCTCTTTATGTCACATCGAGAACCAGGTAAAGTATCTATCTCATTCTGGAACTAATTAGCTTATTAATTTACTGACTACCATCTAACACAGTGCTGAGTTTGGTCCATATATTTAAGAGTACTTATCAAATACCTCTGTATATAAAGTATTCTAGTGCTTGGGCTATCACTGAAGAATAGCAAAACAACACCTTTGCCTTTTGACATTTGTTCTTTGCCCTTTGCCCTTGTTAGGCTTGCATTCTGCAGGAAGAGCTTACTAAAAAAAGACTTTAGTATAAAACAACTATGTCCATGAGTTTTCAGGAAGCCTTTCTGAAGGGGCAGCCCCTGGCCCTGCACTGAGGAGTAGAAAGAGATGTGTTCCATGGTGTTCTTAGAAGATCACAGAAAAGCCTAAGTAGGAGGTTCCAGACTACGTGAGGAGCAGAAAGAAAGCTGAAATCGCTGCAGGGTATTTAGCAAAGGTGTATGCATGGTGTAGGACACATAGAAGTGGAAGAAGGGAAGTAGGAAGCTTGGACACACAGACAGGAACCTATTTGTGCATCTGTTCAAAATTAGAGGCCTGAAGATGGCTCCAAACTTGCAGCATCTGTCTACCTGGCTGATCCTCCCAGAGCACATGTATCATTATCCTGTTCCTGGGAGGCAGAGGTGGCCTCTTCATGTTTCTTTGAATCTTCCCTTTAGGAGTAACCCATGTTCTGTGAGATAAGCACAGGCAGGTCGGCTTAGGAGGGTCATATGACAACTCCTAGATGCCGAGAGAAAGCCTGACTTAGTTTTGTCTCCCAAATGGTCCAGAAGTAATTTCCTTAACACATTTGATAGAGACCTGACTTCCTTCTGGGTCATGGGAATTGTCTGCTCAAAACTGGCACTGCAGTGCAGATGTACTGTTTGATGCTGTAATGACCAGTCCAGTGTGAGAAAATGGATAAATACCTAATGTTGGATTAGGCAGTTTGATGCTTATGCAATCTCTATATTCTGCTATACTCACCTACCAAAGCATAGTATAACCATCATCAGAGAGGCTTCATTTAGCAACTGAAAGGCACGTGTGCAGAGACTCATAACCAAACCTTAGGTGGAGCTAAGGTAATCTTGCAAAAGAGGGGAAGGAAGGATTGTAGGAGCCAGTGGGTGAAGGACAGCATAAGAACACAGTCCCCAGAATCAACTAACCAGGGCTCAGAGGGGCTCATAGAGACTGAACCAACAATAACTAAGCCTGTATGTTCTGACCTAGGTCCTCTATGTATATGTTATAGTTGTGTAGTTTGGTGTCCTTGAACGACTCTTAACAGTGGGAGCAGGGGCTGTATGACTCTTTTGCCTGATTTTGGGAACCTTTTTCTCCTATTGGGTTGCCTTGTCCAACCTTAATATGAGGGTGTGTGCCTAGTCTTCTTGTAACTTGTTATGCCATATTTGACTGCTATCTCTGGGAGGCTTGCATATTTCTAAAGGGAAAGGGAGAAGACACAGATCTGGGGGAGAGAAGAGGTGGGGGAGGTGGAAGAGTGTGGGGAGGAGGGAGGGAAAATAAATGAGAGGAGACTAAATATTAACTAGTTAATTAATTAATGATACAATTCAAAGAACCTCATGGAAAAAGCAAGCATTTTTCTGGGTCTTTCAATTAACCCTAGCAATCTTCTCCTTACCTTCAGGTCTCAGATGGACCAGCCATCACATCACAAAGAACTCCCACCTTACAATCCAGGATGGTTTGGTTTTACTACATGTTTTCTCTTTTTTTAAATACTGTGCACCTTTGTCACTCATCAAAGCAGTACTTAGGATCCCGTGTGAGTATGTCACCATCAGTCCCATTCAGTAGAAAACTTGAGGACTATGTGTATCTTCTCTGATGCATGAATTTGGCAGACACACATCCAACTTTGTGTGCCAGGGAAGGAGTACCATAATCAAGCTAGAAAAGTTCTGTGTCCTTAAGCTATTTGGAAGGCTCAACTGCCCTTGGACTGTATTCCTCCATTTTCTCTCTTCTTTCCTTCCTTCTCTCTTTCCATAAACACTTCCAGAACAGCTGATGTGGCCAGGCCTTTAATGCACTCTGCAACACAGTGGTGGTGACTAAGACAGCCTATCCTTTACTTTGTTTTATAATGGTGTCTGAAAGGGTTGAGAAGGGAGTCAAAATTCTTAGCTGGTGTCACATAATCTATGGTTGAAGGTCAAAATGAAACTTTACATGGAATTGTTATTAACCTCATAAATATAATTCAGACTTAGTTCTTTTCATTAAGGAGAAGGGAGTCACCAGCCTGTCAACTACTTGAAATATTTTACCAATTTAATATAGACTAGACCCAGAGAGGAAGCAGATGGCAATGATCTCCATCTTTTTTCACATTTACCAAGACTTACAGAATAAAATCAGATAAAGCAACTATGGTCCATCTGGTATTTTATGTGCTCGGTCAAGTCTCACACCACACTACTGACTACAAAACACCAAAAATCTCACACATTGAAAGAGAACAGTGGAGCAAATACAATAAAAAAAATACTGGACATTGTTTCAAAAGCTACTTGTACAAAGTGTTTTGTTTTTTCTTTCCCTCCATCTCTCCCCAATAAGTACAGGGCCTCAAACACATGCCAGTTTCTACTTTGTAGAATAGTTTCTATTTTGTAGAATAGTTTGGAGAGTTATTGGTATTAGGTCTTTTATAAAGGTCTGATAGAATTCAGAACTAAATTCATCTGGTCCTGAGATTTTTGGTTGGGAGGCATTTGATGACTACTTCTATTTCTTTAGGTTTTATGGGAATATTTAGATGATTTATCTGCTTCTGATTTATCTGATTCTGGTATCTATCTAGAAAGTTGTCTGTTTCCTCTAGATTTTCCAATTTTGTTGAGTATAGGCTTTTGTAGAAGATCTGATGATTTCTTAAATTTCCTCAGTTTCTGTTGCTATGTCTCCCCCTTTCATTTCTGATTTTGTTAATTTTGATACTATCTCTGCACCCTCTATTTAGTTTATCGATCTTGTTGATTTTCTCAAAAAACCAGCTCCTGGTTTTGTTGATTCTTTTTATAGTTCTTTTTGTTTCTATTTAGTTGATTTCAGCTCTGAGTTTGATTATTTTCTGCTGACTAGTCCTTTTGGGTGTATCTGCTTCTTTTTGCTCTAGAGCTTTCAGGTGTACTCTCAAGCTGCTAATAAACGCTCCCATCAGTTTCTTTTTAAAGACACTCAGAACTATGAGTTTTCCTTTTATCACTGCTTTCATTGCATTACATATGTATGGATATGTTGTGCCTCAATTTTCATGAAATTCTAAAAATCCTTAATTTCTTTATATCTTCAGTGACCAAGTTTTCATTGAGTAGAGCATTGTTCAGCTTCTATGTGTATGTGGGCTTTTTGTTGATTTTGTTATTATTGAAAATGGGAGTATTTTGATCTTCTTTTATATGTTCAGACCTGTATTGTGACCAACTATATGGTCAATTTTGAAGAAGGTACTGTAAGGTACTGAGAGAAAGGTATATTCTTTTGTTTTATGGTGAAATATTCTATAGATGTCTGTTAAATCCATTTGGTTCATAACTCCATTAGTTTCACTGTGTCTCTGTTAAGTTTCTGCTTCCATGATCTGTCCATTGATGAGGGTGGGTGTTGAAGTCTCCCACTATTATTGTCTGTGGTACCATGTATGCTTTGATCTTTAGTAGAGTTTCTTTGATGAATGGTGGCCTTGTATTTAGAGCATAGATATTCAGGGTTGAGAGTTCATCTTGATAGATATTTTTTCTGTGATGATTAAAAAGTATCTTTCCTTATCTTTTTAAATAACTTTTGGTTGAAAATCTATTTTATTCGATATTAGAATGGCTACTCCAGCTTGTTTCTTGGGACCATTTGCTTGGAAAGTTTTTTTCTGAGTATTTCACTCTGAGGTAGTGTCTCTCTTTGTTGCTAAAATGAGTTTTCCATATGCAATAAAATACTGGATATTGTTTACATATCCAGTCTAATAGTCTATGATTTTTTAATATGGAATCTGAGTCCATTGATATTAAGAGATATCAAGGAATAGTAATTTTTGTTTCCTGTTTTTTTTTTTTTTTTTTTTGCTGTTAGAGGTAGAATTATGTTTGTGTGCTTTTCTTCTTTTGATTTTCTTGCAAGAATATATATATATATATATATATATATATATATATATACATATATATATATATATATATATATATATATTTGCTTTTTCTAAGGTGTAGTTTCCCTCCTTCTGTTGGATTTTTTTTTTCATTTATTATCCTTTGTAGAGCTGGGTTTGTGGACAGATGTGTAAATTTGGATTTGCACTGAAATATTTTTTCTCTCTTCATCTATGGTAATTGAGAGTTTTTCTGGATATAGTAACCTGGGCTAGCATTTGTGTTCTCTTAAGGTCTATATGACATTTGTCCAGGATCCTCTATCTTTCATAGTCTCTATTGAGAAGTGTGGTGTAATTCTGGTAGGTCTGCCTTTATATGTTAGTTGTCATTTTTCCTTTACTGCTTTTAGTATTCTTTATTTGTTTTGAACATTTGTTTTTTGACTATTATATGTCAGGAGGAGTTTTTTTCTGGTCCAATCTATTTGGATTTCTGTAGGCTTCTTGTATATTCATGGTCATCTCTTCAGGTTAGGGAAGTTTTCTTCTGTGATTTTGTTGAAGATATTTAATGGGCCTTTTAGTTGGGAGTCTTCACTCTCTTCTATTCCTATTTTCCTTAGGTTTGGTTTTCTCATTTGTCCTGGATATCCTGGATATTTTGGGTTAGGATCATTTTGGGTTTTGCATTTTCTCTGACTACTGTGTCAATGTTTTCTATGTTGTCTTCTGCCCCTGAGATACTGTCTTCCACCTCTTGTATTCTGTTGGTGATGCTTGCATCTATGACTTCTGATCTCTTTCTTACATTTTCTATCTCCAGGGGTGTCTCCTTCTGTGATTTCTTTATTTTTTCCATTTCAGTTTTCAATTCCTTCACCTGTTTTGTTGTACTTTCCTGTAGTTCTTTAAGTGATTTTTGTGTTTCCTCTTTAAGGGCTTCCACTTGTTTATGTGTGTTCTCCTCGTTCTCCTATAGTTCTTTAAGGGAGTAAGTCATGTGCTTCTCAAGGGCCTCCATCATCATCATGAAGTATGATTTTAAGTCCAAATCTTGTTTCTCTAGTGTGTTGCGATATCCACTACTTGTTATGGTGAGATAACTGGATTCTGATGTTACCAGGTTGTCTTGGTTTCCATTGCTTAGGTCCTTGCACTTGCCTCTTGTCATCTCATTCCCTGTGATGCTAAGTGATTTTATTGTCTCTGACTGGAGTTTGTCTCTCCTGTTGGTCTGTGGGCTCTTGGGCTCAGGAGGGAGATTGCTCCTGGTTGTTCAACTCTCTGTGGGTAGCCTGTGGTTTCTGATGATGGTAGCCCAACTCTGTCTCTGTGCTGGAACAGTCCATTCCCAGCCAGCACAGCACTATCTGTGTCCCAAAAGTTTCTGGTGGTCTCTCCCTGGATAGTCAGTGTGGAGAAAATGGAGGAGACTCACCCGTGGGCTTAGGATGGAGAGCCTCCTGAGGGTCTTCTTAGTGCTCAGCAATATGTGGGCAGGCAGTGAGTCCTGATGGCAAGCACCCAACTGTCTCTGGACTGGATCATATTGCTGCCAGTCAGCACCACGATACCTGTGCCCTGAGAGTTCCTGGTGGTCTCATGTCAATGTTTTCTATGGTATCTTCTGTCCCTGAGATTCTTTCTTCCATCCCTTGTAGTCTGGTGATGATTGTGTCTATGACTTCTGATCACTGTTCTAGGCTTTCTGTCTTCAGAGTTGTCTCCCTTTACGATTTCTTTATTATTTCTATTTCTGTTTTTAGATCCTGGATGGCTTTGTTCAATTACTTTACCTGTTTACTTGTGTTTTCCTGTGATTCTCTCTAAGGGTATCTACCTTTTTATCTGTGTTATTCTGTATTTCTTTAAGGCAGTGATGTATGACCTTCTTAAAGTCCTCTAACACACCATCATGAGTTGTGATTTTAAATCAGAATCTTGCTTTTATGGTGTGTTGGCAAATCCAGGCCTTGCTGTGGAGAGGGAACTGGGTTCTGATGGTGCCAAGTGACCTTGGTTTCTGTTGCTTAAGTCCTTGGACTTGCCCCTTGCCACTTGCTTATCTCTGGTATTAGCTGGTCTTGTTGATTCTGACAGTGGCTTGGCCCTTCTGTAAGCCTGTGTGTCAGCACTACTAGGGGACCAGTTCTCTTGCAGCAGGGTCTCAGTAGAGATAGCTGTGGCACAGGGTCAGCACAGGGCACAGACATAAACCTGAAGGATCCTGTACCAGACTTTTCCTCTGTTCCTGTATCCTGAGGGCTCCTGGAAGGACTCATAGAGCAGAAGTGTTGGTTTTACTTGTGCTCTCAAGTGTTTTAGCACTTCTGAGTGGCCAGGACACTCCCAACGGGGTCTGGGTATAGTGAGCTGTAGCATAGGGTCAGCTCCAGGTGCAAGCAGAAACGGGAAGGATCTTGTCCCAGACTGCTCCTCGATTTCAGGGTCCTGAGTGCTCTGGGTGGGTTCCTCTTGGGACAGAAATTTGAGCAAGGATGCAATCTTTCCTGTGTTCTCAGGTGTTTCAGCACTTCTGGGGGACCAGCTCTCTCCCATTGGAGTCTAGGAATAGAGAGCTGAAGCATAGGGTCAACTCTGTGCATAGGCAGAAAGTGGAAGGATCCTGTCCCAGACTGCTCCTTGGTTCCTGTGTCCTGAGGTAATCAATGTCTTTGTCTTTGTCTTTTCCTACTTTTAAAGATGGCATGTGGTTATTGGCTCATGGCACCTTCCTCCATCTTCAAAGCCAGCAATGGCCACTGGCATCCTCTTAAAGTTGCAAACTTTGATCTTCTCTTCCATCATCACATTTCTCTTCCGCATTCTCCCTCCACTCTTAAGGATCACTGTGGTAACACTGGACTTGCACATACAATCTAAGATATCCAAAGTCAAGAGCCTGAATTAAGAACACTATGTGTAACGTATAGTCATGTGAGAAAGTGAATGTAACATGTCCCATGAAGCCATTGAACCATCAATATGGCAGGGGTAGGAAATGAGAAAAATGATCTTGGGATGATACAAAGGAGTCCAGGGTTGAAATAAAACAAGTCCTGCCATAGTGACCTCAGAAATGACAAGAAACCTTCTGACAGGAAAAACTAGGAACTGAACTAGAAAGTCAAGGCAGGTGGAGTTTGGCAATGAGGAAGAGCATGTCACTGTAAGGATCATGCTTCCTAGAGCCTTTTCACCATAATTCAAAATTGCTTGGGGCAAAACAGGAGTGTTGTAAAAGTTGCAGAAGTATGGTTTCAGTGACATATGCTGTTATGTAGATGAAGACCAATAAGATCAAGAGGCTGCCTTGACCCGACTGCCCTGAGGATTTGAGAGCCATGTTTATGTCTCTGTACTGAAAACTCACCCCATTACAAGGACCTACATCTCCCCAAATTCTTCAGTGAAAATGCCATGGGCACTTTTTTTTTTTTGCTAAAGACTTTAACTTTATTATTAAAAAAATACAAATGATATAGCAATTAGAGCAAAACCAGTTATTGGAGGGTTATAACTTAAATACAACAATAACAAAAATCTAATTATACCCTTGGATTTACCAACTCTGCATGTCAATTTTACTAATTTTAAACTAAGTGAACTCCAGCTCTCCTCAGATGTGACAATACCTAGAGCTGTCACCATTGTAATAGAAGTAGTTTCTCTTATCGCTGTCATTTTCACAGTTCTCTGCAGAACTTTTAAGCTGAATAGGCCTGCTCTAGGCCTAGTTGCCACTTCTGACTGTCTCAAAGAGTCTAAACACATGTTCCATTTATGTTCCAGCACTGGGGCCAGAAGAACAGGGGAGGATCCCAAAATCTTGGCCATTTGAATTTTCCCACAAGTCCTTCTGTCCTTGGCCACTCTCATTCTTCCATTCACTGGAGCATTACTGTTTCCAAATCTGAACTAGACATGCATACACACATCTATACAAACACAACCCAAACACACAACTTATCTTAATGCACATACAGATATATACAGACACACACACACACATACATACTACAAGCACACATTCAAATACACACACAAACACACAAGACACATACACACCCCACCACATGCATACAGACACATAGAGACACACACAGCACACATACAGAAACACATACACATATCACATGCACACTTTCAAATATATACACACAAACATACCGCACACACACATATACACTCCACCAAACACACGTAGACACACACACACACACACACACACACATATATACACATACACACACATCCCACCACACACTCATATACCACACACAGAAACACAAATACACATAGCACATACAAATACAAATATATACACATAAACAATCCCTCTGTATGTACTAGGCAGCTTGCTCCTTGGAGAAGGGAACAAGTTATTTAACCTCTTAGTGGTTCAGCTCCTTTATCTTTAGCCCTGAAGAATTATGATATACATCTCATGGGAATGGTACAAATATTAAATGAGCTTATTGTGTCTATGAGACAATTTTAACAATTTTTATTAAATATAGAAAATATCAGATGTTTGTTTCAAATACGTTTTTATTTTATCTGCTCCTTATTCTATCACCCCATTGAACATCTTTTTCATTTTTTGCTTAGGTACCTCTATCTTCTATGAAGATATAGATCCCTTGAGAACAAGAATTATACCATACCTATCTTTGTCCCTAGCCCTGGGCAAGTCCCTGACAGGCAAGCATTCAGTGAACATTGAATGTGCAAATAAGCCACTGAGTGAAACTGTTAAACCAGGGTCTGTTTGAAGTTGGGGAGGTTTGAAGTTATAGTCATATGAGAATAGTGAAGTACAGCCTTTTTTGCTATAGAAAAAAAAAGTATGAAAGACAATATGGTGGAATGTTAAAACACCCATCCTTAGCTTTTAAGTGGGTCTTTACATTTATTTATTTTTCCTGACTTTCCTTTAATAAGGGAGTGGAAAGGAGGAAAGGTGATTATAAATCAGGGCCAACAGCACATAAAGACTGAACCCTGTATAACCAAAGATGCAGAAAGTACAGAGACATATTTGCTTTAATGAATGATGTACTGGTAAGTGTTGGTAGAGTTGGTTATATATGGATAGAGACATCTCTGTGGTTGATCTTCAGAGATGTGGTTGTTTGCACATGTTCCATGAAGTATTCATTGCCCAGCCTCATGAAGGCCCTGCCATTGACAGATTGTTTCCATGGTCTCAGCGAGTTTTCAGAATCTTTTTACTAAAGAAGGAAGTGGGGCATGGGGAAGCTGAAGGAGGAGGCAGTGCATGGAGATCTCACTTCTGCCCACATTCTCCTGGTCTGGGTTCAGTGTTGTGCCACACTCAGAAAGAGAGGCAGGATATTCAGTTCACCTATCTGTCACAATGGAAAAGGTGTGGGTTTAATGACTAGGCAGATAGTTTCCCCAACATTGCTCTTTTTTCGTGCCACTTTTCTTCTCATCCCTTGGCAGCCTGCTTTGCACAGTTCCTGCTGCACTCCAATAAATTCACCATGTGACTTGCCTTACTAATTCTCTATCACTGGAAAGGGTTGAGTCATGCAGTGGTTTGAGGCAGAGCTGAAGCTGTGTCCCAGGTCTTTATAATGATTCATGAACTCATTTTGTAGCACCAGAATTTGGTTCAAAAGATTTGATTCATTAATCCATTTCTTTCTAAACCCAGCTTTAGTGCAAAAGAGGGATTATTGTAATAAGACAGTATGAAATAAGTTTTAAGACCATTTTTGGAATAGTATGTAGTCAAAAGGATATGAAGCTCATTATTCAGCATTGAGGTACATGGGAATGGATTGTTCTCTACACACTGGGTAAACTGCAGTTGGATCACTAGCAATAGCTCAGCTAACTGAACACGGGTGATGGGCAGGTCTTCCCTTAGTCTCTCCCATATATTACTCAATTTCTCACATCTTCAACCCATTTTAGCTGGTCTAGCTTTCTAGAGTAAGGTGAAGAGACAATATTTTGTGCAGTGATCACATCTGAGAGATCTTTTCTATAATTATCTCTAAAGTGGAGATAACCAGTTTTCACCAACACAAATGTGAGTATGAATAAATATTATTGTCAAGAAATAAAGATTAGCTTAATCTACTTTCTATTAGACACATTACTTTTCCCTCCACAGAATGATCTCTGTTCTCAGAAGAACCAGCAAACCTTAATTGTGGTTTGGGGTTGAGTATTCAAAGGCTAAGAGCTTATTATCCGTGCACTGAGAATGGTCCTGGGGCTGGAGAGATGGTTTGGTGGCTAAGAGAACTTGGTGCTCATTAAGAGGACTCAAATTCAGTTCTAAGCACTCATATCAGGCTTTTCTCAGCTGTCTGTAATTCTACCTCCAGGGAATACCTCTTACCTCTGTAGGCACCTGTAACTCACATGTACACATCCACATGCAAATACACACTGGCTTAGTTAGGCTTTATACTGCTGTGATGAAACACTATAACCAAAGCAACTTGTGGAGGAATGGGTTTATTCCACTCACAGTGCAGTATAACAACAGTTCATCAAAAGCAGTGAAGCCAGGAACTTACACAAGTCAGAAACCTGGAGGCAGGAGCTGATGCAGAGGCCACTGAAGAGTGTTGCTAACTTGCTGGTTCACCATGACTTTCTCAGTGTGCTTTCTTATAGAAACCAGAACCACCAACTGATGAATGGTACCATGCACAAGGGTCTGGGCCCTCCTCCATCAATCACTAATGAAGAAATGACCTACAAGCTCACCTGCAGCCCAATCTTATGGAGGTATTTTCTTAATTGTGTCAAATTGATATTAAACTACCCAACACACACACACACACACACACACACATACACACACACACACACACACACACACACACACCATATATATAATTAAAAGTAAAATAAATAAAAATGATGCTATGTAGAAAGGATGTAGCAGGCTCAACCTCCTCTTTTGTACCTCCCTCCTAAGCTCTCACTCTTCCTCTCAAAGGAAGGACAGTGATAAAGCCAGTGATGAGCAAGCCAGACTACTAGGGTCTGGATGCTTTCTTCTCTTTTCTAGGAGACTCTAGAAACTCAGGACATAGAAAGGCTGCAAAACTTAGGAAGAAAATAGATTTGATGAGGAGCATCAGGCTAGGGGTGGGCAGATTCTTTGTGTAAACTCACTTAAAACCATAACATAGCCCCAGTTTCCTGGAGGCACATCAACAAATCTCTAACACTTAAACAGAGCCAAAAATTATTTCATGCAAAGGTTTCCTTAATCTAAAATTAGTTGACTTTTTAATTACTATTTAAACTAAATAAAATATTCTTTAAGCCAATAATAGCCTATGGGTTCCCCTTTGGTGGCCCACAGATTTGCTACAGCTTCCCCCACTGGAAGATGGGCTCCTGGTCAGTTAATCCCTGGTGTAAATGGTAAAATTTGAAAATAGGGCCTTGAGATTTAGAGGAAAGGCAAAGCTTCCTCTTGTCTTTCCTCTAAACTACGTAAATCTGTCAATACCAGCAGGAGTTCTTCCAGTGGCCCAGCCTAGACCTTAGGACCAAATTCCAGCATCATTTTCTTTTTCTAATAAATTTTTCCCATGGCATTCTAGGCAAGTGATACAGCAAGAATGAGTGTCTCAAAGTCCCTGTCTCTTTTGCAAAATTATGCACAGGAAGCCTTGTATTCTTCCAGATCTTCTGAATGAGCATGATACTAGTGGGCAGCAAGTGAGTATTAACCTGCCAGACAGTCCATGAAACTCTTATCCCTACTCCATAGATAGTAATATAATGCATTTGTCGATACAGTAAAAATATCTGCCCATACAACAAGTCTTTGGGGAAACTTTTGCTATTAAAACTGCAGTGATCTTATTTAGTGAAATGTTCTATATAGTTGCCACCTGTAAAATCTGAAGGACCATAGCCTTCCTGTGTGTAATTATAATTCAAAAGGACTAATTGCTCATTTGGGGGACATGAAAATACTTTATACAGTCTTTGATTTCAAAAGAGTTTGTGTAATTAAAAATTCCCACAATTTGGCATTTAGCCCGTCTTCTTATCTTTTTTACACAGTTAATAACTTCTTAATAGAAAATTATCTTGTTGAATGTGCTAAATGAACCAGCTAAATGTGTGGTATTCATTACCAGTAATATAGAGGCTATAAGCTCTATTATGCCATTTATTGAGCACCGAATATGTGTGACTCTGTGTGCTAATGAGACTAAAGCATTAATTGATATTTTCTTTTTTTTTCTGAAAAGTACTTGACAAGCCTACTATCAGAGAGAATCCTTGAGCAAGATCATTTACTCTGTATGAGTACAGTCTTACTCGCTAGTGTTAAATCCTGATTCCCTTGAGTTGTGGGATCCAGCAGAATTTTCCTAATGACCTTTCATAGCCTTGACTTTGTACCTAAGCTCTGAGTCAGAATTCAATGGTCTTGGACAACTTCTTCCATGAGCATCATTCTTCTCATCTGTTAAATGGGAATAACTATGCTATTACTCTCATTGTGACAATAAGGATTAGATGAGATATCCCACATCCTTCACACAGTATCTGTCACACAGTACATAACACCCTCCCTCAAAAATGTTGACCAATGATACCCAACACTAAAGTAGACAGCGTTTCTTAAAAGGAAGCTTGGCTCACTGCATAGATGCTGTAGCTAATGGTTCTGCTTCTAGAATTCAGACAGAGGTCCTTGACTTACCTATGTAAATAAGTGGGTCTGGTTGGCATTGATTATTACTATTACTCTATACCCCCCCAGAGGTGAGGTGAGTACTCCTGGAAATTCCGAGCTCAGTATTTCTATCTAGGTTAACTAACCTCAGCCTAAGGATGTGGGTTAAAATGAACAGTCCTGGACAGTGTGAAAATTAGCTACAGATAATATAACACTCGGTATTTCTATAGAAACATTGCTCTAAACAGGAAAAGTGTGGGAGAAGCACTTGCACCTCAGCCTTCCTGTTCCTTTCTCATCTTCCTGTTACTTCACCTCCCTAAGCAGCTAAGTGAGATGGGAAGGGAACAATTGGGCAATAGCCTTGGCCCTCTCCCAGTAGGAGCATCTCTGGCCCAGAATGCATCTTAAGTGATCTGACTTGTAAGAAGGCCATGGCTGCCCTCCTGCTGACCTGGTTGCTTGGTAGGTGGGCTTAATTCAGACAGAAAACCATTGGCGGTTACAAATCCTGGCTTTTTCTATGCAGCTTTATCGGTAGAGCTTGTATTTTTGAGCTGTAGCCATCTCGTTTCCATCCATACCTTTCTCAATGTGGTTGAAAGATCTAAAACTAGATGGGGGTGCACTGTTATTTATGTGATTCCCCCAAAGTCTCATAAATATTTTAGGGTCTATTTGAATTGCTTAGAAGAAAAATATGAGCACCCAGTATGTCTATTTACATGAGGATGCAATTCTGTAGTCAGGTCAGACCACACAGATCCAAATTTTCCAAGAACCTATAAAGAGATATTCCTGGGTAAAAGGTAAGAGACTTTGGAGTCCAGCTCTTGAGCCGCTGCTTTCTGAGCCAAACCTCCCTGGAAAAAGTCTTTTCCACAAGAATGTGGCTGCCTGCACAGTTCCACCACGCCTCAGGTAAAAGGTTCTCTGTTCTGGCTCTAACACCCTGAGGAGCTCTCCATCTTGTTCTTATTCAAACATTCTTGACCCTAAATAACTTAGAGGATGAAAGGGGGTCTTCTTTCGCTTCCCCCTGGGCTGTTTCTCATGGCTACAAGCATGTTCTGTGTGCTATGTTTTAGCACTCAACAAGAAAATGTGAGCTCCTTCCCTGGTTCACATTAGCACATTAAACATCCTCCCTATTCCACAACTAATGTGACTGTGCCCACCCCTGCCACTTCCAACTCTTTCTATTGGTGTTTGCAAGCAGGTCGACATAGGTTTGAAGTTTCCCATAAAGGGCATATTTATTAGCATGTCTAGATGCTAAAATCAGTGTCTGTTCTCCTATGAAATACTGATGCCAATCTTGCCCTGGCATGTAAAATTCGTGTGGAAGTCACTATTATGTCTTTACTCCGAAAGATGCACTGACCTAGAGAAGTTAGGCCCCCTCATAACCACCTTAGTAACAGAGGTATCTGATAGAAATGAAAATGGTGCTTGTGAGCTATAGCTGATGGACCCTTCTAGACCTCTATTGATTTCACAAATAGCTTCTTTCCCAATTTGGAAAGCCATTTCCTCGAGTCACTGCCCTATGCAAGACAGAGCTTCCTCTCCTGCTCATCTGTTCTCCTCCCTCTGTGTCCTGACTCTAGCCTCCAGCAAGGCAGAGAGCTCCTTTAGGACACTTTAAACCCCTTCACATAATGTTGGACAGGCCCATGAAGTGTAGTCTTTCTTGACTGCATTTAGTTTTCCAGACATTAAGACTCCTTCATTAGCTATCGAGGATGGGGCATTATTAGATGGGGAAGCCGGGGCAATGGGTATCTACCTCTCCAATTCCCTTTGAAAACATAGAGCTCATCATCCGTTCTTTGGGAACCACATCCTCCAGATAATTCTATGTAGCTTTGCAGAAGAAACAAGTGTGATACCAAAGTTCATAAAGGCTTCATTTGGGCTGCTTTTACTGAGGAAGTAGGTTAATAGTTATGTTCAGATATTTTTAAAAAACTGATAGATCTACAGCTTGATGACAGTTTTAACATAGTTTCTCTTTTCACACATTCTTTATCTGACTGACTAATTAACACACACACACACACACACACACACATACAAAAACACCCACACACACATCCCTTCTACCCCCACCCACACCCACACCCCCACAGTGGTTGGCCATTCATGTGCAGCTGGGCAGAATGCTGTCACAAGTGTGTCTCATCAAACTAAGAGCTACCACAGCAGCTCCTAGGCACAGGAAGAGCAGAAGGCTCACCACATGTATTTGTACTGTTATCACCTCTGGATCCACAGAGAGTTGAGTCACACACTGACCTGATAGGTAAATACTTTTCATGAAAAAAGTACCCTAATGACTGCCAGGTAAATAGAAAATACTCTAGCATTCTACAAAGGAAACACAACAAATACTGATGTGCATGTCAATCATAAAGAACTATATTCCCGGATACTTCAATATCCCTTGTTTAAAGAAACAGACACCAGAATTGCAGGGGATGGTGCTATCTTTCATTGTACACTCAGGGTCATTTCTCTCTAATTTGAGAACATATACTGTCATTCTAAATGTAAGCCCTATCAAATCCATTCTTGACAAGTTACACATCTACATGGCTGCAGATACTTATAAACATTCTATAGTTTTAACGTGTGCACTTCTTCTAGTTTAAATAAGTAACATTGGCTTTTAACCCTTTTTCTCATTAATGAACTATCCACATTGCCATGTGAGATTATTCATTTAGCTGTGGCATTCCAGAGCACACTATTTTCAGCAAAGTAGCACAATTTAGTGTTCCTATGTTCTCACCAGTACTTTTATGGATCCCTTAGATACAAATACACTTCTAGAAGACTACTGTGCCTCAAAGGTTAGTTAAGAATTGCAGATCCAGGGCTGTAGCTCAGTGGTAGAATGATCAGTCGGAACTATGTGCACAGGTTTTGAGTTCAATCCCCATTACAGAGAGACAGGGATGTTAAAAAGTTTACTAATCAGGCAGCAAAACTCTCAAGAGGACCTGAGGAAGCACAAGGACAAGGTCAGAATCTAGAGGTCTGATGAGGAGTGTCAGGGATGCAGAGCCACCATGATCCCAGCAGTACAAAGTAATGAGCTATAACTAGAATAGATTTTCTCAGAACTTGACTAGAACTGAAGTGTGCTCACTCCGCTGAGCATTTTAAGCCATGGTCTGACAATTGCTCAATCTGTGTAGCTGAGTGTTGATTCTCCTCTTCTCGGGTGTTCCCAGGTAGCTTTGTCTTTGAAGGAGAGAAGGCCACTATGACTCACTGGCCTGGAACAATGAGTACCAAGAAAGCTTTCTACCTGAACACTGCTGCCAGAGAGTGAACAGCAGATTCCCGAGTGAGTGATTGTGTTTGATTCATGATTGAAATCGTTAGACTGATTGTCAAAACATTTATTTTACAAAAGCAGTATTTCTCCAAACTTACAATAGTTGTTTTGCTTGTGGGTAGAATAATTCTACTTTAAATTGTAGGATGAAAATTCAATAATAATTAGCTTTAATAATTAATTATTAATAGGCAGAATCTATGTATAGTCTATAAATGAGGGAAGGGGGTTGAATTTTATTTCTCTTTCTTCCTAATGGAAGAAATGGAGATGGTTCCGTTAAGGACAACTTCACCACCATGGATGTCAAGCTTTCAGTGTATCTCCTCCAGGGAGGTTAACTATATGTATGACACCATTAAAGGAAAACTCCAAAGTGACTGTCATCTCCAGAATATAGGAGAGTTCCTCCAAGATGTAAGAGGGAGCAAGCAGGGACACATGAAATGGGAGGCAAAAGCTGGACACAGCTGTTTCAAAAGATTGGATACACTTGCTTCTACAGCCTTACCTAACACAGAGAAGAAATAGATCAGAGAAGGAGGCCCTGCTGCCCGCCCCCCACAGTTCTGCATCCTCCTCTATTTCCACCTAGCCAGCATCACTGAAACAGCCCGCAACCTATGCCAGCTAAACCCTCCACTTTAAACACTGAAGTGAGGCCATTAACCTGTTTTAAGGATCCTGGAACCTAAGACCACACACAACCTGCTCTCCTGTTTTAAACTTAATAATGGACTTTAATCAATATCAACCTCTCCATGATCAAGAACAAACAACACAGAATCTATTACAACATTCTGCTCACTCAAAGGTAGATAACTCTGTAATCAAGACCTGGGAAAAGGGCATGCACTAGAAAAACTACTATATTAAATCAGCTATAAAATTGATAGCACCTGCTCTGTGCTCATAACAAAATTCAATAAGAGAAGCCTTTGAGACAGAGGAGAAGGATTAGATCTTAGTCTTATGCTGGGAAATAAAGGGAGATAGGTAGATAGTGAAATATGAAGAAACCAATATTACTATAATTAAAATTATAAACTTCATTGAGATCAGGAGCAAAATCCACAGCTCGTATAAGAATTGCATCATCGGCTTAAAGGAAAAGAGGGAGCTACTCTCTGTATCAAAAGACAGATGAAAATAAGAAGCTCAAGGGACCAAAATAAATGGTGAATATAATAGAAAAGTACATGCCTGAGGTGAGTATCTGAATTTTCAGATCAAGGGTGTTCATCACAAAGCATGCAAAATTGTTGAAAGGCAACCAGCACTCGAACAAATCCTGGTTAAATATTTGCAGTTCCAAAGTAAAGATGATTTCTTATAGAGAGTCAGACAGAGAGGGCTGAGCTGTGAAACAGAGAGGATTACAGATAGAGGGAACACAGAGTTGGGTTGTCACAGCCTTCTGCATACCAAGGGTTAAGGACAGTAACATAAAATACAACTTTCAAAATAGTTGAAGAAAAATTAATTAGAATAGCAAAAATAAAATAAATCAGAGATATTCAAAGGAGGAACTCTTCAGCAGCAATTTTTAAAAATTTGTAAAGAGCATAAATAAGTTATTTTGCTTCTTAAAATTAAAGTTTAGAGTAGGTACCTTGATACATGCTTTTTATCCCAGCATTTCAGTGGCAGAGAAAGGCAGACAGAACTCTTCAAGTTTCAAGCCAGAGCTTGATTCAAAAACAAGTAAACAAATACATGTTAAGATTAATGATCTTTATTTACAAAATTGCCTATATAATTATTTTGTATAAATTATTATAAAACAGGAATAACATTCTAATGACCCTTGAAAAAGAAAGTATATCATACAAAACAAACAAACAAACCCACAAGATTAAATCAGCTTGAAAGCTCAGAAATACAAAGATTGAAGAGGATCTTGGGGTGATTAATCACTGGGTTTCTGAATTAGTATGAGAGGGTCTGACATAGACAGTTTTGCTTGTAATGTTGATAATCCTACTTTGTGAAATGTAAGGATGTGTGAACAGGACAGAGGGTGGGGGTGAGAAGCAACAGAGTCATGTGATGAATCCCAGGACTTCCAACTCTGGAGACCAGCATCAGCACACAGATCTGAGTTTGTTGCCCTGCCCATAAATTTATAACCTTGTCTGAGCCAATCCCAAGCCCATAAATCCTCAGCCAATTGTATCTCCCCATGTTGTCATCCTGCTCCAATGAAAGCCCTGCATAATGAGGTGACTCAGAAGGGGTGGGGATGGGGGGGCGAGGGTAGGGGAAGTATCTTACCAGTGAGGACTTCTGTGAAATCTGGGGAAGCAGCCACCACCCTGGCCCTTGTTCCTTTTTGCTGACTTCCTGGTATATTTGGAGCCATCTTAGATCTAATGTGTGCCTCAGATCAGGACTCTTCCTTCAAGGTACATGAGAGCCTGTGGTGCCTCACTCTCCATTCTCCTTTTTCCTCAAGGTTAACACACACATATATTCTATATATGGAAATATAAATATATATTGTTATATAGAAAGTAAGTGTTAGGGGCAAAGTGGCTTCTGCCCCACCTACCAGCCCAGTGCCTGTAGTAATTAGGAGTAATAGATCATATATAAAAGTAATTCACAGGTAGCCATGTCTCTATAAAAACATCTATAATACATCAATAGCTGCATCAAATACTTTCCATGGGAATGCCAGTGATCTAAGGAAATCTTTTAATCTTAATAAATACAAATAGGTTTTTTTTAAAAAAAATGCTTTTATAGCTCTTCTGAATTGAGATTAAGTTAAAGCTTACAAATGCACTTGGCTCCCACTGATTCAATGAGTTTACATTCTTTCTGACAAGTTTTTGGCACTGAGTTTTATTTATCCAGGATGCCTTCAACCTTTAGTAAATAAAATTACCGAATCAGTGTCATGGGCTAGAATTGGATTAATGTGTTGAGAGTCAAGATAATTTAAGAAGTGGTAACAAATGAACATTCATTTAATTAATTTGAAATAATACACCATAAATTAAAGGCCCGGCCTCCATGTGCACCACTCTCTGTCCACAGATATTGTACTCGGTGTATTTACTACATTAGAGGGTTCTCCATCCTTATTTTGTATATACATATGTTTCTGTCAATAAGAGAACCTCGGACTACTTCATAAGATGATCATTTAGTATGTAAAATATTTAGCAAGCATTGAATGCATACACATTTTCTAAAACAGATGAATGTGTGGTATAGAGAGAAACAATATAGACACATACACACATACATATATACATACACACAAACACATACATATATACATACCATACACACATACATGCACATGCACACACACACACACATCCCTAAGTAACTTAGAGATGAAAAGGTCTTGAATAGCACATCACCACAGAGTTTATAAACCCCATGAGCAGTTCCTGGCAAAGTATGGCAAAAAATGTGCTAGAGGGTATGACTGACCTATTGCCTGTGGACTACATGTGACCAGCAATAGCTATGAAAGTAGCCCATCCAAGCTACTACTGAGCAATGACCCTTTACATTAAAACTACTATTTTATTAATCCCTATCTTGTTTGTTGTTATTCTTTGACTGTGAGCATTAACAGAGTTTGACAAAGCTCTTGGATGTCAATTGAGGAGCATTTGCTTCTATTTCTCTAAAAGATGATGAGGTGAAGAGAAGTAGATGAAGAGAGCCAAACCAAGAACCTGCCACATAAGTGAAGCTAAGCCCCAGCCAAATGACTGGGATTAGTATTTATTGAGTGTCTACTAGCTGACAGGCATTCCAGGAACTGTTGTCATCATCCCAGCTAATCCTCAGTTCCCTGTGGCTCCTAAGATTCCTGCTTTTCAGTAAGGAAGCAAAGGTTCATAGAAAGTGACATAATTCCCTGTAAACTGGCTGATTCTCTAACATTTATCCCAGATTCACTCCACTGTAAATTCCAACTCATTCACCATGCTTATGCCTACACATATAGGACACTCAGAAAATTACTTACAGACTTCGTTTGTAAACTTTAAGCAACACCAGTTCAATAATGAGCAGTAATACAGTAACTCATATTTAACCATCTATTTGAACTGAAATCTCTAGAGAAAAATGCCAAAGGGTTTTAATAAGCTGACTTTAGTATCATTATCACTGTAGGACTGTGTTTTGCACAATCAAAGAAACTGTAAAGAAAGAAGTTCAGACTCTATTTCAATCCTAGTAGTTTCCTTGTTTGTGGAAAGTGATAACAAAGGAGATGAGGGAGGACAAGGAGGAAAGAGAGGAGGAGGAGGAGGAAGAGGAGAAGGAGGAAGAAAAGGAGAAGGAAGATAAAACTTGAACTTCCTAAATCCTAAATGAGGGACTGAGTATAGGACTGGTTGTGTGGTTGACTTTTGTCTTTTGTATTCTGTTTTCTGAGACAGGGTTTCTCTGTGTAGTTCTGGAACTCACCTTGTAAACCAGGCTGGGCTTAAACACTCAGAGATCTGCCTGTTTCTGCCTCCCCAAGATTGAATTAAAGGCAAGTGCCACAATCCCATAGATGGTTGTAGAGTTTTAGCCTCCAGTACTAAATAAGCAAAGGAAGAAACTGGTGTGACTCTAAGTCATTATATTTGTATAAATTTGTTACAGCAATAAAATTATAACAACAGCCAGAACTGAAACATTTACTTAAACATATTTTCTTCTGAACGATCCTCTTAAGAGAAGTGATTCTTAAAGGCATTGCATGTCATGACTTTGCAGTTGCTAAATTCAGAATATGAATCAGGAACAGAAGTCTCTTTCCTGATGCTGCAGTCATACGACAGGTTGCAGGTTAACCATGGCTCTTTGTCCATTTATCTAGTCAGGAAATGCCTGATTTTTAAACCTGGGCTCCCTCTAACTCCACACTCCCAATTCTGATTTCCTGCTGTATGGGCATCATCTCCTGGGTGTCCTACCATGCCAGACTAAGATCTAGAGCTGAGGGCTTTCGGAATGATAGAGAAGAAAGTAAGAGTGAGGTGCTCCTTTAGAGAAACTTTTCTGTCACTCCAGCTCAGGAACACAAACATCACAAATTTTTCACCTTAGGGGTCATAAAATTCCTACAGTATTTTAGTCTTAAACACTTAAACCTCTAACATACCAGGACATCTCCATTCAGACCCAGAGAAAGGCTCATTTCCTTGCACTGTTGTGCTTCCCTGTAAGCATAAAATGCAGTAGGGTGGGCACCGAAAACAAGAAAACAGAAGGATTAGTTGAGAATATTTTCATCTACACTGATGAACTAAGATATATTTCAAAAAAGAACCTACCAGCCTCAAACTAGGTGGATGTGTGTTCACTAATGGAACTGTGTAAATAACATGGGTGAACAGCATCTCCTAACTCACAGGACAATACCTGCTCAATAGTCTAGAGATGGTACCGGTGGCTGCAGCTGCAAGATTAAGACACTCACATGAGAGAACAGCTAGAAGTGACATCCAAACAGGCTTGTCTTGTCGTTGAGCTGAGCAGGTGTGCATGGTGTGAACTGGGTTGATTGTCAATCTGTCACCTTTGCTCTAGCTCTCAGTTCTGCTGCCCTTTCGATTTGGACAAGTGATTAATGTCCTGGGAATGTTTTGCTGCTCTTATGTCAACTGGTCACATAAACTCAGAAGGGAGGGTACTTATTTGAGAAAATGCCTCCATAAGATTCAGCTATAGGGCATTTTCTCATTTAGTTATTGTTGTGGGAGGGCCCAGCCAATTCTGGGTGGTGCCATTCATAGGCTAGTCCTAGGTTCTGTAAGGAAGCTGGCTTAACAAGGCATGGGAAGCAAGCAAACAGCACCCCTCTATGGCCTCTGCATCAGGTCCTGCCTCCAGGTTTCTGTCCTGTTTGAGTTCTTGTCCTGATTTCCTTCAGTGAGCAACAGCAATGTGGAAGTAAAAACTGAATAAACCCCTTTCTCCCTAACTTGCATTTTGATTATGATGTTTTGTCAGTGTAATGGTAGCCTTAACCAGTACACAGAAGAAACAGAAGCTCAGGTATGAGCTAAGGCTGTTAAGATGCTGGCTTTTGCCACATGTGCGGGTTTCTAGCTTCTTGTCTGTTACCTCCACTGCCAACAGCCATTTTTTTGTTACACAGCAAATCTTCCTTCCTGTGTGATCCCAAATGATTGTTCTTGATGGGACAGGGAAATATCACTGTATTTCTGTTCAAAACAATTTCCAGATGAACACTCCTGATTTGCATATGGAGCTGTGTGACAGGCTTTCCCAAGCATTTTTGGCACCAGAGAGTTGATGAAAATGATGTTGAGACCGTCAGATGCACTGCAGCATCCGCTGAAATTAACCACACCACCAAACTTGACATGCAAAATGAACATAATTGATTAGCTCACCCACTTCAAGAGAGCTGACATTCTTTATATGAAATTAGAGATTTCAGAACTGGAGAGATGATGGTTCAGCAGTCAAGAACACTGGTTGATCTTACAGAAGAGCCACACAGCTCACTACTTTTTACAACTCCAGTTCAAGGGGAGGTTTCACACTCTCTTGGCTTCTGTGGGAACTGCACACATGTAGTACACTTTTGCCACATCTAAGCAAACACACATGCAAAAGAAAAACAATTTTTAAAGGAATTAAGTTTTTCTTTGGGTAAACCCTACCAGAAGTTTTTAATTAAGTTTAATTTTTCTTTTCTAGGTTACTCCCTAGAAAAGGAATTAAAATCTATCAAGAAACTTCCTTCCCAGGATGCTCTCTGCACATCTTGGTGTTTGTAGTCATGGTTCTCACATAGAAGCATTACCAGAGTATTCAGGTAGTCCTAATAAGATAGACTTGGCCACCTATCTTCTCTAGGATTATTAAACAAATAAATAGCGGGAAGAAGCAAAAGAAAGCTTAATTCTATCTGTCCACATTGGGACTAATGAGAAGCGATTCATTTACTGGCCCCTGCCAAGACTACTCACAGGCTCGACAGAGAAGTGGCCAATCAGTTATAAGCACTTGCTGCTAGTCCGGAGGACCCGAGTTCAGTTCCAATCAGTCATAACTGGGGCATGCAATCCCGTGTAACTCCAGCTCCAAATAGTCTCACATCTTCTTGCGGCCTTCTCAGGTACCTGCACACACACAACATCAGTGAGAGTAGAATAAGTAAATACATATTTTTAAAGATGGTTCCTCCAAGTGAAATAGAAATTGGAGTTGGAATAATAAGAACAGAGGATTAGAGTGAAAGTTGATGTGAACCTCAGGTTAAATGCAGATAGCCCCTAAAAGAACAGAACCCAGAAGCCAGGAATTAATTCTTCCTAATCCTGGAAGAGTTGCCCCAACAACCGCATCTCTGTTTTAACAGTAGCACAGCTAAATCATGTATATTTTCCTAACACATGTAAAAAGAGCTTATTGCATGCACATTAACATATCATCCCCAAACATCTGCTGGCCAATGCCTTCTCAGGAGTTTAGCCATCTAACAAACTCCTTCCCCCAGAGCACAGGAAAGACTGACAAAATTGAGGCTCAGAAGTCTGAGACTTATCCCTAGAGATAACCCTGCAAGGTTCCAAGATGTACTTGCTAGGACCAGCTCTTCCTTTGGCTCTTCTTGTCCTTAAGTGAGACGACTGCTCCCAAGGGAGAGCCACAGCTTTGAAGTTTTTTCCTCTGGTATTTTTGGTTATGTATTTGGCAAGTTTAGGCCTAGCTAACAACTCTTTGTGCTGTTACTTTTAACTCAAATACATAGTGGTTTTCTGTTCCCCTGGAACTATGAATGATATAAGTGTCCATTATTTATCTACATGATCTCTGAAGTCCTGCGAGCTTTCATGAGAACACTTTGGTAAATCAGACATACAACACAATCGGGATAATTGTGATCAACACATGACAAAGGTCTACACACTATACACCATGGGTAGAAGATGTTTATGATGATGACCTCATTTATCGGTCACAACTGTCCTGTGAGACCTGTGGTATAGTCACCCTAGCCTGACAGAGGCAAAAAATGAGGTACAAAGAAATGTCATGGCCTACACAAAGTAGGAAGCAAAAAATCTCAGAGGGCATGAGATTCAAGTCTGCTCCTGTGTCTCATCTGTTTCTTTCAGACAGCTAGCACCACTCTTCAGTATGAAAGAAGAGATATTCAGCTTCCCAGAAGTTCCCCTCAGACCAAGAAAGCAGAGACCAAAGCTTTTGTTTGTTTGGCTCTAAATGCCCAACGTAGTAGCTTACTATTATAAGAAATGCACAGTAAATATTTGAGCTGAAACTTGAAGCTTGAAAGGGTGGATTCAGGACTTGAAAAGACGATGACTCTTGTGAAGAGAAATTAAATCCTCAGGCTCTCTTGGGGCATCCAATTAAAATGGTTTTGAAAGCAGATGCAGGGTGTGGCATCTAAATAGATGGACTGTGATGCAAGAGAGGGAAATCTACATGAGATGCTCTGTATGCAGTACCTAAGTGAGTTCTCAAAGACTGGCATCAGCTTAGGAAAAATGGTGCTGAATCCATTGAGAAAAAATGAGTGCTGTGGACAGAAGCTACAAAAGATGGAAAGCCAGGACCCATATTAACTTGATTAGACAACTTGCCTAATCCAACTATAATTTTTACCCTGAGATGTCCTCATATTTAAAGCAGTAATTGGTCTGCTTTAATGGGGCCATACAAGGAACTCTTTGCACTCCTTTTATTGGGAAATAAACCATAATTCCTGGAAAGTACTAGCAGTTTCTGAAACTGTAGTGACATTGACAGGAGCCTTTCAATTAAAGATTACCAGGGGCTTAGCCCACTTCCGATGCACATTTCATTCAGAGAACAGTACAGACCCTAGGCAGGCCTTAATATTACGACACCAATATGTTTATAGTCAGGAGTTTAAACAGTGCAACTGACACATGAGTGACGTGGAGAATCAATGACTCTACTTAACTTTTCAGTAAGTTTCCTATGACAACATGTAAAAGAAAATAGTTACTTAAAACGAAAATTAGTTTAGAACACTGTAGAGCCTTCCCTGCCTTCATTTCCATTCCTCTTGCACTTGTCTCTGTGGTATTATCCACGTTCAGAAGAGTCACATGGTTTGGGCAGATGTTTGTTCAGAGCCTTGAAGATTTCCAATCAGAATTTCTTAGTATAAAAGATTGCTGTGCTGGATTGATTTTCTGGGGAGTTTTTTTAATACAAAAAAAAACCTCCTTTGTTTGTTTTTAAACAGAGCCTTATTGGGTAGCTCTGGCTAGCCTGGGACTAAACAGGGATCTAACTCACAAACATCTGCTTATATCTACCTCCTGAAGGCTTTGACAGATTTTTTTTTCCAATAAGCTATAAATCTCTCCCTTATAAATTCTTTATTTGTACTCCTAATGGAAGTACATGATTCAATAAATATCAACTATGGATGAGATATGATATCCAAAAATGTATGCAAACTTAAGCAAAGTAAATATTTTAACCCACCTTTCTTGGCACTCTGGGCTTTTGTGTTTTTAGTTTTTTATTTTATTTTTTTTAATTATTACCTATGGACAAAGGTAATAAAAAACAAATTGCCATTCTGATGGCCAATTCTCCAAATGCCAAGTGCTAAAGTAATTAGCTCTTGAAAAAAATCTCCTCAGAGGTCTTCTATATTCCAATGCAATGGCACAGGTACCCAAAGTTATGACATCTACAGTCCACACATTATTTGGTTTTCCAACTAAATTTTAGTATTTATCTAGATGAAAGCAAGAAGCCCAATTATTAATCTCCCCTTAAACCTTTTCCCCAGAGCAGGAGAGAGTGGCTGGCATCAGTCAGTTGCTTCTTGTTCCTTCAGTCAGTCATCTTAAGCATGTGTCTGCTAAAAAAACAACATCAGTTTATGCTCCACTTGATGGCCCTTCAGAGTTATCCATCAACTCCATCAAAAAGGATGTAGTAAGCTTCCAGTAGACTCTACTTGTTGACTTTCTTAAAATACATCTGGAGGGATGCTGCCAACTTTAATAAATTAAATATAAAAGTCATAATAACCATGATTCTTAACTTTTGTTCTTATTTACAACAACAACAACTTTAAGATGCCAAAATTTAGATCCCTAAAATTACCCGTTATTAAAATAACTGTTCTTTAACTAAAATTTCTGAATTCATTCCTCTGTTGAAGAATATCTGGGTTCTTTCCAGATGTGTCCTTGTAATATGTTGGAGCATCTCTGGGGTATAATGCCCAGGAGTGGAATAACTGGGTCTTCAGGTAGTACTTTGTCCAATTTTCTGAGGAAACACCAGACTGATTTCTAGAGTGGTTGTACCAGCTTGCAATGCCACCAACACATCCTTGCCAGTATCTGTTGTCATCTGAGTTTTTGATCTTAGCCATTCTGACTGGTGCTGATTTTTCTATCTGTCTTTCCAGAATGGCTATAAAATTTTGACCTATTCTTTGAAGATAGAACAGTTTTGAGTTTCATATTTGTGTGTGTGTAGATAGATATATAGATGATATAGATATAGGTATAGATGATATAGATATAGATAATATAGATATAGATGATAGAGATAAAGATAGAGATAGAGGTAGAGATAGATGATATAGGTATAGGTATAGGTATAGGTATAGGTATAGGTATAGGTATAGGTATAGGTATAGGTATAGGTATAGGTATAGAATTGTGAATAGATCCTTCTCTCATACAATACAGAATACCCTCAGTTTCCTCTCCCTCTACTCCTCCATGGTGTCATTACTTCCCCTCTCTCCCAGATCCATTTCCCCTCTGTTTCCCTTCATTAGAGAGCAGGTCTCCAAGAAACAATAACCAAACAGGACAAAACAAGATACATTAAAACAAAGTAAATGCCCTCATATTGGAACCAGACAAGGCCACCCAATAGAAGGAAAAAAGTCCCAAGAGCAGTCAAAGACTCAGAGATACACCTTCCTCCACAGTCCTATAAAAACAACAAGCTAACAGCCATAAAATATACACAGAGAACATGGTGCAGACACATGCAAACCCTATGCTTGCCACTTTAGTCTCTGTGAGCACATACTCATGGGCTTAGTTGATGTTCTTGTATCTTCCATCCTTCCATCACTCCTATAAGTTTCAAGGAGAGGGACCCGGTGGAGATGGAGAACTCCAATTTAGATTCTCTCTTCTTAACGTCTGACTGTACATCTCTGCACCTGCTCCCATCTGCTGCTGGAGGGAGCCTCCCTACTTCTTTGTATGTATGTATATATGTATGTATGCATGTATGTATGCATGTATGTATGCATGTATGTATGCATGTATGTATGCATGTATGTATGCATGTATGTATGCATGTATGTATATATGTATGTATGCATGTATGTGTGCATGTATGTATGCATGTATGTATGCATGTATGTATGCATGTATGTATGCATGCATGTATGTATGTATGTATGTATGTATGTATATCAGAAGTGTACTATCGGAACCACACACAGGATTGTAGGGAAATTGTCTTTCCAAGTCCTCTCAGTATTTCTAGCAACTAAAACACCATCCAGTAAATCTAATATTCTATAGAGATTCAGTAATATCATTTCACGAAGAAAGGAACAGACAGACTAGTCAGAAGGGTGGGAAGTGAAAATTTTCTTCCTCAAGAACTTCATAAATGTGTCAAACAAGAAATGATCGCGCACCTTTTACCATTGCTTGTCATTTACTAGCTTCCCAGACAAGATCCCAGGTTCTGACTGAAGGATAAAACTCCATTAAACATGCCGACTTTTCTTGGCCTGAAATTTTTAGATAAAAGCAGAAAAGAGAATAGATTTCAATCCCAGATTCACTTCAGAAGGAAGGGCTTACAAAGCCCTAGAGCTGGTCCTTGACCCATTTTAATTTGCTCTTACACAGTTTAATTTCCATTTATTAATAGCCAAGACATGGACAAAGGCAGAGTTCTGGCTTCCAGAAATGAACTCCTGAGCTTCAGCCAAAGCTCTCACCTCAGATGAATCCACCAGAGAAGAAGTCCTGTGTCTCCTCACTCTTCATTTCAACAGGGTTAAGGACAGAGGCCAGTGACAAGCTTCCCTAGACTGCTAATGACTATCTTCTGGAGATGACTGTGTAAGCCGAGGAGTAATGGTTTGAAAGATAAAATCTGAGACAAAATTGCAATATTTTATTTGATCAATTTTACAAAATGAATTAACTACCAATAAAAAAAGTCAAGAAAATACAAAAACCCAGTGTGTCTCTTCTTCCTCTCCTACCTAGACCTCTTCTCCTCCAACCTCCATTTGTTTCTCCTCTCTCCTCTCTCTTCCACTTCCCTACCCTACTTTCACCTCTCCTTTCTCCTTCTCTTCCTTTATTCCCTGGATACCCTGGTTCTAAAAGTACCAAATTCCCACAGCAATGGCTGATGTCAAAGAACCAATTACAGTAGCCCACCCTTGTGTTGCTACAATTTCTTCCCACAGGAAATGGTAAACAATACCTTCTCCTCTTCAGGGTCCCAGCAACAAACCAAGGTGTTATTCCACCAAAGCTCACTCTAGAAAATATTTCTCAAAGTTCTGTACCCAGCATAAATAATGACTTCCACATGGCCGTGTAGGAGTGCCCTTCCTTAGACCCAACCTCTATGCTAAGCTTTCTCTAAGATCTGCCTCTAATTAGGACAGAATGGCTTACAACTGCTTAGGAGGTATAGCTGGGTACTCAGGTGAGCAACCCATAACCATTAACACTCCTTCCTTCTAAAAGAAGTCAGCAAAAACAGCTGTGGTGATCTTTAGAGAGCAGGAACAGCCAAATTCTTGGGGATGGCAGCAGTTTGGCTTGGAGGAAAACCCTGGACAATACCTTGTTTGATGTTGCAGTTGCCCGAAGACTGTTGGCATCATTAAGGACTGAGAACATCTTAGTCACTCTCTGAAGCCATCCCATCTGTAGACATTGAGTTGTTTTATAAAATCCCAGCAAGACAGCAGATTCAGATAATGTGGGGTGTTTTGAGAGGCATGTCTGGGTGTTTATTATAACATATTTTGTAATTATTTTACTACTGTTATTCTTAGTTTTTACTCTGCCCAATTTATGAATGTTATCAGCCTCTTTCTGAGTTTTATCCAGTTTTCTCTGGGAATGTGCACATGTTCTAGCTGAGATTCTGTCTATATTGCTCTGCGTCCACTGTCTAATTTCACTTGGAGGACTTAGCACTTCCAAAATCTCAGTACACATGAGTTCCCCAGGGCTGGGGTGGGATCAGCAAAGAAGAGGTGAGTGAAAGATCAGTTATTCTCTGAGTGTGAGAACTTTGCTTGGGATTCCTGATAAACCTAGCAGAGTGCTTCCATGAAACATGTTTAACATGAATGTAAGTGATAAACTCAAAGCAAAGAAGAAAAACAAGCTCAATATTAGGGGAAGAGAAAGATCAAGTTTCTTGAGGCACTTACTGTCTACCTTCATTCAAGCATGAATTTTACACTCCCAGGTATCTCTGTCCTTTCTCTCCCTCCCCCTCCCGCTTCCTCTCCCTCTCTCCCTCTCCTTTCCCCTCTTCCTCCCCTTCCCCTCTCCCTCTTTCCCTCTCCCTCTCCTTCCCCCTCTCCCTCCCTTTCCTGCTCTTCCTTCCTTCCCTATCCCCCTCCCCAACTCCCTTCCCATCTCCCTCCCCCTCTTCCCCTCCCCTTTCCCTTCCCATCCCCCTCTTCATCCTCTCCTCTCTCCCCCCACTTCCTCTCCCTTTCCCCCCACACACATGCAAACATACACATGATTATACACTGTAGTAAGAATTCTGGAATTTTTTGTTTCTTTAAAATAAATATTATGAGACTGTGCTTTCACTTTAATCCCAGGTGTGGAGATACATAGTCTGTAGCTGTTGCTGCTGATTTGCCTTGTGCTCCGGCAGAAGCATGGTTTGGAAAGCTGAAGATAATCTCTACAGTTGTGCGATATTTGGAAATCTGGGATCTTTTCAGAAGGTATGTAGGAGCAAGGGCCCTGAGAAGCTGGATTGGTGGTTATTTGTCATTCAGAGGGATTTGCTGAGGTTTGTTAGTAGTCATGTTCAAAGAAGAAACAAAAGAAACAAAATTAGATTCAGGGATCTCTGTCTTTCTCTCCACATCTATCACTCTTCCCCTCCTATCTAGTGATAGGGGGTAAAACCAGGGGCTGTGGTGAGGATAAAGGGTGGGAAAAAGAAAAATCCACAAAATAGCAAACTGCTTATAGTACACACACAATACTGCAATGTCTTCTTTGGGACAAGCACAGGTGTTTTTCTAGTTATTTTTAAATTACTTTTTTATTTATTTGGTCTCTTAAATTCTTTGCTTACATTGCTTATGACGTTATAGTTTCTAAATATTATGAGTATGAAATTAGAACCTAATACATGAGTGTACAGAAATTCAAAAAAAGCACAAACAAAATAATAGAAACTATATGACTCTAGCAACTAATATGAATTTACTACTCCATAAGGTTCTGTTGGAATTTGTAGCTGTAAAAATTTTAAATTCAGTAACCTTTTATCCTGCACTAGTGCTGGCACCATTAGGGCCACAGGACATGTGCAGTGGCTCCACGCTGCTCCTAAGTACTCTCAGACCCAGGCAGACCACAAGCCTCCCTCTCCCAGCTGTCTCCCTGCCCTCCAGGAACTCCTCCCACATCCCCTGTAGCCTGGTAAAATCAAAGCTCTAGAAACTTGTAATTTATCAATCAGATTTATATGTTAAATTCTCAATCCACAATACATCCACACAATAGGATTACAACCATTTGACAAAGATTTAAACCACCCACCTAGATAAGACAAATTGACCTAAAGAAACTTTTGAAAATATTCATTTCTACCTATCATCAATTAAGATCACCTGGGAACAAATCCTCTTTCTCCAGCTCCTCGTTGATTCTGCCTCCTTCCTCCTCTCTCCTGCCTACAGAAACCTTGTCCTTGCCCCAACTCTCTACTGTCAAACCATATATTGCCTTGACATCAACCTACAGGATTTGGCTTCAGCAGCACAGGGGTGTTTACTGTGTGTTACAGTGAAAGTCTTTGGAGAACTTCATACTGTATTGGCCCATCCCCACTTCGCTGAAGTTCCTGGAATAATTTAAGTCCAATAGAACTGGAGTTACAGACAGCTGTGAGCTGCCATATAGGAACTAGAAATTGAACCTGTGTCCTTTGGAAGAACAGCCAGTCCTCTTAAGCACTGAGCCATCTCTCTACCCCAACCCTACCCCCAGGTGCATTTTAATACTGAAAAATGCTACTTAAACAATGATTCCTATCACCTAGCCAGGACAGAGCTGGAGAACGAACGATCCCAGGTAATATAGGTACAGGAGAGCTAGTAGGCTGACAAATTGAGCTATTAGCCAGTCTGAGATCAAAGGCTTTGAGTTGGCACATTCAAACATCAACCCCATTTATAAACTGCTGGAGAGTATAAAGGGACCAGTACTTCAGATCCAAAACTACAGGATCTCCATGACCCAGGGAAATATCAGGATACCTGAGAGGAGTCTTAGTGGGCAAGGGTCCCAGAATGATCATAGCAGCCAGAAATCTCCAACCAGATTAACTATGCATTGCAATGAACATTTGCAAGTAAAGGTGTGTGGACAACACACTGTCACACACTACAACTTCCAAGATAAGATTTTTATTTGTTTTTGTTGTTGTTCTTTATTTTATTTTGAGAGGGAGGTTGCAAGGGCAGGGGTGAATATGAAGGAATGGGAAGATTGTAGGCAAGACCTACTATGCCCATCTCTATTCTGTGATATTCTGAAATAAAATATTCACAACCAAATCCTGATAGATTTTTTTTTAATAAAAAAGGAATTCAGTAGCTCACCTACTATTGGCTTCTCTCTTTTTTGGTGACTGTTTGTGATATGCTTGTGAAAGAAAAGTTTCTCAGGCTCCTAGAGTTACTCTTCCAAGTTATGCTGGTCGTTATAATTTGACAAACTCTCTTGTTTAGATAACAGTAATATTATGAGTCTTTCCACATTCAGGTTAAGAAAATTGATGTCCAGTATGTTGTGTCAAGTGCCACTAATGTTTCAAGTTGCTCAGTGGTTTCAGATAATTCTGAAAGGCAGTGGAGGCTCCTTGGAGATACACTCATTTCACAGCCAAGTTTTAATATAATTCTGTATTTCAGCTTCGTATGGTAGAGTGTGGTTTGAAAGCATGCAAGGTTCATCCAAATAACTGAGATCTTGCCTCTATGTCTCCAGTCACAAAATTAGCCATGAATTAAATGTGTGTCTATTTCTAACTCTAGGGGTAGTAAGCTATGGAAAGAAACGGCAGACAGCATTACAAAATAATGCCCAAGATAAAGGGAAAAATAAAACTGCCTCTAAAGTCCTCTGTCTCACTTTCAGTTTCAAATCAGGAAAGTTTCAAATGCAGAGTAGCATAGATGAGGAAGGGCAGGACTCATGTGAGTCATGAAAAAAAGCCAAATGCTTGATTATTATCATTGTAGAAAATGCTAGTATAACTCTACTCACTCTTGATGGACTGGAAATAATGCTGCTGAAAAAGGCTCTCTGTCTTCCAGAGCTCTCTGGATGGTGGGTGGGTCCGTTAGCATAGAATGTATGGAGGACAAGTGGCAGAAGATGATTTTCTTGACATAGCTGAGTCTAAGTCGCGCTGCTGCTCTGTATTCCCACCTGTGGGACTTAGCATTTTACCCTCAAAAACCAGAGCATTAACTCATAAATTTTTTTTTCATTAACAGGAAAGTTTAGTTCTATTCCACTAAGGAAATTCACCTTCATCTTCAACTGCCATTGACACTGATATGCAATTCATATTATTTTTATCGTGTCCTTTAAATGAACAATTTACTTCCCCCTCTGACTATGTAGAATATTATTATATCATGGAGTCAGAGAGTGGGTCTTCATTTCACTTCATCTTTATGCAATATAGAACATGAAATTAAACTGAAACTAAAGTAGATATTCCCCATCAAAATCTCTCAAGGGTTTTTGAAGATCATCTTCAATTATATGAATATATAGAGAGATATTTCTTATTTGTTTCTTTAAAATAATCTGCCAGTGTGATGCCCTTACCCCTACACACACTTAGCTCCTCCCCAGCACTCAGTTCCATCAACCCAAAGAACACTTGGACTTTTTACCCTGTGACTCCCATTGGGCCACAGGCTGAGATGGCAGACTGAAGGTGGTATCTATCATACTCACACCGAAGCCTCACAGCACTGACATGTACCTTTACATCTGTGATTAGGTTACAAGTTTAAGAGCTGAGTCACTCAGGGCTGGCTGAATATTTTCCTTTAACTTTGCAAGGGAAACACCCTTGCTTTTCTTTTTGGTGCCACTGTGTGTCTAAGAGTAACTGTGGGAAGCTGAAATTGCATTTCATCATCCTGGAAAAAGAAGTTGTCTACGGCTTCCTATACCGCCCTTTCCGTTTTCTAAATTCCATCCATCAGAGCTTGCTCTAGCTGAGTCATACTAAGCCTTGGTCTACCAGAATCCCAGAAGTCAACCTAAAAACTGGAGAATCTTGTGCTTGAAGTTCTACTGTGTACTGGGGAAGGTTCATTCTCAAATCCTGGTAAATTCTCTCTAAAAGGCAAAAAGTCACACAGGACTATAGTTGAAAGGAAATGAGGAAATTATTATTCTAAAATCTGATCTAGGAAAGGAACAAATTATGTTCAAAAAAAGGGAGGAACACAGACTAATTTTTGCCCTGGCTAAGAAAAGGTGATATTATTAGAGGGAAGAGAGTTTTAGATAGGGAAATGAAAGCCAACACGCTTCTGGCTTAATGAGGATACCCCCTGTGTTAATTAATTGCATGCACGGGATTATGAATTGAGCTGTGAACTTCTCGATGAAAAAAGCAAGGAAGAACCATAAATTGAATCTATTTTTGAGAGTTAGAAATGGGCTTTGTAGAGAAATTGTTGATATATTGGAAATTTCAGAAATATAAAGGATAAGTTATTCTTAACAGTACTAAAAGAAAACCTACTTAAAATAACAACCTTTGAGATGGCTACTTCCCTCACAGCTGGACACAATATAAGTCATAGATTTTTCTCTCCCTTCTCCTTCCTTCCCACTCCACCCAACTCCTGATTCCAAAATAACTTTAAAATCAGGATACCAGGATCTTATATTTGATGGCCACATTCACTACACTCTTTCAGAAGCTGTGATGTACCAGAAAGGAAGAATGGAGTAATATCAAGATAGAGGAAAACTTGACCTCACAATATCACTAATTCTCAAAGTCACATGGAAGTTTGTTGTGGGGACTAGCAAAGGAGCTAGGGTGTATGTATTGGGTATCACAAAGCATAAGAGAAACAGAGATGGCAGCATAACGCATAAAAGAACCATGAAAAACATGAATGACCATGACTCTATGGGGAATCATGGCAAAGGGTTTGTACAACACAGGCCAATATTGGAATTTAAAATAAATCTGAAAAATACCAAGGATCTTCTACATTCCATTGGGATTTTAGATTTAATTGGCCTGTTAGCTCATCATATGAGGTTAGAACAAACAAACAAAACAAAAGACCTACAAAGTCCATTCCACTTGATAGTGGATCAGTACCATTGTCTACAGAAAGACTTTATGTAATATTTACTATAAGCTCAGGGCTCCCACATATGCATAGATAGTTAGCAAGAGATTAATTACACTGACTCCCTGAAATTATACACAAAATATTATGAGAATATAGTTTGATATATCCAAATATTTACAAAGAAAGTTCCTAACCTAGCCTGGCATGGTAGCACACACCTGTAATCCAAGCATTCAGAAAGCTAAAGTTTGAGAATTGTTTGACATCAGCCCAGCGGGCCTGAGGTCAGCCCTGAGATGCATAGTAAGGGCCTATATATGAAAAACAAACCATTCACAACATTTTTGAAAGGCAAATAGTGACCCGTAGCTGGTCTTTGCTACATTGTAGGTACTTCTTTTTCCCATCTTTTATCCCTCCTCCCCTGAGTTCACCTCTTATCACTAGAGAGAGAAAGACAGAGGGAAGAGAGAAACGGAGAAATCTTTGAAACAAACTTCTTTTTGTTTCTTCTTTGCTTTTAGCTAATCTTTGTACTTTGTGAATTTTTCCTTTTCCCACCCATTATCTCTCCACCCCCATTTCATCTCCTCATTTTAGATAGAAAAGAATGGAGAGAGAGAGATGGAGAGAGAGAGAGAGAGAGAGAGAGAGAGAGAGAGAGAGAGAGAGAGACAGAGAGAGACAGAGAGAGACAGAGAGACAGAGAGACAGAGAGACAGAAAGAGAGAAGGAGGAATTTGAATCTAATTTCTTTCCTTGAATTCTTTGAGCACAGCTACTACCAACCTCCCTAACTGAGCAACTACCACTCAACCATTCTATTGGGTCTCTAACATTCATATACTCTCTGAAAAGTTTCTAGGAATTCCAGATGTCACAGAATCATGGAAATTATCTGCAGCTGGAGAAAACATGCCTCTGCTGGAGCATGAGGCAAACCACAGTCAGCTGCTGCAGACAGTCCAAAGCATTTCCACATACATACACATAGGACTAAAGAGTGAAAGCACATTCATATAATATTTCTGTTTCTATAAAGAAACTAAAATTCCAGAATTCTCACTATGTTTCCCCTCTTCTGTTTTAAGCCATTTTTGTGCTGTATGTGGCAGGAAATTATAAATAGAGATATTTTCAATGAAATAAGCACTTTTGGAGTCATTGGCCTCAGGAGACTTTTCCTGCTTTTTCTACTGGAGAGGCTTTGATGTGTAGAAACAATAGAAACTAAAAAATCCTATCACTGGCATTAAACTGCATCTCTCTTTTCCCACAATTAAAGCAACAGCCATTTTGAGATCTCAGACTTTTAAGGGCTTGATCACAGTCTCTTTGCAAATGACTGTATTCCCTCAATTGAAGGGCACTTTGATATCTAGGACCTATGGCTATAGGTTGACTTATGGCTATAGGTTGACTTGTTATATCAGCATGAAACATGTTAGAACCATATTGGTCAAATCCCTTATCTACATGCCCATAGGCATTGCTTGCTCCTTCAATAGTCTAATAATATTTTTACATTTAGTATTTGAATTTCTAAGTGCCAAGATGTCTATCAACACTTGCCTTTTGCCAGGGCCTGATATGCCATTGCTCATAGTCAAGACTAATCTTTGTAAAAAAAGAAATTGGTGAAGGCTTTTCTAGAGCCTTGTATAATCTTTGTAAATGAGGTAGACTTTTCCCCAAGCTTTTACAGCCACTAAACAATATTATTCTACAGTAATGCCATCAAGTTGAATCTGTTTTTGTCTATCAGAGTAACCAGCATCTGATCTTTTACTATATTTATTCCCCTTGTTCTATTTCTCTGTTCAATATTTATGGCTTTTTCCCTCCACTATGTAACCATTGCAACTGTGGGCCAGCCTCTAGTACAGCTGTTACCAATCCCTTCCAGTCTTGGGGAATAATTCTATTTTGAGTAGCACAGGTATTTAAAATTTGGATCACACAAGGCAAGTGTACCCCATATGAAATCATAGCCTCTTTAAAATGTCTTAGATCTATCATTTCCATAGGATGCCATCCTATCTCATCATCACTATGCTTCACACCATTAGCCAGCATACTTTGTAAGACTGCTATGAAATCTGATGGTGATCTTGCAACCTTGGTCTGCCCCTCCTCCTACTCCGGTGGCTTGGTTGGTTCAAGATTAACCATCTCCTTTAAAACAGGTTATTTCATCAGCTTATCCTCCCAGTTTTTCACATTTCTCTGACATGACTGCCTTCCAGCACAGTTCATTTTCCTCTTCCCTCATGTGGGAAACCCCAAACTCTTGCTCAGTCACTGGGACTGAGCCTTTATATTCTCTTTTTTCCAGTGTTCCTCATTTTCCAAGTGTTTCCACCTCTACCTGAAATATTCTCCAGTTGCACAATCAACTCTGAAACCCTTTCAGAAAAGACAAAGTGACCCCTTCTGTTTTCCTATTTCAGCCATGTTTTTTTTCTCAGACCCCTACATTTCCATCTGCTATCTTCCTTGGAAACAAAATATATTAACAAGAAATTTAAAAAACTAAAAAAAAAATGATAGAAAAATTAGAAAATCCCTTCTGGGACCAAATTGGGGAATACTTTCCTCTATTCCATTTAAAATCAAAATTTTCATTTTTATCCTTAACTTTGGAGCTCCACATTTTGCCACCACTTTTAGCTGGTCTTTACTACTTTGTGGGTTCTTCTCCACTCTATACCCCAACCCAATTTCATCTCCTATCACTATATTAGAGAGAGAAAAAAGAGTAAAGAAGAGAGAGAGAAAGACAGATAGACAAATAGACAGACAGACAGAGGAGCTAAATCTAATTCCTTTCCTATTGTTTTTTTTCCTCAAAGGTGGCAACTAACAAACTGCAATCAAACTCCTGAATGAACAACAACCACCCAACCCTCCTATTGGGTCTCTAGCATTTATATATTCTCTGAAAAGTTCCCAGAATCCCAAGCATCACACAATCACAGAAACTATTTGCCACTGGAAAAACCATGCCTCTACTAGAGCATGAGGCAAATCACACTCAGCTACACAGACAGTCCAAGGCAGTCCCATATTCTCACACCTGGGATTACAATGAAAACATCTTATTGTAATATTTTTGTGTTTTTTAAAGAAACCAAATTTTCAGAATTCAAAATTGTAAGGGTTCATGATTCGCCAAATAATTAGACCCCAGATTCAATTTGTAAATAAACAGCAAAAGTGTTTTATTCTGCCAAAGTCTAGCACGCTGGGGTCTTCTTTAGTAGTAGATAGAGACAACCAAGTGAGCTTGCAGGCCTGAAAGCACATTAGGGAATTCGGGAGTAGATGAGCTCTATGTTAATCTGTTGGGTCCATTTTTATGTGTATTCTATTATTGGGGTTTGGGAACTAGAAACTTTCTGAGAAGGTCTGGAGACTGTTACTGAGGAAGTAGCTGAGGAAGTCTGGAAACTGCTGCTGACATATTGTCCTTGCCCCAGGCCAGGTTATGGGGCAGCTTCTGAGGCCTGGACCTGCCAAGTTCTTGAAAACAGAAATTTAAGTCTACTCTTCTTAATTTGAAGCCTGTCATGGAATCAGCCTAACTTTTTCCGAAGTATCACTATAGTCACTGATGAAAGTAACTACTGTTTTTTGTATGTTTTCTGGTTATTGGTATACTATGAGCTTGGTTTATGTTTGTGAAAGCTTTATCAAAAAAAAAAAAGAAATAAAGAAAAGAAAAGATTCTGAAAAGAAAATCTGGAACTTGGAGAAAGCTTGTCTAAGTCATACTACTAGTGTGTAACAAAACAAAGATGTATCCATATTTCAAAACTATAGACACACTCTAAACCTTGCTAGATTCTGAATCAGATTGCATTACTATCTCACTGGCTTTTCCACAGGGGGGAAAAATTTAGAGAAATGAAGAGATGTGTTTAGCAGTACTCAACTACACTAATATTTTCTGATATTCTGGACATTTCAGAAATTTGCACATATGATGTTTCATACTCTCTGTGACAGTAACATGAAGATCTCTCATGCTACTTGAGCTCACATTGATTGGCTGTGTTTGACTTGGAACAGTGAGATGACAAACTTTATAGGGTTTAGCTGCTTGCTTGGCCATGTGGATGCTCTTTCAGACTCCTATGAGAATCTCAGTGAGCCCCACACAAAGGCCACATGGAAGATGGAGCTTCAGCTGATTTATATGGTTTTTATTTATTTTTTTAAATTAATTAATTAATTTTTTTACAATACAACCTGTTCTCACCTCTGTGTTGGGTGTGGATGCTCCTGAAAACTAAGGTACCCACAGACCAATTCATACCTAGATGTTTAAAGCAGAAAATGCAATTGATTTCCCACCCCCCAAAAAGGTTTAGTACTAAAATGAATCTTCTGCCAGATGTTCTATTATTAACTTAATGCCTTGGTTCTCCAACTGTGGTCCCTAGTCCAACAACAACAGTCTGAAACAACTTCTCAGACTGTTTCTATGTTAAATGTTCTAGGAACAGGACCAAATCATCTGTTTAAACCAACAACAAGGTGATTCTGATTTTGGGAATCATTGGTTTAAGATTGAGCATCAGACCTACTATCTAAACCATGGGTTTGAGCAGTTTCAATCTTAACATTCTTCTTTTATATTCCACATAATTATGAACATTAAACTACCTCATTTCTACCTGTAATGAAACCCACGAGCAGCAGATGAGAACTAAGCGACGGGGTACCAAGATCATGGGAGTGATACAGTCACCTAGAACAGTCAATAGACAAGATCTATGAACATTCTGCTGGTAAGAGAATGGCTTTTGTGAGTAGTTATTCATTTGCTTGTTCGTGTTATTGCTCACTAATTACATGGGTTCTGTTGTGTAGTATGGGATTAAATGGTTTTTAAATATTCTATGTCAAAGGTGATTTTATGCATCACAACTTAGCTATAATGCCTCAGTACACTAAGACCAGTGCATTGTCAAAGGAAAAAGCAACATACTCCTGAATATAAAGGACTTGTCACTTCATCCCCCTTCAAGCATAGTCAGAGAAATGATTTCATCAATTTCTGTGGTTCAGGGGCAAGTCATCTCTGCAGCGCCCTGGTTCACTAATGCCTCTTATTTTGGAGTAATTGCCCTTTTCTTGTTAATATGCAGTTGTTCTTGTGTGATCTCAAGAATGTGCCCCATTAGGGCTCTTTGTTCTCATATTGTACCTGAGAGAATTAGACAACACTCCAAAGCCTCTCTATTGGTGTTCTTTTCGAGGCAAGTAGAAATGCTTAGAATTTGGGCACAATGCGGACTGCTACTTCCCAGATTGATTTGTACAAGTTCATAAATTGGCCACTAGCCTTTCTGGGTTATATGCAATATAGAAAAATGTTTCAAGGGAAACTCAAAGCATAGAGGATATTTTCTCATTTATTTCAGAGTTCTTTGTACTTAAGTATTAAACTATACTGTATTCACTATAAATGTTTAAATGGCCTGCTTTAGTCTCTGAAAACCACATAAAATATTTGTGTATACATATTTGCATTTATATATGCAAATAATCATGAGAAATTTATATATAAGTGGATTATTTAGGACTTTAACAAAAACTACAATAAGTTTTTGTTGGATTAGGACTGAGGGTGTGGGGTCAGAGGCAACAAAGTCACATGATAAATCCCAGAAAATCTAACTCCAGAGACTAGTATTTGGGTGCAGATCTGAGTATACTGTCTAGCCCATAAGCTTATACACAGTATTCGAGTCAGTCACAAGTCCCTAATTCCTTGGCCTGTTGTATCTCACTGCATCATGCTCTAATGAAAGCTCTGCAAAATGGGTAACTCACAAGGAGTGGTTGGGGAGAATATATTCACCTGTGAGGATTTCCATGAAGATGGGGGGGGAGCACCACCCTGCCTCAGTTTCTTCTTGTTGTATTACCTTGTGTTGGGAGCCATCTTAGATCTAGTGCTGTGTACACTAGATCTTCTAGGAGTCACAAGAGCCTGTGTCACCTTGCTCTCCATCCCATTTTTTCCTATACAAGGTTGACTTCACCTCTCCACAAGATTTTAGTGAACTTCTATAAATCACCCCAGGTTTGGAAATTTTCAAGAAAATGAGAAAAGTTCCTTAGCGTACCTGGCATTTGCTGACTCTCATCTCAGGTTTCCAGGAGATGGGCTATTCTCTCTTAGATGTAACTCTCACTTAAACACTAACAATTGCTCCATAATTAACGTTTTTTTTTCTTTCACAGTCATACAGTAGTCGTCATATGACAGGTCAGCAAGTATTGACTAAGAATCTCCAGTGTGTCCAGCATTGCTCCGAGCATGCGCATACCCACCTGCTTCCACACATACACAAAATACTTGAATATAGATAATGCACATGGGTTATGAAAAAGGAAATAATTGTTTTTCTAGTTCTATTCTTTCAGATTATTCTCTTTAGTTTGTTTTAGTTTATAATTGCCCTCCTAGGGGGAGATCCTAGAAATTTATCTAGAGTGGTGAGGAAAAGGGCAAAGGATAAGGAAATACATGGTGAGCTATGCACACCTTGATGGAATGGCACCAACCAGCAACCTAGAACTAGTTAACTTCACCCCCTGGGCTGTAAATACATTAAAGTTCTAGTTAGGGCTGTCATAGACTACAAAAACCAGCTGTAACACTGGTCATGTGTTCAATGTGAATTAAAGTGGGATTTCCCTGCCTCAAACCCCAAACTTTATCATTTTAAAATAATTCTGCCCAAATGAATGATTGGCATTCCTCTGAGCCCTCCCACGGGTCGGAGGCTCCTTCATATGACCACTTCAACATATACACTCGAAACTTTGTCTATTCTTTCAACATTTCATTCAGCCCTTTTTAAGCTCCCCATAGGACTTTTACTGACCTGCCAATAAGTCTCTGCTCAGCGCTACAACAATAAGATCCTTGATAGCTATTCTCCATTGTCAACTTGATCAGATTTAGAATTACTTCTGGCTGTGTCTGAGGGAAAGTTTCTAGACAGGTTTAACTGGAGTGGGAAGACTTATCCTGAGCGTACCCAGTGCTCTCTTGTTGGCTTGGAGTTCAGACTCAATACAAAGGAGAAAGAACAACACAAGCTGAACACTTATCTCAGTACAGCATTCATCTCTCCCTGCTTCTTGACTAAGATCACAATGTGAACAATCACTGCCCATTCCTCTATCACACCTTCCCGGCAATGGTGGACTATCTTCCTCTAACTGTGACCTAAAATAAATCTTTTTTCCTTAAGTTACTTGTTTGTCAATTATCTAGTCACAGCAATAAAACAAGGGAATGACTCCAGACTCCAGATGTCCCCAGTGATCAGACTGATCTCCAAATTTACTAGTTTTCTTCAAGTTGTTTAATCCTATCTTCTCTAATAGATCTTAACTACTTACTGTTTTAACCATTTTCTTTCAATAAATGAAATGAGATATCATTCAAAATGGAAACCACTTTTGTGGGCTAAACTTGGCCTAAGAATTTATCGGTAATTTGAAAGAAAATATGGCCCCCAGGTGCAAACTCACCAGGTATGTTTAAGAAATGATAGGACAGCTACATTAGTGAGCTCTTATATACATGGTCAAATCTCAAATGGTCAGCCCTGGATGTATATGTACAGAAAAGCAACAGAGAGAGAGAGAGAGAGAGAGAGAGAGAGAGAGAGAGAGAGAGAGAGAGAGAGAGAGAGAGAGAGAGGAGAGGGGGGAGGGAGGGAAGGAGGGAGGGAGGAATGGAGGGAGGGAGAGAGAGAGAGGAATGGAGGGCGGGAGAGAGAGAGAGAGAGAGAGAGAGAGAGAGAGAGAGAGAGAGAGAGAGAGAGAGATTACAAAATAGGTTATGAACTTGGAAGGAAGAGGAAGGGACACAGGAAGGGTTAAAGGAGGAAAGGAGTAATGTAGATACAATGCTTTATAGGAAAGTTACAAAAACATGAACAAAACCAGAGAAGAAGTAAGTTAAAAAAAAAAAAAAAAGACATGGGTTGAGAAAAATGAGAAGTCAGCACTTTAAGTAGTGGAAGCATGTCAACATTTAATGAAGCCTCTGCTACCATGACATAAAGAGTGGTCACAAACATCAGAGTTACTCCACTTCTTGTTGAATACTGCTCCTTACTCAGTGAGGTGCGAACTCTGTGCATGCTGCTGTTAGGAGTAAGACAGAAGCATGTGATTATACTGTCCATGTTCAAAATGGGAAGAAGGCTTCAAACATAAGAGTCTTCTAACATGATCTTTCCTCTGCTTTACATGCAGGAGGGTCTTCTAAAGGGATAGCATATAAATGTAATATAGAATGAATAGGCATCTAATCTGTTACCTGTTTTCCATCTGAGTTACAGCATTAGAACTTCACTGGCACTAAAGAAAGAAAAGCTTGGCTATTGAAAGCTCTGCACCCACTCTCATGTCTTTAATACCAGCCATATAGACTTTTCTTCTCCTTCCTTCCTTCCTTCTTTCCTTTCCTCATTTCCTTTCTTTCCTTCTTCCTTCCTTCCTGTCTTTCTTTCTTTCTTTCTTTCTTTCTTTCCTAATCAATGTCTGTGGAAACTTTCTCTTAATTTTTAAGTATGGCTTTTAAAGCAGAGGCAGAGAGAAGAAACTACCCAGGAAGGGTACTTGGGGAAGCTGTGAAGGACACTACTTGTTTTAAGACCAAGCCAGGGAAATAAACAACTGGCCCTATATTTAAGCCAGAACCACAGTTCTATTGAGATTCTCCATGATTGGTCCAACAAATCCAAAATCTGGAGTCTAAGCATTTTTTGCACTATGACCAGTTGATGAAGTCCTTACCACTAAAAATATTGAGGCAGCCAACCTTGCATGCAGAATTTTAAGCATATTTCTGACAAGTTTCCAAACTACCATCTTTTCCAAACAAAATCCATTAAATTAAATCTTTTCAGAAAAAAAAAAAAAAAACAGCATTTTTATTTTAGCATCGCTGAACTTTCTTTTAATGGGCCTCTCTTGGAGCCAAAAATAATCGATGTAGCTTTAATTTGGAGGCCCTCCTCTGTCCGTGGACAGATTGAAAATTAATCTTTCGAGAGACAGTCTGACTAATCAGGTCAGGGGAAAATGAAGAATAGCAAATAGTGTTCCTCATAGCCCAGTCAGGAAGCCTTGTTCTGTTTTGAGTTTTAATTTAAGGGGTGAGGGGAAGGATGGAAGCAGAGAAAAAGTAGAAGGCACCAGTATTGCTCTTTCCAGTGATACTTCAGTAAACTTTCTACTTAGTATAATATTTTTCTTGGTTTTCTACATCTGGGAGCCTTTGAAGGCCTGCTTTCCTTTTGTCTCTTGCTTTCTTTGTGTGTATATGTGTGATGTCTTTACAGAGATAATGTCCATGTGTTTCATTTTATATTTTTAATAGAAGTTGCCTAGTTTTCAGTAGGGACATAATACAACTGCTTTTCTTGGTGTCTAAAGCTCACTCATAGAGCTGGCAAGTTTTAAACTTGGTTTTCATTCAGATTTTCTGCATTCCACAGAATCAACTCTTGGTCAGAGAATCCCCCTATACAAGGAATGCTTGGGGCGGGGGACATGTTGTGAGCTTTCTCTAAAAGAAGTACAGCTTCTCATCTCAAACAGTTCTGAGACCCTCTTGCTGGCAGTAGCCATTGGCTAATAGAACAGAAAGAGATAGTAACGCCAATATTTTATAGGAAGCTAACCACATGTCATAAATTCTAAACTAGACTTGGGAGGCCTAAATTGCATTTTCCCAATTAATTAAAAGAAAGTATTAGTAACTAAAACCTCAGACTATGTTCTTTAGCATCAGTGGAACTGCAAAATCATCTTATCTTTTCTACTAAGGAATTGCCTAATGGAGGCATAATCAGAAACCTGTTAAATTAAACCCTTACAGAAGACCGACTTCTCTTTGAGCACTGCCAAAATCTTTTCATTGTGCTTCTCTGAAGTATAAACAATCAATATATTCATTAAATAGGATTGATGCCTCTTTTTCATCAGAGATTGGATGGAGGCACAGAAATGGTTACAGTGTATGATTTAATAGTTCATTGGAAACAAGATTTAAAAACATGGAAATTGGTGGTGTTTTCAAAAACATTATTGGGCTACTAGGATTTAAAATTAAAATCACACATAATAACCACTCTCTAACTTCTAAGATTGAAGTGTCTTCAACACAAGGGATTTATGTAGGGCTTGGGGCATGAGAGATACTTTGACAGATTAGTATTCCTATTTCAAGTTATGGGGGGCATGATATGTTGAGGTCCCCAGCTCTGAGTTCATGAAATTAGCAAGAAATCAAGTTGAGAAGCTGAGACAATTAGTCGGAACTCCACTGTTGCTAATTGTAGATAGCACATAGTAAATAAGTCTTTGCAAAGCCTTTGTATGGCTCATGTGACATTTCTGTTAATGGAGGTACCATTTTTTGTCATATAAACTTATGAATGATGAAGACAAGGGCTCAATGACTCAATGAATAACTGCGGTCTTTCTGCTTTAGTGGCCCAGAGTACCTTCTAACTCTACAGAATGCAACAAACCTTCCTGCCAGACAGGCATGTTAGTGCATTGCTAGTTCTCTGTTTATCAATCATTAATACATGTATAGAGAAAGCTTAAATGTCCATCGGCTTGACTACCACCCAGCACTAGGCATCTGCTAATCAGAATACCTATCAATTTCAGGGGCTTCTGACTTCCATAAGTACCTGGGAAGATTGTATGATTTATCATCTGTACTAGGACATTTTTGAGAGTGAATAGAAATAGTATGAAGGGAAAGCTTGAGACTTGTGGAGTCCAGGATGCCGCAGGTTGTCTGAATCACAAGACTAGAACTCAGTAATGAAGCCAGGGGCAGTATTGGTGGCAGAGGCAGTAGAGGAGGAGAAGGACGAGGAAGGTGAGGAGGCTTTGGCAGTAGAGGTCGAGGTGGAGGCAGAGGAGGTGGGGGCTTCATGGGAAGAGAAGGTGGAGGTGGACAAGGTAGAAGCTTTCAATCTGGAGGCAACTGGGATTGAGGTAGTGGCCAGGGGAGCAAGAGAGTAAACCAATCAGGGAAGAATGTGATGGTAGAGCCCCGTCGGCTTGAAAGTGTCTTTATCTGTTGAGGAAAGGAAGATGCCCTTATCACAAAGAATTGGGTCCCTGGAGAATCTGTGTATAGAAAGAAGAGAGTCTTCATTTCAGAAGGAGATGATAAAATTGAGTACCAATCCTGGGACACCTTCCACTCCAAATTATAGTTTTTTAAGGTAGATGACCATATGTTTTATTTAATAGACAAAATTGATAGAATGGGTGTTGAGACTGTTTTATAATTCATAAATTGTAGGAAGGTAATAGTTGTATAGCCCTCATGACTGCCTCTGACCTGGGTAGAATTACCGCTGTGCCTAGCATAAACATAAGGCCCAATAGCTTTTCCTAGAAGCTTATATATTTTATTCTCAATCCACAAACCCTCTACACATTAAGATGACATCAAATGGACAAAGATACAAACTTCCCTTCTATGTGAGATAAAAGATCTATAAAATCTTTAAAATGTTGATAGCTACCTAACACTAATTAAGTCTACCTGGATCCAGCTCATCCTTCTGGAGGTCCATCTTGATCCTTTTCTCTGTCCCCCTCTCTATTCCTCTCCCCTGACCCACTCTCTCTACCTTTCCTTTCCCTGCCCAATCACCCTTTATTGCCTTTATTTTACTAATTAAAATGGGAAGAAGCTTCTCATGAAGTCACCTGAATACATGACTAGGGTGCCCCTTCTTGGGAAAGTGGAATTAACATCAAAATACAAATGGCTGCAGGACATTCTACAACATTTTTGTCCAGTTAAAAAGCTCTTTTTCCTCAACTATAAAATGAGTACAACTATTACCTTCCTACAATTTATGAATTATAAAACAGTCCCAACACCCATTCTATCAATTTTGTCTATTAAATAAAACATATGGTCATCTACCTTAAAAAACTATAATTGGTTTTAGATTGTATGTCATCGGAAAGCCACCCTTTTATATCTATATTATCTTTCTCAATGCCAGACAGCTGGTTTGGCTATGAGACTACCAGTCTTCAACCATGTAAGAAACCCCAGAATGACTAAAACTACCTGATATATGAGAAGCACAAAATACAGCTTCCAAAACTAGTCAATATATAGAGACCGCTGATCACTTAGACAGTCACTCATTTCTCAAAATGTTGGCGCATCAGTCTTCAGCCTTCTGGTCCAGGATCATATCTGACAGACATTTGTAATGCAGAATTTTGAAGGGCTGATAATTCTGGCTTGGCAAAGATTATCAGTTGACTCTCCTGCATAAAGTGTCCCTTTCTGGACAGTATTATCTGCAGATGAATGAGGCAATTCTTACCTAGTGGCTGTCTTGGTACAACTAGAGCAACTCTGTTGATGCTCAATTTCTTCTCAGAATCTAAGAAGTGATGCTGTCAGGAGCAGACAGGTCTCTAGTCAAATGAACTTTAATTTTAAAAATGTCCATAAATGTCATATTCTGATACCTTTGAATATATATATTTATTTATTATATATTATATTAATATATATTTAATATATATTAAAAAATATATTTTATATATATATATAAACTCAACAGAAAACATTTTAGTATTGAGAAATATTTTGTTTGATCTTTTTTAATTTAGTTTTTCAGGTGGTCTACCTCTATTAAATCTAATCCATATAACTCTAGAAGGCACACAGAACCAAATCACACTTTTTAAAAACAAAAAAGACAAAACCTTTCTCCCAAAATAGCGTGTTCCTTAGATGGCAACTAGAATATCTTGTATCTTATATCCTTCCCCAGAGAAATAATATAAACACAAAACTTAATGTCATATCTAATTTGAAACAATATAAGCAAGATAATTATAAACTCTCTCTAACTGACATCTGACAAGCCATGTGGCATTAATGGAATAATTCAAAAAACAAACTACCAATCACAAATTAATAAGTAAATAATTTGTAAAACCAGGACCTTAGTTTAAAGCATATCGATTTGTTCTCTCAATATGGGGTGTCAGATCTTCATTTACTAACCTAATATATGTCTGCACTCACTTTGTCTGGTGTATAGACTTCTTTTAATAATGACCTTTATACACTTGTAAAAATCACCAGTTTTCTCTCTCTCTCTCAGAGTTGGTGACTAATTCTGAACCAACATTTTTTACACATTACTAAACAATTCTGTAAAACTAGGACCTTGGCCCAAAATAATTCGATCTGTCCTTCTCTCAGTCTGGAGCATCAGATCTCACCTAATATATGTCTGTATTCACTCTTCTGGTGTAGACTTCTATTTTAATTCCGAACTGCTGTGAAAAATCTCATGTGATTCGGATAAACTCTATACAATCTTTTTCTAACTAGAAAAACAAACTTGACTTGAACATCAATTCTTTATACCATCTTAAAACAAACAAATAAACTTTTTAATTTTTGGAAACAATTTTGTCCAAGAAACAGCTACCAATCTCTCTCTCTCTCTCTCTCTCTCTCTCTCTCTCTCTCTCTCTCTGTGTGTGTGTGTGTGTGTGTGTGTGTGTGTGTGTGTGTACATGTGTGTACAGTACATGGGTACATGGTCGCTGGCTTACTAGCCACAGGATACCACAGCCTGCCAGCAGAGGCTATCTGTGCTTCTTTTGTTTAAGATTCTTGTGCTGGAGGCATCACATGACCCAACATGGCTCTGGCCCCCTCTTAGAATATAAAAACTTCCTAACTAACTTTTAGGCTGATAGCTGTAACCTTTTAGTGGATTCTTGCCTCATGTTGAGCTCCACCTGTTGCAGTAAATATTAAAAAACGAATAGCTTATCTCTTTATTGGTCCTGCAGTCCAAGTGGGAAGAAGCTTCTAATGAAGTCACTTGAGTACCTAACTTGGGGCACCTTCTTGGGGAGGCAAAATTAACATCAAAATACAAATGTCTGTAGGACAATCCACAACAGGGACCTCTAGAGAAGTTCTTTGTGTGAATTTCTCTCAGTGGCATTACCACACACAGACCTCAACAATGCAATGTAAGGTGAACAAATATACATGTGTCATCAGCAAAAAAATATCAAAACAGAGCAAAGCAGACAACCAATACTTGAGTTCCCACTGTCTGTAGGGTCATATTTATTTTCCTTTATCAATCATTCTTTCATGTGTCTGCTATACCATAACATCGTTTACCCGTGTCTGCTTCAGCAAAACATTTTTTTCACGTCTGCTCTAAGCAAAATATCCTTTCACCTGTGTGCCCTAGCCACACATCACTTGACATAACTGACTTTCCAAAGAAACCAGAAGTTTCCACTTCGGCTTCACATTTGAAGACCAGGTTGTAAGCTTCTTGCTACTGTACCAATGTCATATCTGCCTGCCTGCTGCCATGTTCCCTGGCACAATGGTCATGGATTCCAACTCTAGGGAACTGTGAGACCCAATCAACATTTTCTTTTTATAAAATGCTTTCGTCACTGTGCTTTCGTAGCAATAGGAAAGTAACCAAGACAACATTTAAACCTATAGCTCTCAGTTTTTAAATTTGTTCATGGTGACACTTGAAGTGACTTTCTGATTCTGAATGCAATAAATATTGTAGGGAATTTTGAAATAAGTAACAAGGCAATTCAAAGTAAAAGAATTATATATTTCAAGCTAGAAAAATGATATAATGTTATTAGGTGGATATAAATATTGACATAAACAATGATGTGAACATAAACACACACACATACACACATACACATACACACACACACACACACACTCACACTCACACTGAATACTCTCATATATATATGAGGAGGAGAGGAGGAAGAAGAGGAAGAGGAAGAGGAAAATGAAAAAAACAAAACGAAAGGACCTATGTTTTTGACACCTGTCCTTGCTTTATCCAAAAATCAATAAGTATTACATTATATGTGGTTCGCTGCTTGAACCCAAATTTGATCCTATTTAGAAGTCTGGTAACTTATCTGAAGAGCTATAGAAATGTGTTTTGGATCTGCCTTATGATGTCATAATATATCATAAGGACTACACATGACATGCAGATGTGTCTTGGCCCATCTTCTTCATGTTGGTTGTTGGAAATATGCAGAAGGAAATACCTTCATGATTAAATTCTCCCAGGCTGACATTTTTACCTCTCAGTCTGGTGAGTGATTTCACATGTGCTTTTTGCAGAGTCAGAATTCTCTAGTGATCGACAGGATGGTTATTTTCTGGCAATAAGAAGGTTATTTTTTTTCTTTTTTTGCCACCAGGGCAGAGATGTTATTCTAAATGTGTGAATAGCAAGCAAATACAGTCAGGAAGAGAGTTGTGTTAGTACTTAGTTGTTTAAAATATATTTTGGGTCACATATTTCTGACCTGAGGAAAAAAATTACACCATCGCTGACTGAATTTCAGATTTTCATGAGTGGTTTGCTCCAGCTTTCCTCTTCCCAAGGAGCAAAAACAAAACAACTTTAAAAGACTTTAAGTCTTACACTGAGCAGGTTCTGTTCTTTTCCCCCTCCCCACTCCAGAACACTGTTGCATTTTTATGTATGCATAGCTTGCAGGTCCTATCCTTGGGCTGTTTTTGCTGGATATAGCTCTGAGAAAAATATTGTTAAAAATATAGTTCTATTCTAGACCCACCCAGAATGACATAATGTTAAGCATTTTCAATATTGGATAGTGATGCTGTTTTGAGAACTCACAGCAGGTTTGAGTTTAGTCAAGTCCAGTGTTTCTTTTACTTCTTGGTTCTAATTTCCCAGAGGCTCCCTACTTTCTCGCTTAGCTTAAAACACACCATCCTTTCGCCAACAAATGCTAGTTGGTGTATTTAAATCATTAGGAGGATCTGAAAGAGAGGTTCAATTACATATAGAGATAACACAGTACCTTTTTGTTAGCTGGGAAATCTTAAGGATTTGTGTGAACTGAAGACAGTAAAGATTCTTTTACCTAGTAAGGGTTCTCTGCTTTGCCTCCAGCATTTTATATCATTTCTCCAAGCTTTCAGACACTCCCTAGCCCTGTGTCAATTGATGGTGACTGGGTTACAAACAGGGACAGCAGCTGGACAGATGAGAGCAAATTACTCACCTGAGAAGCCATCTTAAGAATTTTCTGAGACTTGGTTACTTCTCCCAGCACTGTATGAGAGTGAGGTGCTACTGTCCTGCTCACCCAAGCTCTTTGCTTGGAGGCTTAGCCAGATCGGCTTAGAAGGCCTTTCTAGGCCTTGAAGAGACAGCTTAGCCATTCAACTCATTAGGTCTTTTATTTCAATATTTTCCACTCCCTGGATCACAGAAGACGACAAAGGCAATAGAAGTATCAGGAACCCCAAAACTGATCAGAAGCCACACAAAGCCACTTCTACCACAACAGTGATCAAAGCAGGAGGCCAATCTAATATAAGACATGAGGAAACAGATCTCACCTCTCTGTAGAGCAGTGGTTCTCAACCTGTAGTATGCAACCGCAACCCGTTTAAGGGTTAAATGACCCTTTCACATGGGGTCACCTAAGACTATTAGAAAACACAGATGTTCCTGTTATTATTCATAACAGCAGCAAAAATACAGTTGTAAAGTATCAACAAAAATAATTTTATGGTTGGGGGTTTACCATGACATTAGGAACTGTATGAAAGGGTCATAGCATTAGGAAGGCTGAGAACCATTGCTCTAGAAGACCTTGAGAAAATAACCATTTAAAGCAGCTACAGACCAATCATACCTTTTAAGATTCTGGGAACCAACAAGCTTAATATAAACTTTTCCCACTGCTTAGCTCCTAAGTAGCGTATCCCAGATGTGAACCTAGGTCAGTATGCCTAAAAAGCTCATACTCTGAAGCACCATGCCTTGGTGCTTGAAGAAGAGCTGGAACTACATCATCCTTGCATCACCGGGCTGATGTGTAGTCCTGAAGAAAGAAGATGAGAGAGACAGAGAAGCCATGACCTGTGGTGTCTCAAATCACAGGCATTTTTCCAGTTTCTTCTGCGGACACAACTCATACTTACCCCATAGGATGTCTGGTTCCCAGCTGCCTTCCTCCTTGAGTACAGCTTTCTTATGCAAACCAATGTGTTTTCAGTGTTGTACACATGCATGGTTCTTATTCCTGATGCTCCCATATTTTGACTTGGTACTTTTTCTACATCAGTGTTTCGGGTCACTTGCCACAGTTGGGAGTTTAAGAGATCGTTGTTCTAAACTGTTTCAAAATGTCAGAGACAAAGAGACCCTTTTCAGAGAATCTTTGTGATCAAGACTATTTTCATAATGCTTTGATACTATTGGCACTTTTTTACTATTCTCTAACATAAAGTAGAGTCTTCCAGAAGCTATAATATATATGTGATTACAACATACTATATCAGAAGCAAATTTTAAAACTTCCCTATTTTCTACAAATATGTGTATCAAATAAAAATTTGTATAATTCATTTTAGGAATATGATACTTGCTTAACATGCACAGACCTTGAGTTTAATCTCAGTGATGATGATGATAGAGCTGAAAAGTATAAAGCAATACCAATTTTGTTATTCCTTATGATTGTTATTAAAATTTTGTTAAAATATTACTTATATTGGCAATGTCTGCTGTGATTTTAAAGATGAATTATTATAGAAAGTTTTAAATTCTCAGTGAGCTTCTTAGTGATGACTATGTATCAAGAACTATCTATAAATAAAAGCCCTGGAGTCCTCAATCATTTAAGAGTTTGCAAGCAAAGGCTTGGCGATGCATTTTAGTGTCATCTTCCAACTATGTGTTTTAGGATGTTGCTGTGCCTTGGTCATTCCTGACATACTTTGGGTCTTCATGAAGAAGGACCAACACCCATCCCAGAGACACCTATTAATCCCTTCCTTCTAGGGGTGTGGGCAGTGCTTAGCAGTGTCAGTCACAGAATATGCCAGTAAGCTGATAGGTCTCTCTCTCTCCAGAGTGAAATGCTTAGGAGCAACCTCCTCTGGTTTGTATAAGTGTTGCTTTTCTAAACAGAAAGAGGAAATCAAGGATCAGCCCTCATCGCTGATCTGACAGTCAATGTCTGTGAGATGACACAAGTAATCAAAAAACCATGGTTTTCTTCTCGTGTGTCCTGTGAATAGTCTGCCTGCCGATCATTTTGTCCTACCTTTTCAAATACCAGTTTTCTGAAGAAGGAGATTGTTCAAATCTGAATGATGTTCTGAATTTTGTGGACCTTAATTTCTCTGGTAAGAAGCATGTTTCGGCAACTCATTGCACAAACTCTACTGAGCATCTGTGTGTCCAGTTAGCACATTCCCGAACAGCAAAAATGAATGCTGATCACCTTAAACAAATGTCCCAACTGCTCTACAGTGTGTGGCTCATTTTTTAATGGATCTAACTTATAACAGTAAGGCTAAAATTGCCACCACTTGGTGTGCATTTAGATTCCAGGTGTTGACGGTCTTTAGGGAACATGTCACCATGCTCCCTCTGAACAGACCACATGAAGCCAGTATGCTGCCCTCTGTACCTCAAAACACAAGAGGTTGTGTCATCCAGGCATAGAGACAGAGATGGAACTTGGGTCATGCTCCACCCTCTTGGCCTCTATGCTCTGTTAGTCTCTCAAAGACAAGGTCAAGTGGAGGGAAGAAATTCTCCAAAACAGACTTGAAGGAGCAGAGATGTTGGCCAGCCATGTGACTCTAGTTTCCGAGACCTTTCAAAAGGAAAGTCCAAAAATGCAATCCATACATGCAGTGAGAAAAGTGACACCATTTTAACTTTCTCCTTGACCCTTTACTCATGCCAAGCAATGTACATCATAAGTAGCTTGTACTCTCTGAGGATATTGTGACATGTCTGACCACACGGACTGAGCTTTGGGATTAATCATGCCAGACATAACTTCTTTTGCCTGCTAGGACTATCTTTATTTCGGCTTTGAAATGTCATGATTGCTCCCAGAGTGTGGGAGAGGATGGGAAAGCTGGCACTCCAGATGTGTCAACAACAGGTGCAGCATCCTCTGGAACATTGGAAAGAGTGATAGGATTTCCCTTGGGCTGTGCTCCAGGTGTTCTGGTAGGGGATAAGGCCAAAGTCCTTTGTCACTCATAAGCCTGCCTAGCTAACCAGGTGCTCTAGACAGGAGTCACCTTGCAAATCTGCACATCAGCAACCTTCTGATTCCTGATAAAAATTTGGCTAGCCACCTGAAAGATAGCCTGGGATCTTGGCATAGACAAGGCTTTTCTGTCTTGTAGGGTTGTAAGAAGTAGGGTTGCTTCTTAGCTAATTAGATTGGACTTTATAAATTGTTTCCTAGCAATAATGTGAGGGGATTCAATGCACTACTAAGATGTGTCTGACCAGAACAGCGTGTTTGTTGCTCGGGAAGCTAATATTAGAGATGGGAAACAGACTTTTGTGGTTCTGTGTACTTAATTATGTCCACCCTAAATCAGTTCCAGAAACAGACAATAATAAACGTTCACAAATCTGGACAATGTCCGCAGATGACCAAGAGGTGGGGAGTCCCGTGCACTGCCACCTCTGCTCAGCATCTCTTGCCTTCTCCCACGGCCTAGTCAAGGAGGGCAATCCAGCCACCAGCATACACTATGTATAAGGAAGTTATCTGCCCGGTAGTTTTTGTAAAATAGTCACTACCTGTGAGGATCTTTCTGGAATTCTGGTTTCTGGGCAATTTTATACAGCCCCATTTGTCCTTGTAACTTTTAAAATATTTAAATCCCCAATTAAAGGCATCATTTGCCCCTTGGGTGGGTTGTAAGAAAAGAGTTGAATTCTATAACTTGTGTTCCCTCACCCCAAGTATATAAAAAGTCAACAAGCAAGAATGTAAATAACAGTAACAATTAGAGGATGCTGTTTCCCATAGGTCCTGCAAAGTCTTCAGCCTGCTCCCGTAAGAGGCAAGCGCTCCTGAGATGTATGCATTATCCCTGTCTTACATGCAGTTGGAAGAGCAGCCCTCCAGCTGATGAGAAGCACAGGCTATGCATTTAGTCATCGTTACTGCAATCGTGCACTGAACGAATATCTTTTGGTTTGCGTTTTGTCTCCTCCCTACCCACCTCCTCTCGGTGTCTTTCCTCCCTGAATCAGAGTTGTCTGTTTTCTCCTCTAAATGCACTAGCTGCCATGAAGGGACACGTGAAAGAACACTTATGTTCGCTTCTGAAGTTACCAATTACTTTCAGGATCAGCAGTTGATGTGGGATCATTATCTTATACCCAGAAATTCACCTTGGTTCTAAAATGTGCCAGTCTTCTCTCCACTAGCACCCACATCCAAACCCATGATACCTAGGGACATTTCTGTCCTTTTGACTACTTTTGATAGGAACCAGATCCTAGACCCCTTTTCCTAGCCAGATCTTCAATTTTTAAATCTAGTTTAGGTCTTTTAAATTATGTTTGCTGATTTCAAGTCTGTTTAAAGTCTCAGTAAATGACAAAACATTTCTTGAGTCCAGGGAACAGCTTTAGGGATGAACTTAGGAGAGAGTAAGGCCACTGGGGAGTGATAACACAATAAAGGCAAAGGCAGGGAGAGCAGGGGAAATGGTACGCAGGATCCTGTTGGCAGATCAATGTCTCAGGGACAGCCAGGGTCTGGTTGGATGTCTTCTTTGAAAAAAGGGGTTTCCTTGCATATCTGCCCCTTAGCGATCTTCAGTGAAAACAGTGCCCTCATTTAAAAACAATATCCCTAAGAATAATGTCTCCTGTACAGTCTGTAAACGGACATTTCAGCATTAAAAGATAAGGGAGGAAGGCTGCCCCAAAGCAGAGTGGTAGCTATTGTCTCCTGCACACCCACCATGGCCCAGAATAGGAGCCAGTTTGATATTTCATTGCATCACACCAGGATTGCTATGAGGTAGGGAGTCACCTTGTGATACACAGCCAATGTCCTGTTATTATGTACTATGACCCTAGTATCAAAAGCAAGAGTACCAGAAGACAGACCCTTGGAAAAGCCCCTGCAAAGGTCTAAGGTCTCTTGGGAAATGCAAAATGGAAGTTTAGCAGTTCAGGGGAACTCTTCACATCCATTTCCCGACATCCTTACTTTATTTGGATCCCCATTCTGTTCTCCCCCCTCCCTCTCTTCTTCCCTCCTTCCCTCCCTCCCTCCCTCACTCTTTTCTTCCCTTCCTCCATCCTTCTACTCCCATAAAGAGCCTCTAGCCCAGATCCTCAGCTCACTTTTTTTGGGTCTTTGCTCGCCTGGGTGATTTCTGCTACAGGGACCATGTCGCTGTTCTATAGAATTTGTCCCCATCAGCAATGCTGGTTCTAGGCAAATGGTGATTGAGTTATACATTGGATTAGTGAATGGGTATATGAACATGGCTTATTCAGCATATATCTACAGCCAGTTCTAAACAGCTTCTATATCTGTGATCTGATACTCTGTAACTGTTCTTTTTCTTGTGCTTTCTTAACCTCATTTAAATATCCACCCTATGCCTGACATTGAAGCATCTGTTCCAGCCTTATTTCTGGATAAAAAGAGGAGAGAGGTTCTTCTGTGCCTCTTTCCTCCCACCAGTGGGACTTAAAGAGGCAGAGGGATCGAGGCTATGTCCTCCTGTGTCTTTGTCTTCTGCTGTCTGTCTCCATGATTGTATTCCCACCTAACAGGAGGCAAGCCTGGGGCCCTGGGGCTCATAAAATCAATGGCTTGCATTCCTTGAACAACTGCATGCCCTATGAAGACAACATCCAGCCAACTTGGAATCTTATATCAACAGTGTGCAAAGTAACTGTCCCCCACCCTAATGCATATTATTTGGCACAAGACTAAGTCATCTAGTTGTTTTTTTTTTATTCTAATATGTAATTTAACATAGAGTAATACAAAGAAAAGGATGGAGCACATTATCCCTACCTAAACAGCATCTGATCTCTTTTTCACCGTGTAAGTTTTTATTAAAGCAAGAATTTTATAATTCACATTATGTTTCCTTGCTCAGTTATCAATTCTGCCATTAGAACTAACATTTTGAGCTATTCAACAATAAAGAATTAAAAGGATGCTCTAAATGTTTCTACTTTGCTGAAAATGCTTTTCCTGGGCTCTACAAAAACAGTGGTTTGCAGATTCTACTATTTCTGTCGAGGGGCGGGGGAGATGCTGCTTTTAAAATCAGGCTAGATTTAGATACTAGGCCTGACAAAGTTTTCATTCTTTTTTTTATTTATTTTATGTTTTACTATTTTTTTAATAATATTTTTTTAAGTGTTTAGGTATTTTTTTTTCTTCTGCGGAGTGTGAGTTTCTTTTTCAAAGTCTCTGAGCGGTTTAAACAGTTGGGACACCAGAGATACTGGCAACAGGATTCTGGACAGCCTCTTTAGCTTGTTGGGCTTGGAGTACGGCCATAGCTTCCTGAGCCCTAGAACACAGAGACTCTGGAGACTCAAGCAGACGAAGTGGTTCTGAGTTATCGATCTCCAGCAACATGCCCGTGATCTTACCAGCCAGGGTCGGGTGCATGGCTTGAATGAGAGGAAATAGCCTTTCACCCAACATTTGCTTTTGCTCCTGAGGAGCAGTTACTAACGTGGGAGCAGTCCAAGGTTCCTGACCCTGTATGCGAACAGCAGGCTGTTGCACCAGCTGGGCATTAGGATGTTGCTGGGAGTTGCGAACTCCTGCGGCATACTTATACTGTGGAATGGAGCAAGCAGGAGGAGTTGCCGCTGAAGATGCTGGGGCAGGATGTTGACCCGTTGTCTGTGCTGATGCATTGGCCACACCATGTGCAGCCACAACTTGCGGAATGTGTGAAGAACCCGGTCTTATGGTAGTAAACGACAATCTAGGAGCAGCTGGGTGGATAGCACCAGACACACTGGGGAATGGAGGAGGACGGACACCCTGAGCAGTCCAGCGAGCACTTGGCCTTGGTTGAGCAGTTTGGCTAGGGCAGCATGGAGCACAGTTCTGAATCTGGGGGACAGCAGCCACAGAGTAACCAGGAGGAGCTGATTGGTAGACGTTGATAACAGGGCTCGGCCTGGATCTTGCACTTGCCATTCTTTGAATATATTGGTTAGTAAGGTGAGCCTGACGCTCTTCTTTGCGCTGGGCTAAAGCGACATAAAGTGGTTTCGTGGCCACAATTCTACCGTTCATTTCTGAAACAGCTTTCGTGGCTTCTTCTGGGGAGGAGAAACACACAAAACCGAATCCTTTACTGCGACCACCCTCTGTCATAACCTTTGTACTGGTGATTGTTCCGAACCGAGCAAATTCTTTCTGAAGACGTTCATCATCAATACCGTCATCAAGATTTTTCACATAAAGGTTAATGCCCTGGTGTCTGATGCTCCTGTCTTGCGTCACCTGTTCAAATTTGCGCTTAAGTTCTATGTGACGGTCCCCTTTTTTCTGAGCTCGACCAACATAAATGTGTCTCCCGTTGAGCTCCTTTCCATTCATCTCGTTCACTGCTTTCTGCGCATCTTCGTGCTTTTCAAAGCTGACGAACCCGAATCCTTTGGATTTTCCATCTTCATCGGTCATGACTTTCACGCTTTGGACCTGTCCAAACCTGCCGAAGAGGCCATTCAGGGTCTCATCATCCATGCAGTCCCCAAAGTTCTTGATGTAAACGTTGGTAAACTCCTTGGTCCTCATTCCAAGATCTGCTTCTCGTTCTTTCCGAGACTTAAACCGTCCAACAAACACTTTGCGGTCATTCAGAAGCATCCCGTTCATTTTCTCAATGGCTCTTTCCGCTGCCTCCTCTGTCTCAAAATGTACAAATCCATGGCCCTTGGAGCCATTTTCATCGCAGACCACCTTGCAGGAAAGGATATTGCCAAAAGCAGAGAATGTATCATACAGTGCTTTGTTATCAATGGTCTTGTTCAGATTTTTAATGAACACGTTACCTATTCCACTCCGGCGAAGTGATGGATCACGCTGAGACCACATGATGCGGACCGGCTTGCCCTTGATGACATCAAAATTCATGGTGTCCAAAGCACGCTCTGCATCAGCAGGCTGCTCAAAGTTCACGGAAGCATAGCCCAGAGAGCGGCGTGTGATCATGTCCCTGTATACCCGGATGGAAAGGATGGGCCCAGCGGAGCTGAACTTTTCATAGAGCATCGCCTCGGTCACATCAGGGTGCAGGTCCCCCACATAGAGCGAGGCCATGGGGCAGCCTGGGTCGCTGGAGTTCATCTGGGCACTGCAGCCTGTGGGGCCTCAGGCCGCCACCTTCCAGCGAGAAGAGCAGGGCCAGCACTGGACTGGGGTGGAGGCAGGGGCGAGGCAGGCAAGCACAAGAGGATCAAAAACAAAGGGGATCAAAACCTCCCCAACGGCTGGCCTCAGAGCCTCAGGACCACAGAGCCCGTGCTAGGCGCATGCGCGGTACAAGGTGCATATGCTGCTATGGGAGCGAGGCTGGCTGGCTGGAGAGCAAGGACTGTCTGCTTGAAGGGTGTGGGCAGCTGGGACATTATTTCATAAAAGAAGAAAATAACAAAATTAAAAGTCAACCCCAGGGGAAACACTGAATTAGTCTTTTGCAGAATTAAGGGGAAAAGTATTTTTATTTTTGTCTTTGTGTGTGTGTTGAGACTTATTTTTAAAGACAGCTTCTAAATCTGTAATCCAGGGTATCCTAGAACTCACCATATAGACCAGATCGTCCTTGAACTCATTGGTGATCTGCCTGCCTTAGTTACTAAGAGCTGGAGATATTTTTAGACAATACGTGTGTGTTCCAAGGTCAAAGGCACTCTGTAAAATCAACACTAAGCATCAGGGAGAAAGGCACACTTCTGGTATTTTTCAAAAATAAAATGTTTATTGGATCATAATGTTTCTGTTTTCATTTTTTACTAGCATGGGCTTAGAACAACGTATTATACAAGATCATCCTTCGATAGGAGACAATGCAATTCATTTTGACCATTGCTGGTAAGGGCAGATTGGAGACCGGGAAGTAGATTGCTTGAATCTGTAAAGCGCACTGGTAAATGTCCTATGAACTGATTCTGGTTTCCCAAAAAGAGGGAATCACCACCAACTGTGCTGATTCTGGCTCTTTATTTCTCACAGAGACACAGCAATTGAATATCCAGAATCAATCATGGTACATAAATTGGAAGTCATCAAGGTAACTAATCAGATAAAGGCACTTGTCAGCCTAAAAACTTAACTTCAGTCCCTAGAACCAATTGCAGAAAGGGAGAACCATCTCCTAAAAGTTGTCCTCTAATCTCCCTATACACACACAGGCACACACACACACACACACACACACACACACACACACACATCAAACATACAGACACACTAATAAAACAAAATCTTTAGAGAATTACAAATTAGTTGATCGCCTCATGGTCCCTGAGGACCAGAGACAGAGCAGAAAAAGGGAAAAAGGGTGACCACTGTGATGGAACTTTATGGAGCTGGTGCCTGGGTTGGGCTCTGCTGATACTCCATACTTCCAAGTCTCCTCAGCAGCTTCAGACATTCATCACTGTACAGCCCATGCAGAACAGGTTTCTAATGACGCTTCATGTCATAGCACTAGGGAACCACTGAGGCTGGGTCTCCTACATTCAAAATGTTGACAGGGCTTGGGAAATCACCATACATCCTACTAAGGAAGGATCAAGTTTCAAACTAATCAGACTTCACTTCCCTGCTTCACAGCATCAGGAGGCCTCCCCCAGTGCTCTGCCCTATGTGCAGGCAGAGCAAACATAATAGCTTGTCTTCAAACCCAGCAAGGGACACTCCCTTACTAGACAGGCATTACAACCACTGGTACTGTAATCAGAAATGTCCTGTAATACTTATTCCTATCCCCTTATTGTATAACCTATTCCCTTAATTAGAAGCAGGCCAAGGTCTCACCCACATTGAACAGTGGGATCGCACAGACATGAACCAAAGGCAGGAGGGATCCTGGGGCCACCTTGGAGTGGCCTCAAAGACATAAGGACACAGATGTATCAGGTCAACAGGAGTAGCCTTAGTAGATAAACTGAACAACATAAATTCAGTTTGATAAAAGCATCTCTGATTTAAAAAAGAAAAAATCCCTAGTTGATGTTTTTAAATAAAACAGATTTATTTGCAGTTTGAACAAACAGGTGAGGAAAGAACCTAATTTGTCTAGATTTGCAGGAGAAAGTCTTGGGGATTTACAGAGAACAATAAACAATGACACCAGCCAGGAGATAGGAAAGAAAATATCCATTCCATGGGCCATGCTTTCTGTGGGAAAGGTGCTGAACTATAGATAAAGCCCTTGATTTTGTTTTAAGCCTCATTTACTGTCAATCTACTAAATGCCACAATCCCTTTACCAAGCTTCACTTTAATCTCAACTGTATACATGGCGCTGGTCCTGCTACCTTAAACATCTAGAGTCCCAAAGGATGGAAAATAAGTCACTTGTAATTAAGGCCCCTCTTCACATAAAATCATTCCTTGGTGCTGTTGTGTTGGGCTATTTAGCATAACTCTAATGAGGATGTTAGCAAATTGTACAGATACACGAGTTAGCTTCAGGTTAGTGAAACATTAAGGAGGGAAAAAAATCAATTTCCTGCCCGAGTCTTTCCTTTTAATTAGAGTTGAGAGAGTTGCTGCATAACATACTTATTTTTAATAATGTTGCTCTTGGGGCATGTTTATTTGTTCTGTCCTGCTTATTGAGGTTCATTTTACAGATGTTAAGATGTTTCAGGATGCCTTGAAGGGACAACAAAGCATCTCCCAGCACTGAGGGTGGCAGTTGGGCTGTTGAGGTTTAAGACCCTGGGCTCTGGGTAGAGGTAGTTCTGCAGATGTTTGTGTTCTCACCTGGGCACCCGGTGTGGTCAGCTTTCCCGAAGGCCTGTTGTGCCTGTGGCATCATTTGTTTTCATTTTCAAGGGTGTTTCAGAAGGCCTGGGATACAACCATTACAGTTTCTAGCTGTAATGGTTATTACTGCCTGTGGAAATTATACAGAAAAGGAACAAAAGAGTGAATAAAAATCTCTCTTCCGCACCCTTTCTCTCTATGTGTATTTCCATCCACTGCCCTAGGAATTCAGCTCTAGGGGTTTGCTCAAAGTCAAGTTCCACATCCCTGTCCCTCCCCTCTCATTGTGATTTATAACCAGTGTGTCTCCCAAGAAGGGCTCCACGAAGTTCGAGATATAGGTGAGCTACCTCCAGTGGAAATTAAAGCTGACATATTTATTTTGAAGGGCAGAGTCAAGTTAATGACCCAGCAAATTTTCTAACATATTAATATAGTTTTCTCATCTTTCAAATGAGGTAACAACCCAGTTCTGTACTCAATCCAGAGGAACCCAACATACTAGAAGCTTCACCCTGTACCTTCCAGGGGACTGGAAAAACAATCCACTTTAGGAAAATGGAGTTAGTTCTAACAGTATTATTAAGTACTACAAATCATTCTCTTGGGCCCAGTATGCTAAGCATTGACAATTATTTTCCAACCTGCTTATGTTTTCATTTCTAATATCATATACAATGTGAAAGAGAAAAGTCTTGTTATTTAAAAACTATGGTTTTCATAATGTGTATACACACACACACACACACACACACACACACACACACACATACACACACAGGACCAAAACAAAAAGGAAAATATAGGCAGTACCACATTGTAAGCTATTTTGTGTATATAGCATACTAACTGTTATTAATTGTCCTCCTGTTCCTATTTTATTGTGTTGTCATTTAATGTTGATTTAGCATCTAATGCATGAGAAGGATTGCCAGAAGATACAGTGGAGAAAAAAAAGAAATCCTCCATTTCCTTAAAAAAGGTTCCAATCTGAATCATTCTATGATATCACCCCTCTTAAATTTTTCCCTGGGTGATCCCAACTCCCCCTGGAATGAGATTAAACTTCTAGTAAGAGGCCAAGACAATACAGGTCAGTGCTGTGTGTTCAGATGACAGTTATAGGGAAAAAAAAAACTAGCCTCAAAAAGCCCATGTTCGCTTACCAGTTATAACCACAGAGGAGAAGGCAAGTCCGGGCTGGACCCTGGTTCTCCTAAATCCTGGGTCTTCTTTCATTTTCTTGAACTTCAAATATAGAATCATTGAATTAATAATTCAAATCTAGAATCAACCAAGTTGTGGGAAAAGGCTTTTGTCACTCAAAACTGCACTCGTTGGGAATGCAGATCCAGTATAACCTCAGCTACAAGCCACTAGGTTCAGTAAAAAAGGAGTTAAACCCTGATCTTGGCTCTGCTGTGAGCTGCATGACCTTGGACTGGTCACTTCATCTTCTTCAGTTACAAAGTGAGTCAAGAAACAACTTGAAGACACTGGTTTCCCAAGTGAGGATGTAGAACCATATAGGGGCTTTCCAATGCATTTAGAAATTATAACAGTTACTCTCCATCGTCAACTTGATGCCATCTAGAATCACCTGGAAAATTGGCAGACGAGGAGGCCTCTAGGGACACCTGTGGGGATCATCATGATTAAATTGAGGTGAAAAGAACTGCCCACTATGGGCGGCACCATTTTCTACACTAGGAACCTGGACTATTTAAGAAAGATACCCTAGGACATGCTTCTAGACTGTGTACACACTGTGAGCAGATCTCTCCAGCTCCTGCAGCTCTTTCCTCCACACTGGATGAACTGTACCTTGGTATTATGTTTTTGCTTGAGTGTCTCATCACAGCAATCGAAAAATAAGAAGATACCCAAGCACCGGAGACTCTATGTGCAGAAACACTTTAGTAGAGCCAGTTTAACTTGCCTGACCCTGGAGTACTTAGTCATGTCCCACAGAGCTCATGTTCTCTGGAAATAACTTGGGAAATTATTTTTCCAAGTTCTCTTTTAGCTTTAAAATTTGCTAGTTGACATTTTCACTGATGAGTGTTCTATACCTTCATTCCATGTGTTGTTCCCCTTTAATTGTGACTTTCCACCCTCCTAAGGAACTGAGCATGGTGGGTGGCAAATAAATGCCATTGATGGATTTATTTGCTTCTTAAGGTTAATGTATTCTAAACAGGGCTTATTTAATGTGTTTGGCAAAATGAAGCCTAACACACAAGAGTTCTAGGGTGGGAAGCCATGTGCTCCCACCAGGGAACTAGGAGAAAACCACCAAATCTTCCCAGAGCTAGCCAGAAAGATGCCAGATGACATTGCAGTAGCATTTGTCTATGAGAATCTCATTCTAATAAAAAACAAAAGACAGATTCTGTCTCTGGTTAGCAGACTTCTGATCCAGCCACCTCCTGGGTCTGTTCTGCAAAGTCAAAGCATTTGGTATTAGGTGCCACTGAGTAGTCATTCTGATGTGAAAGCTATTTTTTTTTATCCTCTCCCCAGTAGTTTATAAGATAACTCTCCTCTGCCAGATTTTCCCAGAGGAAAACACCCTTCTTTTCATCCCTAGAGTGGCAGTCTGTGTCTTCTTTAAGAGCAAACAATCAAACAGCACCCTTATGGCTCTGAAAGAGCTTTTAAAAGTGCCAAAGAATTTCCCAGAAACCAGTTTTACACAGTGCTATCTTTTATTTGTGTATTCCCACAAAATAGAGTAATGGTAATTATCAGTACCATAAATACATTGAAAAGCTGACAGTTGTTTTTAATAAAATGCATTAATATAGCATTGTATCCATCATTTAACATTATGTATAAGTGGTTTAATATAGTAATTAAACCCTTTACAATATTCTAAGAAGCATAAATATATATGAAACCTTATGAGTCATTTAATTATACTTAGCTCTCAATATTTGTCTTCTTTTTTAAATTAATATTTAAGTGAACATACAATATAGTGCATTTCATTGTGGCATCTTCACACATAAATATCACATACTATTTTCTTTTAATCCCTCCCTCACTGCCCTTTCTTATCCCCACTCATTTTCTCCAGCTGATTCCTTTAAATACAGCACACCCCCTTGTGTTTTCATATTCTATGTGTTCCACTACCCTCTCTATTTCCCATTTCCCTTATTGTATCTTCCTGAATCCATCTCATAATCCTCTCTTTAGTCTGTGATCTACATATGCATATGCATGTGTGTGCACATGCATCCACATTCACACATACATGCACACTCACACAATCATATATCCTTATCTTACCATTGTGAGCCATGCAACATAAACATGAATGCACAAGAGTCTCTGACATACACTGACTTAGAGTCCTCTTGGGTATATTTCCAAGTAGTAGAGTTGGGTTATATGGCAGTTCTATTTAAGGTTTTTGAGGACCCTTTATACTCAAAAAATGATGGCTGTACATTGCTACACTTGCCCTTGGCTGTGTAGTATTTCTCACTCTCCATATCTTCCCCAGCATTTGTTTTCTACAGTCTTGCTTGGCCATCTGGAAGGTAGGCTTCCTGCCCCTGGAACAGAGCTAGCAGGATGTGGACTGCCACAAGTGTTAAAGGTTAATGATCATGTAGCTTATTTGTATATATGTATATAATCTTCATGTTTCTCCTTCAGGAAATATTCTGCCTGTCAAGATTATTGGGAAATATTCTCCCTGCTAACATTATTAGTGAATGTCCTCTCTGCCAATGTTAATGACTCCATGATAATTAGAGACAGCATGAGTTTGGAAGTCAAGGTTGTATCTCAAGTCTTAGCAAAATGGTGAACAGTGAGACCTTAAGGACAGCCCTTCAGGCTGTAGGAAAGAACTCTGAAAACATGAGTTAAAATATATAATAAGTTTCTCAACTATGCAAGATGCAGGGATGCAATATGAATTATATAAGGCACTTCATGGACCTAGAAGAATAGAGGCAGCTACACTGTCAGCCAGCTTGTCTGAAAGGTACAAAGATAGGCAAATACAAAGGCAGGCAGAATCTTGAGTTCAAGGTGAGTTTGGGACAAAGCAAGGTTAAGCATAGACCTAGTAGGAATGGTAATTTCAGAGCAAAATCAAACCCAGCTAGCTCATTCTTTATATTTAAAAGAAAGGCATATCTCTGAATTCATTATTAGTGTTAAGAGGAAGAAAAAATAAAAGAGCATGTGTGTTGTCTTTTTCTAAGTACTAAGGGGCTGGGTTCAAGGAATGCTGATTCAAGGGATAAATCAAAATGGAACCTGGAGAAAATGACTGAATTGATATGTAAATAAAAGAACAGGTTTTTGGTTTGCATGAGATGAGCTAGCATACCACAGTAACAGTTCCTTTTCAGAATGTCTTCTTGCAAAGGCTGAGCTGTCTGGAGATCTCTCTGAGGAGTGAGCAGTGCTCTTTTAGAATTTTTTTCAGGATTCTTGATCTTGGTCAGAAAATTGAGCTATCCAGAGAGCTTTTAGAATTTTTTTTTTCTAACAAGAGAGAGTTGTCTCAAACAGACTACAGAGCCAAGAGCAATCAACAGAGAGCTATTTAGGGAGCCATCTCAAGCAGACTACAAGGCTGTCATCTAATACCCACAATTTGACTTTGAGTTCTTTTTACCTCTTCCAAACACCCCTTACTCAGAATTCCTAGTCAAGGGAAAGCTGGTCCTTGGCAGTTGTTATGGTTTCTTGAGGATAGTCATTTTGAGTGGGGTGTGTTGTGATCTCAAAACTGATTTAATTTCTTTATCCCTGATGGCTAAGACTGTTGAACATTTGTTCAAGTATTTATTGACATATTCTTCAGGTATTTATTTGTATTTCTTCTTTTGAGTACTGTCTATTCAATTCATTAGTACACATTTGCCAGTTCATGATTTGGGGATTTAAAGGCTTACCTTTTTTGGTTCTTTATACATACAAAGTAGTAATCCCTTTTCTAATGTTTAATTGAGATTTTTGCCCATTGTGTAGGCTGGCTTTTGGTGCCACAGATTCATGTGTTTTTCAACCCTTAGGATTACTTCCTGTGTTATTGGAGTTCTGTTTGGAAAGGACTTGACTCTCTGGACCCTGAGTTTTTCTACATGTATTTTCCTCTAGCAGCTTCAATTTTTCATGTTTTGCATTCAAGTCTTTAATTCATTTTTTTTCAGTTGATTTTTGTGCAGAGGAAGAGGTATAAATCTAGTTTCATTCTATACCTGGAAACCACTATATAGTAAAGACACCAACTTTTCTCTCATGTATATTTTTGATAGATTTGCCAAAAATTTGGTAGTTGTAACTGTGTAGTTTATATCTGGGTCCTCTACACAATTCCTTTAATATCCATGCCTGTTTTTAATGGCAGTTCCTTGCTGTTTTGTTACTGTGACTGTGTGATATTGTAAGTCTTAAAGTGAGTATTAACTACTTGGAGACCCCCCCAAGTAAGACACAAGAACAGAGTTTGATGCAAATGCAAGAGGTTTATTTTACAGCATGTCAGGGTCAACCCTCAATCAGCCCCTCATGGCAAGTGACTAGAAGGTGAGCTCAAATGGCTATAACAAGCAGTTTTTATACTTTTTAGGGTACAGGTTACATCAGCAATGTTTAAACTTATTGGCTAAGCATATTAACGTTTGAATCTATTGGCTAGCAAGCAGGGCAGATTATGATAAGCACTTGAACTCTATCTGGAACCAGAGGGTCAGGTGACTTTCAGTCAGTACATTCTGAGGTGGTTAATCAAGAATGTTTCTGCTCCTCCCAAGACCTGTGGGTGGAGAATGGAACTTGGCCTAGCCTTGACCTAAGGCAGGTAGGTGTAAGGCTAGTGAAAGCACCTAGGGTTCTTCAATATAGTTAGAGATCAATGCCCCCTGTATTTAAAAAATGTTTTTTTCTTGCTGAATGTGATGGTATATTTCTTAAATCCCACTACTCAGGGGCAGAGGCCACCAATCTTGGTGAATTTGAGGTTTAGCCTATCTACATAGCAAGTCCCATGATAGCCAGGGCTACATTGAATGACCCTGTCTCAAAAAAAAAAAAAAAAAAAAAAGCCCAAAAAGCTCTTTTTTTTAACTTTGTGTTAAAGAAAAAAGTAACAATGAACATGTGTAATAACAGAATATTTTATGACTTTATACACACTTAAAGTACAAATAAGTGGCCAGAAAAGGTCTTTTCTTCTGGCCATGCTGGGCATTGTGTTATGTGATGATTGATAGCTAAAAGCTGTAGCATACCCATCTTCTTCGTGGTTCAGTTTGGTTTTGAATTTTGTATTGACTCTAATTTTTCTTATCTGTAAAAAGGAAGTACAACTTTCCCACATATTGTTCTAATGATAAAACATGAAATAGTTCATATAACTCATACCTAATGCATGTCATCTTATAATCAGACAATAAGTAATTACATTATGGAGATTCACTTCATTTGGCAAGAAGGCTTCAGTGAATTGGCCCAATGACATTGTTTCCTGCAACTCTCTCTGCTTTAGTCCTGTTTTTATCTGCTTGCTTTCTACGAAGCATTTTAAACAGCTCATTCATGGACACTGTTGTTCATCTGAATGTCACTGCCTTGAAAACTAAAAGCCACTTTCTACATGTGTCATTAGTCCAAATTAGCAGTACCAAATTTGAATTTTATGTTTATTTTTCTTCTGTAGGAAAACTCCATCAGCAGTTAAGAGCATATGTACAACTGAGGATACTTTCATAAGCCAGTCGGACTGTGTTGGGGAAAGATAGATACCTCAAGAACATCAGTATTCTGCTAGGAAGAAATCTTGTCAGGAATCTGCAAGTGTTTCTTCAAATAGAGTGTGTATATAGATCATCCAGAGACTTGCTCATATGCAAATTCATATTCAGAAGTTCAGAGGTATAGACTAAGATTATACATTTGAAACAAATGCCCTAGGATATTGTCCCAAGTCCTTGCTTCCAAGAACAAAATTCAACAGCAGCTAAGAACACACTGACTCCAAGAGATCCAAATGGCAAAAAAGCTGGCTAAGATCCATCACTAAAGGACATAGACAAATTAGCTAAGCAACATAGAATAAAGCACATTGGCTTTCTACCCCTAAGTAGCCTCTACATGCATGGCTTCTGTTTTACTAAGCTAACCAAGTCAGCATATTTATTCCAGAGTAGATTAGGTGATAGAGTGTTTACTACTCCATAGTAAATAAAAAGCACTGTGGGTCATTCAATAAATATTCATTTCAGATCAGTGCCTATTTCAGATGTTGGTCAAGACCTTGAAGTTAAAATAGTGATCTAAGAGGTTTAGCAAACTTTTTAAAGGGGTAGCCAAGTTATAAAGTTATGAATATGCACATGGATTATATACCTATTAAGAATTATCATTTATTATGTAAAACAAAAAACAAAACATAAAATGTAAAAATATTGTTAGCTTATATATAACATAGAAATATGAAAAATATGGGCCTTGACCCATAGATCTTAGCCTGCTAATCACTAGAATGCACACTCATCATCCTTATTCAAAATATGACATGATATGTTGACCTTTTAAAAATAAAATACTCTCTTCCAATCAATCCTCTTTATAATTTGAATGAATCTGGACATATCAATAAAACTGTTCAGTCTAGCTGTCTACACACCCAGGTCTGAATAAAGAGTACTGATCAGTCTGGAGGCACATGCCAAAAAACCTGAGAAGAGCATGAAACATAATAGATCAAGATTCTCAGTTTCAACAACTCAGAGCCAAGGGTAAAAATTAACCATGAAATCATCTCTTCAAACACTGGCTTCTGTCTGCTCATCACATGCCCTGTGAAGGATAGCTGGGCAGCACAATCCATCTGTGACCAAGTCATTATACACAAGCAGAAATGAGCTCCTGAACATACAAAGCAAACACATGGGATACAGATATACCCCAGCAGGGCATACAGCTATAACTCTCAAGATAAACTTCACAGCTCAGCAACCACAGTTTAAACTGTTCCCAGAGTCCTGATTCCTTATGAAAACAAAGCTATTTCTTAACAGATAAAGGAGAGAGAGAGAGAGAGAGAGAGAGAGAGAGAGAGAGAGAGAGAGAGAGAGAGAGAGAGAGATGTGAGGGAGTTAGAGTTAGCATGATAATCTTGTCTCTACCAAGGTTACCACCTATGTGACACAAAGTGTCACTTAAGATCTACAAGAAGAGTTATCTTGCTATCATCAAGAATTTCAAAACAAAGGTGGTAATTTGATGTAACTGGACTTTGAGTCAGATACAGTGATCGAGTTTGCTTTTCCTTTAACACAATTTATAATTACAAAACCAAAATTTAAAAAGAAAATAAAAGAACACCCCTATCCCACAAACAGCATTCAAAATACGCAAGCCATTCCTGTTTGTCCTATGCTCATTCAGTAAAGTCATACCCTTCCAAATGTTTACAGATAGGAAAACTTGAATCCAGACTATTGAACCGATTAACTGCTTTATCTTATTTGAGTCTCTTTTCTTTTTGCTGATAGTCAGCAGTCTTTTTGCATTTATGAGTCCATGAGTAATTTAATTACCTTAGTGGACCTTCTGGTATTTATCAATGTTTGTTTGTCTGTTTGTTATCTATGGTCAATTGTAGAAAATTCAAGGGGAAAGAAAACCAGACAGCACAAGTCTCTTCAGTTAACTTTCAGAGAAGCTTGTTTTTTGTTTTTGTTTTGTTTTGTTTTGTGTTTTTGATAATCCAAGCATATTTGACTTGCAGCCTCCTTTCCTCATATCCCATCAAGAAAATTTTATTTTTTTAGTTTTCTGTAGTGATTATCAAATAGGGTTAAATAGTGAACCTTTTGCAGCTTTCTGTAGCTAACATTTATATGATGTCTTGGTAGTCCCCTAAAATATGTGTATTTAGGTCGCTCTATTGTTATAATGCAAATAGTACAGGTACATGTCAGGAAATTACATTTGGCACTCTGGAACCAAATCCTCCATTCCCAAGATACCAAATGAAACTTGAGCTCAGTTTTCCCCCTTAGACCGGGATAAAAAACTTATACCTGTCCTTGAAGTAGACACCATGCATATGAATGCATGTGATATGTGTGGAGTGCACATGTACCAAGTCAAAGTAACTACTTCACACATGGCTGCTGTTGTTCTCATGCTATGGCTGCTCCTGCATTCCTCTACAGCAAAGTATTACTGAGCATCAACATTCAGTAAGATGACAGAGAGTAAACAAGACAGTGTGCTTGAAAACAAGCCTAAAGTTGTTGGTTTTCCCACCAACCCCATTTTCTGAAAAATCTGGTAAGAAATAATTCAGTGTGATCTTAAGTAAAAAATTAATAATAATAAAGATAATTGTTCATTTTCAAAGAAACCAAAAATATGTTTCCCAAAACCAATTTGTTCTCTGGGTACAAAGTTGTTCCATGTATAAACCACTTTCCAGGGACACTGTCTTGAGCCACTCAAGCAAGTCCCTGGATTGCCTTGCTCTGTGGATCATCCCTAGGAGGACTGCCCTGTCTGTGCCTGGATTTATGGGGATAGCAATAGGGACACAAAGGCAAATCACTGGCTGGCCTCAGGTCCAGATGTATAATTGGTAGCAGAGAACTTACTACTTCTGAGCTTTTTAATTTTCCAGCCCAGCTGCCAAAGGGGTTTCAGACAGTGTTCCAACTGTATTCTACAAGCCTTGGTTTGCCAAGAAGCTTCAACCAACTTGTAGAACAATAAAGTGCACGTCACTCATTTCTGGACGTCTTCGATGCTGTCTTTGAGTGTATTAGAATTCTGAAAAAAGTGTAACTATGGAGCCAAGTGAATTCCTCAGTTCACTTGTGAAAAGCCCAAGTTGCAGACTGTTTACAGACTTGAGCTATGCCACCATAAGCTCCTTTCATTTCTCTCTTCTCTGCCTTCCAACAGTCTGCTTTTTTCTCAGAAAGTGCCTTGACAGGGAGGGAATCAGGAGCCTGGGTGTGTCACACTCTACAGTGGCCAAATGGAAATACAAAGGCAACAACATTCAAATTTTCCATAATTTAACGTTCTGTACAAACAGCACAAATAAGATGCCAGCAGATCCACTACCTAGAAAACAGGTGCTGAATTGTTGACACAGTCACGACAGCTCACAACTTTGACCCCTGCCCATGGCAACCAGTGACACATGATCATAAAGTGCTTTCTGGTTCTATTGATCGGTGTCTTTGTTGTGTTAGTAACTGTGGCAGTTATAAATTAATAAACATGGCATTATTGAGCTGGTGTGTAGTCATGCCAAGGGCTTTGCCTTTTATACTGTTTGAGTGTTATGCTAACTCTGTGTGATGGTCGTTACCTTGATTTTACAAATTAAGACTCTGGAGCATGGTGGTGGGGTAGGGGTAGAGGTAGGAGATAGGTTAAATGCCCAGTTATCACAGAAACAGAACACAAATAGCACTTTGTTCTAAGCCATGTCTGTGCAGAATCACAATGCCATTCCCTGCCAAGGCTTACCCACTTGGTGGTATATATAACAATAGGTAATACTTATCAAAAACTCTCTGTGAGTCAAGTGTTATACTGAACTATTGTTTCTCTTCACACCCACTGTAATGCCATACAAACTACTCTAAACAGTATTCCTACGTTACACATAAGCAAATGAGATGCATTGATGTTCAAAGTCAACACTGTAAGTCCAGTTTGCCACTTAAGGTCCTGGCCTCCCATAGAAAATACTGCTTATATCCTTTAAGTCTCTTATTGTTACGGCTTCTTTCTTAGAGGTCAGTTATCCTGACTGGACTGTTGATCCTAAGAGCAAGGACTGGGCCTAAACACTTAGTTCATAGAAGGTGATTAATAAATGTCTAATTCATCTGTTCTCTGAAGTATGATAGCATTTCAACACACAGAAGGTGCTCTTAGAATGGAAAGAATAAAAGGATATGAAGGCTTTCTACAGGTGCCAAATGAATCACATATTTCCATGGACCAGGAATGATAAACAGTCTCTTGGGGGTCAAACCTAAGCCCTATGCTTTGCAATAGTAATCCAACCAAAGAGACAGTCTGAAAATTGAAATGACCTGGCCTGGGCTAGGTTTTAACATACAATACAGATGATAATCACTCACCTATCACAATAAAATTTGCTGCTGAACAGGAATGTAAAAATGAATGTTGCTTATGGTTAAGTGTATCTAGTAAAGCAAGATTCAGTTGTGAGGGCAGCCCTTCCTGATCGGGGACTTACTGAGTTTTACTCACCAAACCTTGTATGTTTCTCTCTGCAGGAATGTCACAGATGTCATAAAAGATACCATAAACCTAACAATTAATTCAGCCTCCTGAGAACTAAGCTTCAAACTATCCAGGGACAGGCTCTAGGCCCTTAACACATGGACAAGATACATACAAAGTCAAAAAACAAAACAAAACAAAAAAAAAAGGGCAGTCTTTCTCAATGAGGCATTCCTTCAAAGCAAAATAATAGGCTGTGAAGCAGACAATTAGAGGAGGTAGTGGTTTCCAGCAAGCTAGAAAACAAAGAACACAAATAGCTAGGAATGCTTTGGGAAGAACCTGATTGAGAGTCCTAAGTGAGCCTAACACAGGATCAAGACACTACATGCTGAACTCAACAGAAATAAGTCCAGGTTCAAACAATTGTGGTTTCTTCGAGCTCAGTAGACAGCTGTTTTGGAAAATGACTCACTAGAGAGGACAGATGTGTTGTACATATTGCCTTAAGAGTGTTCATCAACATGTGGGAATGAATTACTCAACCTGTTGTACAAGCAATAGAAAAAAAAAGGACAGCCATGTCATCAACCATATCCTTCCATCCCACATCCCAGGGGAGGCAGATTCACTCTGTTCCTAGTCTTCTGACTGCCACCTTTCACATTTATTCTGTGAGTATCTTAAAACTGACATGAAGTTGTTTCTATTACATGAGGATATTGTCCCACAATGAACACCTTGTGTTTTCTGTCTGCTCTTGAGGACAGAATCCTGATCTTTGCTTGGCCTTTATTCTCCACAGCTAGAAGTTCAGGATCCCAGGTGATACATGTCAGTCTGAGTCAACCCTAGTAAGTGTATTTTCCTCATTAGACACTGGAATGAATGCAGGGCAGTCTAACAAATAAGATATGAGAAGACAAAATCCATAGACGAGGAGATTTCGTTCATCTGTAATCAGGAGGCCAAAGCGAAAACTATCCAACATTGACTCTATTGCTACAGACCTAGCACTTTGTTTACACTAGTGTCTGTAATTATGACGATCTTCTTGTTACTATGAGAAGTGTCATCCACACCATGAGGGCAGCAGAGGACAAGCATGAAAAATACCAGAGTCTTTAATGGCCATGTTATATGATTGACATAATTAAGCTTGCTTATAGGCCTCATATTGTGTCTGGACACATCTAGCTTCAATTAAGCAATTTTGGCTAAATAATTTACTTGATCATCTAATATAAATGAGCCTGATTCCTATTTTAAAACAAACTTAGATTTTTACAACAATTCTGGTTCTTGTAATGAAGCCCAATTGTCTTTTGAGAAAATGAAGCTAAACTGTAGACAATTCTGCCTAATTCAAACAAAGCATCCCCAAATCCATAAAAACATGCATAATCTAGCATAAAGACTGGTAAACATATTTTTAAAGGACTAGGTTGTAACCATTTCAGCTTTGTGGGCCATGCTGTATGACCATTGTGTGATGAAAAAGCACTCAGGCATGACGCAGGAATGAATGGGTATTACATTCTTCCAATAAAACTTCATACACCAAAAACAGACTCATATGTAGTTGTAGGATATAGTTTGGCAGTCCTAGTCTAGAGTACTCAAATATATTCATTCAATAGCTTTTAAAGCCCTCTGATGGCCTTTCCATATAACCTGGGCCCAATTTCCTTTCAGTCTTTACTTTGTATCATTTTTTTAAAAGATTTATTTATGTATGTCAGTACATCAGACACACCAGAGGAGGGCATTAGATCCCATTACAAATGGTTATAAGCCACTATGGGATTGCTGGGAACTGAACTCAAGACTTTTGGATGAGCAGTCTGTGCTCTTAACCGCAGAGTCATCTCTCCAGCCCCCAATTTGTACCATTCTTGATGTCAGACATGCTGGCCTTCTTTTTATTTATAAGCTGGAAATCCTCTACCTTGGTTCATACCTAACTTTAAGGTCTTCACCTACAATAGTTTCTCTTGGCATAGCATGACTATCTTTATCTTGAGACTTATGATTAAATACAAATGTCATTTTCTAAAGGAGGTTTTCCTTCTACACTTTAGTCTTGAGCATGCTGGTCTCCCCCAGACACTCAGCTTGTCCATTTGTGGGTCCCACCCCTGAGTGAGGAGGATCTGAGAAGCAGGGTGTACTCACTCCCAGGTGGCTGTGGTAAGTACAAATGAACCCAGAGACTGTGTCAGAGGGCAGCTTATTTATTGATACAACAGGGGCCAGATTACATAGCTTGAGTCAGGGGAGAAGGAAGAAAAGAGGTCAGGAGAGGAGGTGTTAGAGAGGGGGCAAGGGCCTTCAAGTGTTTCAAATAGATTAGCAGACGGCCAATCACATGATTTCTGAGAAGCCAGAGAACTGGTGGGGAAAACAGACGCCTGACCGACTGTATCTTGAAGAAGTGGCCTTTGTCTCTATGGAGTTGAGTGGGCATATGTCTGATTTGGGCAAGGAGTGGTCCTACTGTTGCCATGCTCCCTGAGAGTGTTCTGAGCGTCCAGGGTATGGAGAATGCTCTACTATCCCTCATCTGGCTTGGAAACCCACATCCATTCTCTGGCCTTATTTCCTACATTGGGTTCTTAAGTCTGCCTCTCTACTTCTCCATTTGTCAATCTCTGTCCTATTAGAAGACAAGCCTCCTCAGGACAAGGACCTTAAGTATCCTGGTACACTATATTTCTTAAGTCTGGACATGAAGAAGAGACATTTGTTGACTGATAAATGTATGAAATATTTTTGTTTTAGTATTGGCTTAAGGGGTTGTTTTATAGGACTTTAAAATATGATCCTTAATACACAAAGACTTCCTTTTAAACATACTGCTTACTGCTATCTATAATTCATGATTTACTTCAGAGATAACATATTTTATTAGTGTGGGATAAAGTTTATACTTAAATATGCCACTAGATTGCGAGCAAAAATTGCTAATAATTTCAGCCAATTTGCCACTCTGAATAGAACCAGTTCGGTAACTTAATTGTTTTAATAGGAGAAAGTAGATTTCTATCTGCTCTACTTGCCAAATAAATACTTAAAGGTCTGGCTGAGAGTTTGGAAGCCAAGCAAGATCCACTTGTATTGAGTTATTAACTCATATGTGCTGGTTTTTTAAGCAGGAGTCTAACTGACTCTATGGAATGTGTTCCATTGTTTCTACCTTAGAAAGCACCACATACAGCTTACAGGTACATTACAGGTTGGGACTAACTCTTACTGTGCGTTAACACTAGCTTGCCTAAATTTTTGGATTATCTTCTCCACAGTCTTCAGTGTATGAGTCATTTCCACTCTTCACAACCCCCTGCTTTGCTCTGGACACTTGCCCAGCCTTGTTCAGACCAGGAAATATAGTTAAAATATAATCCTGCACTTGCATAAAATATTTAGAAGAAAGAAAGACAGACAGAAAGAAGGAGCTCACTGATAAAGCTCCTACTCAAATATTTCTTTACCTCTCCCTTCCCCTAAGATTACATTAGAAAACAAACAAACAAAAATGTCCCTAATAAAGGGAAGACTCAGAAGGAGGAAATGCAGACAGGGACTCCTTACTGCCCATTCTCCCTGACCTGGAGCTTGCTCCTGGCTACTGAGTCATTCTATAGCATTTTAAAAACCTCTCCACTCAGCCTTCATGTGGAAGCAGAATGTCTTTCCTGCTCAGAAAGCAGACACCAAATTGATGTACATGAACTTCAGTCATTTCAGCTGGCCACAGCCAAGGCTTCTCTGCTTATATAACCAGCATTGTGAGCCAGTGTGAAAAAGGCTATTTTGGTCTGGCCCTAGCTCCAGCAGAGGGAGCAAACAAAAGTGCTTACAAAATAGCATTAAATGAAGGCCAGGGCCAGGTGGGAGGTGCTTGCAATTGAGGACAGCCACTACTATTCTTGCCAAGTATGACCATATAACAATGTAGGCCCTGAACAGACAAATCTTCCAATTAAAAACAAAACAAAAATCCCAGAAGCCTGGACCACTCTTCCAATTTTTAAATGTCGGGGCAATTAAATGTAGGGTGGGGTGGAAGCAGAACATGCTTGATGTGGTCACCAGGCCAGACTGGGCCGATGGGTTATCCATCCAAGGCCACTGTGTCATAGTCACAAGAGTCCATTCAAGGAAGCCAGGGCAATAGGATGTCCTCAGAGAACATCATTAATAGCTCCCACATTTGCAGCAGAGCTACAGTGGGGTTTCTGAGTTGCTGTTCTTTCCCTGTGCTGCAGTCAAAGATGTTTCCTGCTCTCTTCATGTTTCTGTCTGTGACATACAGAATAGATAGAAGTATATTATTTAAATATGACAACTCCAGCCTTTATTTTCTATATGACTAATAAATTTCCTGTCTGTGGAGGTGAAGATAAAAACTGATTTTTATCAGTAAAGAATTGTTTTACCCTCCTGTCAAAATGATAAGACCTCTTTGTCTAAATTTAGGCTTAAGTTCAAACCTCTTGCATATTTATCCTTAGGCCCATGTCAAAACTGAACTGTAAACAGATGTTTCCCTCTACCACCAAGTTTCAGTCATAGGGCACTCCTGTTGAAATGAAAAATGTAAATTCAAAATGAAGACAAAAGACTATCTATTGTTTGCATGGTGTGAGATTTTGTTCCTTGAAAAGAATGAATTTTCTTTCATTTCATTTTCTTTAAAGCGCTATGGTTTAAGTTAAAGACAAGTGAGTTTTGTTAAACTAAAGATTCATCATTAAACTATTTCAGTACATGTCCTGAAACTTGAGTGTGACCAAGCTCTTTGTCTGGAAGTCTGTCCCTCCCACTTGCTTCCTGTGTGCTACTGATTCTCTTCCCTCCTCTCTCTCTACTGACCACAAAATTCCTTTCAAATAGGATCCACGAGGAAGCAGTGTTTCTCATGGGGGTTTGCTGTACAGGTGGCGATCCTTGAGAGTGTGAACATGGGGCCTAGAGTCAACACTGAGTCAGCCATGCTGTGCCTGGGCGGCCTTGCAGTCCCACACCGCCTGGCTTCCCACTGATGAAGCTTCTTCTTCAGGACTCTTGAAGCTCCACTTGGTGATCCCTCCAATGCACAACTGTTTACAATACTTCGATGACACAGTGATGTATGTTTCTTTTGCTTGGGTTTGTACATGCCCTTTGGATATGTGTTGAATACCCCTTTAAATTTTTTTTCTCATTTTCAAAGATGTGGAGAAGTAGCCAAAGACAAATGAATTTTCAGGTTCTAGTCTACACCCAGAGTAAGCATCATGAGTTTATTTCCTAAAAAACAAAACAAAACAAAAAAAAGTTTTCTTCTTGCTTCTATTATAAAACACAACACTGCCTTAATAGGTGATCCTGACCTTGATTGCCACCACCTCACATAAACCTCCCTGCTCACCCTTCCAAAGCACCCCAAACCCTCCCTCCCTCTGTTACACTTTGTCGCATCCCCGTTATGTTTTATCCTTGGAAAATGTAATATGTCTCTGCTTATTCCTGTTAACAATGTCCTCCTCCAGAGCATCAGCTCAGAGAGCAGGTGACTGTCTTTCCCATCACTATATCTTAGAGCCTTAAACAGGCCTCTCCTCATTCTTAAGACTCTGCAAGAACCTTAGTACATTTTATAAGGCTACCAGTTCTCCAGGGCAGGAGCAGGAGAGATGGGCACTGAATTGGGAATAAAGATAAATGGTTGGAAAAGCTGTTAGTGCTGGGGAATTTCCATTTGGAACCTCTTTATCTAGCCTAACAGGGTCTTGACATATCAAGTCCCTACAACCTACACCCAACTCTGACACATTACTCTTTTGCTAGGATAATGCCAGTCCTGGATTTGCTCTCAGGATCATGAATTCAAAAGTATTTTCCTGCCAGTGAAGAAATCAAAGCACCAGCCTCTTCCCTCCATCCACCTTCTTCAGAGATGGCTGCTTCACATTTCAACAGGTCTCTAGTCTTCTCTCAGTATTTTTAAATCATATGATTAATTTTCAAATCATAATGATTGCACTAATCTAAATAGATACTGATGTTGCTGCCCAACTAATAAAATAGATATCATTCTATAAATTCTCAATAATCATCTATGTGACTCTCCAAAGAGCCTACTTAACAGAAAAGTCAATTCAATCATTTTCAAAGGACTACTGAGGCCAAATGGAAAAATAATAGTAAAAAAAAGTTTCCATTTATTTCTATTTTTAATATTTCTTATCCTTTGTGTCTTATTTCAAGTGACATGTATGTGATTGAAAACAGGTTGTTTGCTACCAGCCCATCTTCTGTTGTATATTTTTCATCAGCTGTGACCCACAAGTTAGTGCCTGTGGAAATGATTATATGTCATTGATGATTGTGGCTTCAGGGAGTAAATAACCAACAGGCATAAAACCTTGGGCTGAAAAGTTCCAGTGGTTTTATTTTTTCTAATCCAATTAAGAAGAAAAATGAAGGCAGGGGTAGCATTAGGCTATGTGAACTCATTCAAGTGTTCTTTCATATGTATTTCTCAAACTATAGACTGATACTCATGTGAAACAGAGCTGGAAATTTCAAACTACCACCCACCCTATCTTTGAAGTAACTTGGAATGGCTTTAGAAAATATACCCATTAACCCGGTACTTTGCTATGAGCAAAGTCCTATCAAATTGAGTTAGGAAATGAAGAAAAGAACAAGTCAGCTTTAAATGGCCATATTGATCAGGGAAGAGAAGATGATTAGATGATAGCCATAAAGAAAACAGTTCAGACTTGAAACAGTTCTCATGCACAACCTACTTACTCTCAGTAATGAGATGCCCCTGGCAGCTTCATCTGCTTCTGGAGATAAAGGGAATAAGATCCTAGCAGTGAGACTGAGGAGATGCTCAGTGGGTAAAGAGCATTTGTTGCCAAGTAAACCCATTAGTCACCATGTTAGCTATTTTTATGTCCACTCCCCATAAGCTACCGAGGTTTTGGAAGACCTCAATTGAGAACATATTCTTACTAGGTTAGTCTTTGAGTAAGCTTTGTGGTACCTTCTTGATCAATGACTGATATGGGAGGGCTCAGCTCATTGTTGGTGGTACCACACTTGAGCTGGTGGTTCTAGGTGCTATCAGTCCAAATAAGCTATGCCAAGCAACCCAGTACACAGGGCTCCTCCAGGTCTCTGCTTCAGTTCTTTCCTCCAGGTCTCTGCCCCGCTTGAGTTCCTGGTCTTATTTTCTTTGATAATAGACTGAGATATGGAAGTAAAAGCTAAAATAAAGCTTTTTGGGGAAATGGTGCATTATCCCAGTGATAACAACTCTAGTGCAAATCTGGGAAAATAAATGTTCCAATTAAAAGTCAGTGCCTTACCCTTTTAGTTCATTTACAAATAATACCATAGATGAAAGTAAAATCCATAGGTGTCATACATCTTTAGTGTATCTAGATGTAATGTAACAAGCATCCTAGCGTTAAAGGAAAGATGAAGGTAGACAAACTGACATGTAAATACATCTACTGCTTATTTATGTTAGTAAAATACTAGCTGCAAGTAGATGATGTGTTAAGGATATGTGTTGTGGTCCCTGTCAGGCAAACAAATGAACAAGCAAAAAGCAAACAAAAATAGCCTTAACAATATAAAGAAACATGACTTAAAAAAAATAAAAACAATGAGTTTCTAAAGATAGCTCAAAAATTTAAAAATGTACGAAGAAAAAAAAGTAAGTGAACAGAAATAGAAATAAAAAGATGATGGAAGATTCGGATCCTTCAGGCATAATTCCATTAACCATCAGAGGAATAAAAAGTCCCATTAAACGGCAGAGTTCTTCAAAAGAGATTAATGCTACAACTCAATAACATTTTACCTATAAGAGATATGTTTTAAATAAGACAGGGATGGGCTGAAAGTCCACAGATATACAAAGATTCAGTATATGAACAGTATATAAACAGTATGCATATTGAGGCTGAAGGAGCTACATTACCAAATGACAAAGACTTAACTCAAAGGAAGACTAGAGGAAGTCACTCAGAAATGGTGTAGAAGAACTTCAGTGAGGAGAATAAGAGAAAAACTAGCCAGGTAGGGTTGACCCCACAGCAGCAGCTCTAAGCATATCAGAAGAGAACTCTGCTTCCTGTCTTTGTCTTCTACGATATAAACACCCTGCCTGTAGACCCCATGGAACCAAGAAGAGGCACCTGGACACCTGGACTGACCAGCTCATCCCCTCCCCATTTCTATTACAGTCTGTGACCAAGTATCCAAAGCCAAACCATCAGCTATATGGTACCCTATTCCCTGGAACAGTCTGCAGCTATACAGGAGCTTTGGCTCCTTCCCTGCCTCTCCTGCCTTTGAATTGATAATAATCTTCTCTCTAAATATCACCCTCTATGCTCTGTAAATTTTATTATTCACTGGTTTAGTGGCTATCAAGCTTCTGGTTCCCTAAGAAAGGCTCCATACTAAAAGGTATACCAATGTTTCCATAGCATTGGGTTTTCCTAAAATAGGTATCATGGACTTTTCTACCCTATTACTGTCATCTATAATATCTTACTGTATATACAGATTGGATAATGTGCAAACACACTGTATTTTATTAGCATTACACATATACCCACAAAAGGTAAATCATGGATTTACTCAATTTCTGGGGGTGTTATAGCTAGACATAAAACAATAGATAATTACACAAAATTCAGTAAGTCAGAAGTCCTTTATGAACTCATGGGCAGCCTTCAGCTGCCCAGTGACTCTCTTGCACTGTCTTTCTACTGCTCCATTGAATATTGTTATAGTTTGTATATGCTCAGCCCAAGGAGTGGCACTAATAGAAGGGGTGGTCTTGTTGGAGTAGGTGTAGCACTGTAAGTATGGGCTTTAAGACCCTCATCCTAACTGCCTGTAAATTAGTATTCTGGTAGCATCTTTCAGATGAAGATGTTGAACTCCCAGCTTCTCCTGCACCACATCTGCCTGGATGCTTCCATGTTCATGCTTTGATGATAATGGACTGAACCTCTGAGCCTGTAAGCCATTCCCAATTAAATGTTGTCCTTATAAGAGTTTCCATGCTCATGGTGTCTGTTCATAGCAGTAAAATCCTAAAGCAAATACCTTCTACTGATGACTGTATTTCTCAAGGAGGCCTCATTTTGGGACAGAGCAGATTGATCACAGAGAAAAGGACATTAGAAACAGAGGATATGAGAACCCTAAACCTAACTAATCATGCTTTATTTTATTTTTCAAGGCCAAAATCCACATGTTTTAATCCAGAAAAATAGGATATAAGAGGTAGTCAGAGCCTCATTAAGTGGGGGTTATTGCTATCAAGGCAATGTGATGGAAGATGTCTATGTACACATTCAGTATCACCCAACCCATCTCTTCTTAGTGAACTTTGAGAAATATTAAAGGGGTTTTACCAAAAATTATTTTGCATGGGTGGAAATGAATCAGTCTATTTTATTTTATTCTTTATTATTTTAAACTCCAATCCAAAGAGGCTTAGAGGACATTGTATAGAGCAACTCATTCTATAACATACTGAGCTTTAAAATGATAAAAGGCAAATCCTTAACAATCTATACAATAGCTGAACTGACCACCTATTGATTTTGTGATTTACTCTTATTTGCCTGGCTTGGGAAACAAGAGATGATTGTAGTCGGGAAGGACAGATTATAATTTTTAAAAACTGTCTTCAGATATTTTCTTACCTTTCTATAACACTTAAGATATTCAGCTCACACACTGATAATGAAAACCTACAAAGCCTTGAAGTTTTCCATTGACATTATGCAGATAAGACATAAATGGTTCCAGGACCTGATGAGATCACAGATATAAAACCTTTAGCAGGAGCCCAGCACACCATCATCTAACTGGATGATTGGCATTTTCCATTCTTGGGTCCTGGGATTCACTCCTCATCTACTATATCTTGCTACTTGCAGACTAAATAATAGCAAAGGATGTTTACACAGAAAAGAAGGTAGATGTGACTGAGGAATTTGGCTTGGTCTCATTTGGATACCAGATTTTCTACTCAGGGATTTCTATTGTGAGCACACTAAATCCTCAAATTAGCCCAGAAAGACAGATGATTTTATATTCATTTTTCAGTAGGCAGATAGGCAGTAAGTGAAAAAATCAATTGGTAGACCCCAATATATCCTAATCACACCCATTGTCTTCCTCCTTCCTTCTCTTTCCTCTCTCCTCTCTGCCACCAGACTGGTTAGGTAACCCTAGCATTGGATTACAACCACCTTGTTGATGTTGAATGTTTTGGGGGCATGTCAGAACTTCAGTCTAAGACACAACATTGGATATGATGGGTGCCATATTGTGAATGCCAAGCTTATGAAGCACCAGTATTTATAGAATGACCTCAAGAGAGCACAGTATAGATTCTAGATGGTCATGGTACAAAGTCTATAAAGGCCCATTATGTCTAGAAACTGAAGAATCTGGAAGGCTCTCAAGAAATATTAGAGTAAATACAAGCTAATCATACTCTGATTTGTTGCTGGCTAAATTAAGTTTCCATTAAATTGAATACCTCTTAGCAACCTTTTGTACCATAACATCTGTTGAAAATCTTGCTGTCTCTGTTTTTACCTAGTCTTATGAGAAATCTCTTTTATTTGCACAAAGAAAAAAAAAATTTTTCAGACTATCAGTTAGATGTTGTTTTCTGTCAGTATTCCTTGTCTCCATAAAAGATCCACTTTTATATATATTATAAATTAATAATAGTTTACCATTCTATATAGAAACTAGTATATAAACTATCCAATAATCTAAAAACAAATAAAATATCCTACGTATAATATGAAAGAGAGAAACAAACACAATTCATAATAAAATTAACACCTTATTAAGAACTTAGGCAAAACACCCCTAGAAGAGTCACTTCTTAAATTGACAATATATTGCCATAAATATTGCTTCAACCAACACTGATAGTGTCACAATGGATGCCACAGGGCAGACGGACAGGCATAGTATACTTGTCACTCAATAATCACCACCACCTCCAGTCCTCACACATTGAAGTCATGTGGGGATGTTTCCATCAAGATTTTGACAATCTCCCAGTAAAGTTCCAAATTCATTTAGTACAACCTCCTTTGGTTTATACTGTAGTTATAATGCTAGAAAATTCAGTCTGGTTTTATTCCAAGACATAAAATCATTGATGTTCCCGTCTGAGGGTTGGGTTTTAGGCTCCAGGGTATCTATTGAGACATGTCTTTGTTCTATGATACAATCTGACCTTGATTCCCTTAATCTCCCTCATAAAATACCAATCACAGTGCCTTGATTAAAACAATTAGTAAAAATGTCATTCAAATTCTCACAACTTTTAAAAGGAAGTCTCCACTTCTGCAATGTGTTGGATTCTTAAAACATTAAATACACATTTTTTTCATTCTTATCTCAATCTGAAAGTTCAGATACTAAGTTTTCTTAAAATGATATTGAAGAAAAGACATAACAGATTTTGACTCATGAGCAAAGTTGTTCTTGATGTACTCTAAGCAATGCTCCTGGTTCATAGAGATAAGGCCATCAGACACTATTCACTGAGGGTGACTCAAGGGTTAGCTTAAATGTATACCAATGCAGAAAACCAAAGAGCAGATATGAAACAAACATGATTTAGATACACTGGAATGAGCACATGTGTCTGTGTATTCAGCTGATTCCAAGACCAGGAAAGACCCTTTGCTGTGACACAGGTAGGTGACATCAACTCAGGGAAAAGGTAAGCCCAAGGGGAAAGGTGGGAGGCAGTATTAGTTGGTAGGAGGCTAAGAAGTCATGAAAGGAGAAAAGGATGTAACATCAGGATACACTGTGAATTCTCACATGTAAACAATGTTTTGACAGTTTTCTAAACATCAGCCCAGGTGCAGATGGCACCAAATCTCTGAGAGCTTCCTGGTCTATGTGAACTAGTTTCACATCTGGAGCTGGGGAAATTTCTGGTGGGTGGCACGAAACAAGATTTTTTTTTCCATCCAATCCTGGAGTGGTAGCAATGCTTAATTTATAAGTTTCTTCCCCCATATTCCCAAGTTATCTTCTGCTACCTTCTATCCCTGGAAAGCCAGCTCATTCCGCTGGGCTGCATACTGAAAACATCTGTTCCCCCATACTTCATTGGTTTGCCATTACAAGTATCTGTTTTTCTGTCCCTTTGGGAGAAGGAACAGTGGGAGTGACTTCACACAAGGATTCTGGCAAGCTATGAAGACCACCTCCCAAGCTTCCCCGGGCTTCGGCCTTCGTCAAAGCAAAGCACAGCCAGCTGGGGATTGCTGCAGCCAGTATGTCCCTTATGTGCTTTTTCCTAAGGGGTTCTGAAATTCAGACCCTAACAGACTCCAGCACCTATCCATCTAAGGACCATTGGGCAATGTGCCTGGTGTCATTTGAGTAAGCTTTTCAACAGCCATGTATGTGCGCATGGTTGCCTAGGCTTACAAATGCTATCATGAAATGTGTTATCTCTCACTCTTCAACAAGAATGGTGGTTTGTTGTTGTTGCTTCCTTTTACATTTCTATTTTAGTTTGCTAGAAATAAATACCGTAGGGAAATATTCAGGGATTGCTCTGTGAAGCCAGAGCATGCTTGGAGAATCTACAGTTGTCGCCATTCCTCCGGTCTAAGAATCCTTCATGACTGACAGTTGACAGAGGAAAGGCGGGCTCATCCCTAGGGAGCCCCTGGGATTCATCTGAAAAGTCATAGGGAAGAGGCCCACACACACACTGCCCCAAGTCAGCCCCACCCTTGGTGACAAAAAGCTAGGAGGCCCCTTCCTATGTCATGCGAGCACTCGGAACCCTGTGTCTATGCATGAAGTCTGTTATTAGAAACAGTCACCAGCCAGCGCAGAGTGCTGAGCTCACTCGCTGCTTCAGTGTGGTTCAGTACGACTCCACGGGCTGCAATATGATCTGCTTCGCACTGAAAGAGGGGATAGACAGGACACTCTGTGTGTTCTAAAACAGAAGACTCCAACTTGGCTTTCAGAGAAACAGCTACATCTCTCCATGACTAGTCTTTACTGTGTTCACCTGGCAGAGAGCTTCTGTCTCACCAGGGCATGTCCTAAGAAAACTGCAGGTGATGTCACAACATGGCACTGACATCCTCTCAATAGGTCACACGCAAGGAGAAATAGCCTCACAGAGGCAGGAATGTTTGTGTCTTCACAGCTCTGGCTTGACCTCTGGCATGATACTGGCAGGTAGCAGGAGTAAGTGGAGGCAAAAGGCATAGCCTGACTGAGCATCCTCCTCCTGCCTCCACCTTCTTCCAATATCCCCAGCTACTCCACCCCCATTTCCTTCAAACTGCCGGGGACAAAGTCAGTGTAAAATGTGTCCTGGGACAGGAGCAGTCAAGCATACTGGGCTGGAGAGAGAAGCAGTGAGCACACTGATGAAGAATATAACCTTAGAATCAGAAGAAAATAAACTTGAATATTTGTTGAATGTTTGGACAGTAGGCTAGTATCTCTAAGGCTGTTTCCACACCTAGACAGTTGGTATCACCTATCTCAGAGTTTCACTCAGACTATACAGTTCTTGCATGCACAGCACTGAGAACACTGCTCAAAATGTAATGTTTAAGAAATGTTGACAGCGTCCATTGTTTCTCCATAGGCTCATTAACACAATGTAATAATGGACCATGCTAAATGGCCATGACCATACCTGTGTATCCCTGAGAGAAAAATGCTACCTAGCCCATCCCTGAAGCGACTCAGCTCTCTAGAGTTATTCTCCATTCAGAATTACCCGTTGGTTAGGCTGGTTGCTATGGTGATATTACCTAACCTTTTGGGCTTTGATTTCTTAGTAAACAAAGATGGATAGCCTGTTCCTGCACAAAAATTATCACATGTGAAAATGATTTTGCCTGGTTTATACTCAGAATGAGCTCCTGGTTTATGTTTTTCTCTTCCTATCTGATGATGTAGACTCCATCAGGAAGTAGGATGGTTTGTAAGTGCAGTTGTGGACAGTGTGCTATGCATCTACAGGTGTTTCTCCCTACCTTGCTGACTCACAGGCATCAGTGGACTGAAGGACTCATGATTCATAGCTATTGTGCTGAATGTTCTAGATGTGTGCACATCAGTAGACAGCCTCTTCAGAAGGCTGGGGAAATCACATGATCTTAGTTCACATTCCAATGATGTTTCATGACATTGTTTCCATGCTTACATAATTTCTTAAGAAGGCCACAGTTTTCAGAAGGAAATAATTCTGTCACTTCCAATAGACAGTAAGATGGTCAGGATACAAAGGAAAACTCACTAAAACAGAAACAAAATAGAAAAGAAGTAAAGGGAACTCGTCTTCCTCAAACTGTGACTGTTTTAGCATATCACCATAAACTCTGTATAAAGATTCTCTTTGTCTGTATATATCCTCTCTCTCTCTCTCTCTCTCTCTCTCTCTCTCTCTCTCTCTCTCTCTCTCTCTCTCTCTCTCTCTCTCTCTCACACACACACACACACACACACACTCACTGTCTCTCTCTCTCTTTCTCTGTCTCTCTGTCTTTCTCTGTCTCGTGTGTGTGTGTGTGTGTGTGTGTGTGTGTGTGTGTGTGTGTGTGTCTGTGTGTGTGTGTGTGTAGCTAGGAATCTGAGCTACATTGTCAGCAAAGCCTTGATTATTTACCGTACATTTTCCTTTGTTTCTTCATGACTGAGTGGAGCTGGCCACCCCTCTGTGCTGACAGAGGACAGTGTGGAATAACATCTAAAGCACTGGATGAGTAGGCTGCTGTCAACGTCCTCAAGAACTGAAGAAAAGACGAAGCCTGAGCTTGAGTCACAGATACGATTGGGTCTTGGATCCTTAACACTCACCTCCATAGTTAAATTAGGATTATTCCACTCCCTGACCTGCCATCCACTCCTACCTGCCTGCAGTGATCTCTTGGGTTTTTTGTCCACTCATCTGCTGTTCATTCTCTGTGCACCCAAAGAGCTGCCACTCTTGTGAAATTGACATGAAGAATTAGCCAGGTAGGTAGGTGGGTAGAGTTAGATGTGTGGAAGAGGAAATGGAGTGGGGCTGATTCTGGCTTAAGATCAGGGATATGAAAGTCATCCTAGAAGACATGGAGTTTGATCTGGCTTTGAAAGAAAGATGGGGGATGATTCTTGGGAAAGGGCCATGCTCCAAAACAGATGAAAGCATCATCATCACATTTTACCCAGTTCAGACATAGCATAAGCTTCCATCCCCATTTGGTATCTTGAGGGTCACCAACAGTCACCACTGTATATATCCTGCTTCAGTATCATAATGGCAGCAGAGGCAGAATAAAAACTGGCCAGTCCTTTGGTAGTAGAAACAAAACTTCTGCTTCTAATAGTCAAGGAGGTATTGCTCAAACTAGCTAGCTAGCATCCTCTGAGATGCCATGTAGTCTGTTGGAGTCTCATTAGCACATCACTAACATACACTTACTTTGTATTTGTTACCTTATGTTTATGAGTGTTTTGTCTGCACACATGAATACACCGTATGCATGTCTCATCAATGGAGGCCAGAAGAAGGTATCACATTCTCTATAAATAAAATTACAGATACTTATGAGCTGCCACATGGGCCCTAGGAACTACACCCAGTTCTTATGCAAAAGCCATAAGTGCTCTTAACTACAGGCCATGTCTCCGGTCCCTAACATGCATACATTCTTTTAAAAGACTTTAATAATGATAAGAACAACAATAATTAAAAGTGTTTCAGTGTATTGTCTGTGTGCCAAGACAGCATCTATAATTTTACCATCTTGAACAGAAACTTGCTTGGTTTTAAAGGTTTTTATTTTAATGTGAAATCACAGATAACTATATATCTGTATACAGATTAAATGCAAACTGAAAATCGAGGGAGATACATCAAAAATGGCAATGGTTATCTTTTGCATTCAAAGAACAACTTCCCAGATCAGTCACCTGACTCACAGTGTCCTATGTCAAGCTGTTTCAGCCTACGTTACTAAGCTAGAATACTATTAAGGTAATCACATGTTACACACATATTTGAAAATGCCTTTCTTCCCTTGTGTTATTATTACACGTACACATTTCTGAAGGACCGTAGAGTGGCCTAAATTCACAGGAATGGCAATCTTAAAGAAAAATGCCACAACAGGAGGAAGTGTGCTCTTGGCAATAAGAGTTTGCAGGAGGGTAAACAGGCACAACAAGCACCCAGATCCTTTCCACTGACATGGAATGTGCCCACGCGGCATTCCAGTCCCTTTCCCAATCTATAATTACGGTGCATCTCGTGTATGGCATGAATCTAAAAAACGTTCTGAGAGGTGAGGTGTAGGCACCTCAAACTGTGTCAGAAACAGGGACACAGGCCACCAGGAGAATGGGGGTGGCCTAACAGGACTCTATCCTCCCTTCTTTGGTCAGAGTTCCTCCCAGCAGGTAGACACTAGAGCACACAAAACTGCATTTTGCCTAGTAGAGAAAACCTTATGTATATAGATATATGATCCGTGTTCGGGTAGCATGTGCCGCAGTCTCCTTAATTTGCTTCAGTTCTTAGATGGTTCACTGTAATTAATGTGTTCATTTTCTGTTCTTGTGTCTAGGGGCACATTGCAGTAGGCATAATTTTAAAAGTTGAAGAAATCCATTAAATAAATAATTAGTGTAAGGTGATAAAATACATTAATTTAAATGATTGAAAACATCTAGCTCTGGATGAAATAATTCTTTAATAAAATATCATTCTGAAAGTTCCAGCTCCCGAGTGCTACTCTTATCAGTCTAAAAATACAGGCTTGGCGTGAAGCCCAGAAGATGGGCAAGTGGAGCTTTGATAGACCAAGCCATGCTGGGATTCCATAGCTGACGGCCCCATTAGGTATATCCTGTCTCCAGTTGCCTGTGGTCTAAATTGGGGATCCATTAGCACAGACCCACATGAAGTTCAGCTGCCAGTTTTTGTATACAGATGCTATCTACGACAGTGACTTAGTGTCTGCAGTACTAACAGGTTGGGGTCTTAGATGAAGTTCAAGTTGAGAGGAAAAATGAAAATATTCAGTAAACATGAGTAATGCAGATGTACCATAGTCATTTTGTCAGAACCCCCAAAGGTTGAAAAATTGACTTCTCATAGGCTTGAGTCATACTAAAGATGTTGAAATATACATACCATATGTCTATGTGTAATCAAGTGAGCTGAAATTTACCAACTAGCTTAATCATCTAGCGTCTTCATTTGAAAGTTTTCTTCACATTGGCATCCTCTGCACATCTTTACCTGCCTTTACTGGGGGTTTCTACATATGTTGTAATCTAAGCTCCTTATAAGCCTATACTTTTATTTATAACTGTCTAGAAGTCTCTTCATGACAATGCATTCATTAACCAGCTCCTAAGCAGTAATACTCAACAGAATAACACCATGTGTAACACAAATAGCAATGCTTTTCTGTGCAGACAAATGTCAACTTGTTGACAACCCAAGACCTCATGCCTGCTGATTAGAGCTAGGGGTTTCTGTTACTGTCTAAGTAAAGTTATGCATGTCCACAGCTAATTCGGTCTAAGTGAAGCAGAAATTTCTCTAGTCTCTTTCATTGGCTTTTTTCTCTCTCTGCATCAACTGCAGGATGGTAGACCCCTGTTAAAGGAAAAACTCTCTAGATGCCATTGAGCATTTGTAATTGCCACAGAGAATGTTAGTATTTAACCTGTCATGTGACCTTGGACTATTCCATTATCCTTGAAATAAAAGTAACATTTAGGCTTTTTTTCTTTTCTTCTTCTATTTATTTTTTTAAATGAACAATGTGAGATCTGGTTTCCCTGGGTCCTAAAAACTCTTTTAACTATTCAAGCAGCTCCACCAGGTGCTGGCTGCCTATAACAGGTAGACCACCAAAAGGGAGAAAGGGTAATACTGGGAAATAGAGAGTAGAGGGGGCAGTTTCATGGTCTTAACTAAGAGGACCTTTGTGGAGGCAAATGGAGTAGGAGGGGGGTGGGAGAGGGTTGGGTAAAGGAATAACATCTCAAATGTAAATACAGAGTATCTAATTAAAAAAAAAAGAATGATTGTTCTGCATCCATCCCTCATGATTAACAAGGGCGAAAGCAGGCAGTTATTCTAGGAGCTCCTTCCTACCCAGATCTTTCTTTAGAGCTTCAGCATTTCATATGGCTGTCTTTAAAGTGGTCCTAGTGAGATATGGGCAGCTGTGATGGCAGAGCCTGCCTAGCGCTGGGGATGTGCCAGTGACCTGGCTTAAGCACTAGGTCTGTAAGGAGAGACCATTTTGACGTAGAGGTAGAAACTTGGCTGCCTTCTTACTTCCCATGCTGGGGGGAGCGGGTCAATCTGTGGAGTGGGAGATCTTTACGCAGAATGATACCTGCCTGGGCCCCAGGTGTGTCACTTTCCCCTTCCCCAGGGACCAGATGATGAGAATCAAAAAGTGAGTTAACCCTGAGCTTAACATATGTATGAGTATGCATATGGTCTGCTCGATACTTTGTTTAAGTCATACTAGAAGAATCAAACAAAAGCAGAGACAGAGAAAAGGAAGCGAATCAAACAAGTGTAAATTTGCTAATGTTTCACACCCAGAAACTTAAAGCAAATGAAAGCCTGAATAAGACCTTACCAGTCCTCCGCTGGACCATGTGTTGCACCTGGAGAACTATACTTTGCTTTGGTTACTAACACCTGGGACAATGCTTTGCACCTGTGCAGAAGAGGCTCTACCTGTTGAGATCCTTCCGCCTCTGTAAGTCAGCCCTGCGAATTTGCTACAAATGGGAACCGTTGCCAGAAAGCAGAATCTTCATTTCAGGTGAGGGCTAAGCTTCAGAACTGAGGAAGTATGCCTTGCAATTTGCCAGGCTTATCCTTAGATCATATAAAAGAAGGAAAGGCATGTGTAAGGTGAGAAAAAGAGACATTTTTTTTCTCCATAAAAAGATAGAAATAGCCTAAATGAATTATAATAACCTAAAACATAAGAGAAAATTAACAAGAAATAAGAAGTCTGAACTCTGCAAGTGCCCTCACATCTGTGCTATTGAAACCCTACACCCCTGAATGGAACAAGTTCAGGCCAGGAGCTAACCCGCCAAAGTGAAATTCTAGAAATAGAGAATGCTCCGGGCGCCTTGAATGCAGCTAAGTCTTGCAGAATTTTCCCAAACTTCTGGATTCAGTAAAAGATGATTCAGATTTTTGCCTCAAGCCATTACTTTTGGAAAACCATATGTATTTTTGAACAAATTTAATTTGGATGTTTCTTATTTTCTTGCCCTTTAACTCATTAAAATGTTATTATGTGGGAGCCATTTGTTTGGGAAGCAATCTGAGCCTTTTGGAAAATCTTTGAAAGACTTTGTTGTTGGGATCAGAAGCAAATTTCTGCTTATTCTTGAGTCTATACATTCAAAGCGAACTGGAAAATTATGGAAATGGCCGGGGCCGGAGGTATAGAACCCAGGCTAGTCTACCCTCCATGCATGGATACAGGGCCCTCAGACCAAGAAGAAATTCACACTTTTATTGTTATCACTCTGTTAAATTCTTAATAATTGATTTCTGTAAGGAATATGAAAGAGATGCTGGGACTCTGATGGACCTCAATCAAGAAAGAATATGAGCAGAGATGCCTGACAATATGACAATATGTATCTACAACACGGCTACACTGATGGACCCTTTGGAGTGAGCACAAGCCTGCAGTGGACCTGCCCACGGAAGTTCACTGAGAACTAAGAAGCAAGCCGAAGGTAAAAGCTCTGTGGTTGAGTAAACTCAGAAGAGGAGAAGAGCTAATGAGATTGCTGACAGCACGGAAAGGCCACTCTTTGCATTTGCACAAGATTTTTCTTTGAATGCAGAAAAAAATGATTGGGGTGTTCTGAGAACTATGAACCAAGAAAGGTCAGAATCTCCTTTCTGATATGTGCATTAGCCATCTTCTTGTACTCTGGAAAGGACAGGGGATACAGGGCAACCCCGAATTCATTGTTTCTTCAAGAACTCTTAATTCATCAGTAGAGAAGTTTGAATGTGTGCCCAGCATGAAGTACAATCTCGGTTGATTAGTCTGGTGCTTCAACTCCAGACTTTCAGGTAAGAATGGAGTACATATGAATAGCTATATGTTGCTTAAACAGAAGGCTATAAGTCTGAGAAGTACATTGCTAGGTGGTTGTGGCTATGCAACATCTCAGCATTTGAACCAACCCCTAGATTCAGTTCTTGAGGCAGCCAAGTATTAGGGGTCTAGTAATGGTGCCAGCAGAATCGGGGTCTGTTGCTGCCATAAAACACTGTGATGGTTTACAAAGAATTTGGATTTTATATGTCAATAGCGGAAGAAAACCTAAATTAATGGTGAAAAATATAATGCAATAAATACATTAAGCTGATGTAGCCACTTATTAACATTATCAAATATTATGTGAAGAATGTAACTGTGTATGTTGCACCTTTATGGAACCAGAAATGACAAAAGCCAATCTAGAAGCACATCACCACATGCATATGATAGATAATGCAATGCAATATGGCATGATGACACATGTGATGTCACAGATGGGAAAGTGTTAGCCTCATAGAAACTTCATGGGACAACCCCCAGACATGCAGTTCTCTGTCCACCATTACATTACATTATAGGTGGCTCAGACTGTTTCAAGAAGTGACTTGTGCAACTTCAGCAACACACCTCAAAGAAATTAATATTCTTTAAAGTTAACATTTCCTAATGTATAATAAATGATAAAATTCTTGCTGATGGTTTGCTACTTTGTTTTTCGGACTTAGTACATTACATAGCACATCTGAACCACCATGACTAGCTGGGGGAGAGCATGCAAACTAAGAGTTCCCTCCCAAGGTCTTCTCTAAGGGCACCCTTCCCATGCTTCTTGAGTAAGAAGTCCTATGTCTCACTTTTCTCTGGACCCCTCCAATGAGTTGGCCCAGAAACTTGTCTGAATTTTAGTCATGGGCTCTTGTGGAAGCCCAAGAACCATAGGTCTGAATCATTCTAGCTGAACAGTCCCCAGTGCCTTTGGCCCTTTGGAAGCTTCATGTCTGGGCTCCTTATTTCTTACCTGCTCTAAAACAGCACTAAGAGGCTATAAGTGACACAGCCTTCAGATCATTTCTCCATGTGTGCACCACCTAGTGCTGGAGTGTCTCTGCTGTGCCATATGTTTGTGTGGCACCTTCAAGCAGAAGTTAGACTTTCTAATCTTTCATTTCATGGCCTTAGATTGGGGATGTTAATGCTGGCCTTGCAGAGGAGACAGTGGACATGAATGAGCTAGTATGTATACATTGTTTGGCATAATGCCTGGAATGCTATAAATGCCCACAGAAAAGGAGCCTTGCAAATGGTTTATTAATAAGAACCAACCATCCTTTCTGGTTCTTTTGTCAGTACTCATTAGGTTCATCCTAGACCAATCTCTAAGGTGCCATCTATGCTTGGCTCTCTCTGGAAGTTCCTTCTGCCTTTAAACAAGACAAAAAAGACAAGAAAGTATGAAAGTGTCGAACTGTATCAGTGTGGGAAACGGGGTGGGAACATGAATAGGCTGATTATCCTCTTGATTAGGCATTTTCTTACCTGAAAGTGTTGTGTTCTGCCTCCTTAAATAATTTTTCTTTATAATCCTAAAGCACAGAAAGTTGTACCCTCTAATTTGGCTGGTTATTGTATAGTAGGCAGAGATTTCATCATCAAAAAGTGCCTGAGTCTCTAGTCGAACCTATCAAGGTCTTGATTGCCCATTATCTGCAGAAAGTAACAGACTGGCTCAAAAACAAAGACTTTATTTGTAGGTTTGAGGGAAGATGTGACCAAGCAATGTATGTCCAGCTCCAGGAGCCCAGCATAAGTATGTTCTATGGGTTACTGTGGTGACCATAGACCCAAGTTCAGACCACTATCTTACTCTCAAATACCTGGGAAAATAATCCCCTAAGTTCCTCAGTTCTACTAATGTGAAGATGATTTCTCTTGCCCACCCATGCATATGAGCCTAAAGAACCACTCAAAGCTCTTGACAAACCAAGCAAGCTTCAGAGAACCTGAGGTGGTTTTTATTAGTAATGCTGTCTTCAAAACAAAGACACTGAGAAGCCCTACATCCTGGGGATGGCTATGTTGTTAATGTGCCTCTCTGGCTCATATATTGTAGTAGACAAGCAGTCTATTTGATTGTATTTATTGCACAGTGGAAAATGTGTTAGCAGCAATCTAGAAAGTTTGTCTATAAAAAAAAAAATCCCAGAGTTGAACCCTTACTGATCTCTCTCACTGAGCTCCAGAAGGCAGGAGTGCCCCAGAGCAGTCACACAGAGGGCAGCATCAGGTCTCACATTCAAACCCAGAACTGCCAGTCTTTCCTCTACATGGACTGTGGTGTGCCTACAGTGGACCTCTCAGAGGAGCTTCTAGGAAGAGACACCTGTCTTTTGCTGCACCCAAGTCTTGATTCTGACATAGATCCAAGGTTCCTGGAGATGTCTTGTCCTAAGATAGCCTTGATTTACAACAGACATTCTCAAATTTTAATGTTTTTGGATGCTTCTAGAAATCCTATACCGTGTAGGATGTGATTTGGTAGTTCTCCATGGGGCTGAAAATTCTAATCAGTTCCCACTTATTGGGGAATTCTAGACCTCACAGGCTAAAACAGCAAGACTTGACTCTCAAGGCATCAGAGCAGGTTTGTAGACCCTACATACCACAGTGTTGCCTGTAAGGAAACCATGGAGCAAGATGAAATACCATAGAGGGTAGAGGATGGTTGTCACCTGTAACCAGACAGGGAATGTAGAGAGAGGTATTAGATGTGAACCTGGAGCTCACAGTCTTCCAGGAACAAAAATTTAATTTCTAAGCAGATTTCTGTAGGCTTAAGTTGAGTGACATTTCAGGTAAGACTATTTCTGAGCAGTGTTTTACCTGGAAAAATATTCCAGCAGCTTTGAACTCTGTAAGACATCTTTAATGATGCTCCTGGGGATCTTCCACCAACATTCAACATCTCTAGCCATGGTCTCCACTCTACCCAGCAAAACTAACATGAGCCTCCCATTGAGCTACATTCAATAGAGGAATGTAACTGGCACCATGGAGAAGAAATGATCTATGTATTTTATGACTATTGCCAGATACTACTTTCAGGTCCTGTTATAACCATGCTGCATGCTGACCATGTACCAGCTGGAGGCAGAAGCACTTAGATTTGAATCCCACATCTGTAAACTATGACTCCTATCACATCAGAAGCTCTCAAAACCTCTGTGCCTCAGTTTAGCAGGTAGCTGAGTTGTCGATGGTTAAATAAGATGATAATGCACGTGAACTTTTTAACATAACACTCTGTGTATGATAACAATAAATGTCAGCCATGTACTGCAGCACAACAGTCCCTGTCCATACAGCAGATGTTAGCAGTGTTTTCTGTAAAGAGCTACATAATAAATATCTTACACTTTGTGAGCTACAAAAGTCTCTGTCATAACAACTCAATTGCCATTGTAGCCCACATGAAAGTAACTGCAGGTGATACACGGTTGAATCTCATAACAGTTGAGCATGTTATTAAATCTTTTTTTTCTTTGGGGTTATTTTAAACAAGCATTTACGAATGAGTCTGAAGAGATGGCTCAGTGCTTAAGAGGACTTGCTGCTCTCACAGAGAACCAGAGTTCATTTCTGAAGAATTCACCTCAATGGTTATAGCTGCTTGTAACTCCAGTCCGGGGAATGAGGTACCCTCTTCTGGACTCTATAAGAACCTACACAAATGTGTATATACACACATTCAGGCACACACAGAGAAACACATATTTTTTTTTTTATAAAAACAGCACATTTAAAAACTAAAAAGAAAATGTACAACCCATACTGTAAAATGAGTTATATCTGGCCAGTGGACCAGAGTTTATGGAAGTGAACTGATGTAACTTTATAATAGTGTCTGTTCAAAGTGCAGAGGAAAGGGGGGTCCGTTCTGCCATACAACAAAAGGGAATTGCAAATGGTTCTATTGAAGATGGGACATTTGAGTTGGTTTTGTGAAATCCAGTAGGAGTTGCCCAGATCACACTGATAAAACACAAGGAAGCTATCATAAAAATTAGAGTAAACAAGATGGACAATTTTGTGAATGAAACATTTGGTTAAGTACATTCTGAGGCCCTTGTTTCATTCTAGATAGTTACACAGAGCCCCAGGTTAGACCTTAAATGTGTTTTCAATTATCAAATTTCAGAGTATCCAGACTTAGTCTCCAAATTCTCTCTTTGAGAGACTCTAATCTCTTCCAGAAAGTTCTTTCTAAAATTCTCCAAAAAGACATCTCTAGACAAATGACATAGCCCATCTTTATGGATGAATTTGCTATTCTAAGTAAAGGCAAGATGAAAATCTATCTCTCTGGTTGTATTTGTCTATCTGTCCAGCTAGTTCTATCTATCTTCTGCATGTCAGAGATGGAACTTGGGATCCCACACAGGCTCAGTAAGAACTCTGCTACTGAGTTTCATCCAGAGTCCTATTCTTTCTTTTGAGAAAGGGACCCATTGAGTTTATGGCTTTATACTTGCTGCAGTCACCAGACTATCCTTGAACTCCTTACCCTCATGCCTCAGTCTTCCAAATAACCAGCATTGCAGGCCTGCATCACTGGACGTCTATACAATCTCAGCAAGGTTGTTCTACTACCATTTATTTACTAATGAGTTAATTAAGTTAATTACGTGTCTCTCTTAAATGCTTACTAATTTTCTAATAATTTAAAATATTGTTCTTTGATAGCTCTGTCAGTCTCCCTATAAAAGACAATCAGCCAAGCTTTTTGTCAACATTAATTGTTTCTCTGATTTCTTTTTATTCAGATATAGAAAGGCTTAGCTTAAAATCAAAAGTCCACAATTGTTTGAAGCCCAACGGTCTAGAATCTAAAATATAGATTTATTTTTTTTAGTACAGAATAGAGTTTATTCAAGTCATGGGAGAGTTAAGAGGGTGGTAGAGGCAGAGAGAGAGAGAGAAGAGAGGAATAGAGGAATAGAGGCCTGCCATGAGACCATGAGCCCGTGGAGAAAGAGGGGGAAAGGGAAGGGGAAGAGGAGGGATAAGGGAAGGGAGCAAGAGTGAGAGAGAACAAGAGGCAAGAGTGTTTTAAAAATTTTTGATGAAATAAAGGTAGGATTGGCCCAGTGTTATTTCCATATTCAGCAGCATTTAGAATATGCAAGCATTGGTTTAATTCTGTCAAAAAATTATGATTTTCTTTTCATCCCCTTTACCTTAGCATCTGAGACTACAAAAAATAATTTGTACATGTCATGTTTTATTTTTTAACATCTTTATTTTTTAAAAAAACAAATAAATGTACAGACTTTAAAAGCATTTTTGCATTAAACCTTATGAATATATTTTTGTTAGTACTTGATTTTTATTAAAGTTTAAATGAGCATAGTACATATAAAACAAACCATAACATGGAAATAGTCAAGGTTCTCTTGGTCTGTAAAGATTAAACATAATGATTTTTAAATACCAAGGATTGCAATAAGGCTGCATTCTTAGCTTGTGAATTATTAATGATTTAAGGTCTAGGTGTACCACACTCTGAAAGGGTGCTATACACTTTTTTTCCTAAGAAGGACTGAGGCTTACACACTTTGGTCTTCCTTCTTTTTGAGCTTCATATGATCTGTGAGTTGTTTCTTGGGTATCCAGAGTTTTCTGGGGATAGTATCTAGTTGTCAGTGACTGCATATTATGTCTGTTCTTTTGTGACTGAGTTACCTCACTGAGGATGATATTCTCTAGTTCCATCCATTTGCCTAGAAATTTTGTAAAGTCATTGTTTCTAGTAGCTGAGTAGTACTCCATTGTGTAAATATACCACATTTCCTGTATTCATTCCTCTACTGAAGGACATCTGGGCTCTTCTAGCTTCTGGCTATTATAAATAAGGCTGCTATGAACATGGTGGAGCATGTGTCCTTGTTATGTGTTAGAGCATCTTTGGGGTAAATGCCCAGAAATGGAATAACTGAGTCTTCAGGTAGTACTATGTCCAATTTTCTGAGGAATCACCAGACTGATTTTGAGAGTGGTTGTACCAGCTTACAACCCCACCAACAGTGGAGGACTGTTCCTCTTTCTCTTCCTCCTTGACACTATCTATTGTCATCTGAGTTTTTTATCTTAGCCATTCTGACTAGTGGGAGGTGGAATCTCAGTGTTGGTTTGATTTTCATTTCCATGATGACTAGGGATGATGAGCATTTCCTTAGGTGCTTCTCAGTCATTCAATATTTCTTAGTTGAGAATTCTTTGTTTAGCTCTGGACCCCATTTTTAATAGGATTGTTTGATTCTCTGGAGTCTAACTTCTTAAGTTCTTTGTATATATTGGATATTAGACCAATATCAGATGTAAGATTGGTAATATTCTTTCCCAGTGTGATGGCTGCCATCTTGTTTTCTTGACAGTGTCCTTAGCCTTACAAAAACTTTGCGATCTCATTAAGTCCCATTTATTGATTCTTGATCTTAGAGCACAAGCCATTGATGTTCAGGAAATTTTTCCCTGTGCCTATGTGTTCTAAGGTTTTCCTCAGTTCTTCTTCTAATAGTTTCAGTGTACCTGGTTTAATAAGGAGATCTTTGATCCACTTGCACTTGAGCTTTGTGCAAGGATATAAGAAAGAATTGATTTGCATTCTTCTGCATGCTAACTGCCAGTTGAACTAACACCATTTGTTGAAGAGGCTGTCCTTTTCCCATTGAATGTTTTCAGCTCTTTTGTCAAAGATCAAGTGACCATATGTGTGAGAGTTCATTTCTGGATCTTCTATTCTGTTCCACTTATTTACCTGCCTATCTCTGTGCCAATACCATGCAGTTTTAAACACAATTGCTTTGTAATATAGCTTGAGCATATCATGTTTTTAATTCAACAAACAGACATTGAACAATTTTGCTCATGGTACACTTCAGGACACAGACTATGCCCAAATTCTAGGGCACATTCTCTGTCCTTATGGTGCCTTAGAGACCATCTTAAAAGTGTTTTGAAGCAGATTTCAGCCTCACCAAAAGGAAGATGTTTTAAAATGTCCCCCATCATCTCTTACAGGTACCTGGTGTTTTCCTCTGGGGGTGTGTCTTTATGCCTCCAACCCTCCTGTTTATAGGTACCCTAACTTTCTGAGGAAAAGCTAATGTAGTATTGAGATGAGAGAAAAGCACTCAGAGAAACAACCACAGAAAAATCCAAAGGCTCAAAGCAAGCTGGAATTGCTGGCATGACCTATCTCGGTCCAGATCAGTACTTACCCTCCAACGCAGCTTCTGAATCCATTGTAAGGCAATTAGAACTAAAAGCAAGCAGGCCTTGTCTGTTCATGTCTGCTGTCATCACCAGTAAGTGGTTTCCACAGATTCAATAGCAGTTTAAGACAACAGAAGTCTAGCACTGAACTAGGAATCAACCTTCTGAGGCAAGAGACAGGCATCTGGCAGAGGGAATGGGCCAATCCTGGAAAGCCCAAAACAGTCAAAGAAAGCCATGGCCATCAATAGAGGCTGTTCGTACCTGTGCCTTCTGTTTATGTTTATGAGGTCATCTCAGAAGCAAGCGGAGTGTTTGACTCTTGTGTCTCTTCCCTAAATTAAGCCATCGTGAGAGAGGACAACAAGGACAGGGTATAGACTGAGTTGATTCTTCCTGCAGAACATGTCCTGTCTCACCTTCAGTTTTCAGGGCTGTCCTTACAAAACATTGAAAGATGGCTCTTATCCATGATAGAGAGACCGCAATACAACAATTAATTTCCTTGACTTATTTCCTCTACCTATGAGTCAACAATGTGACTCCCCCATAGGGAAAAGGGGGAAAAATCACTTAATTTTTTGAAAATTTTATCTCTGAAAATTTATATTACCATGACTCTGGACACAAGATATGAAATGAAAACAATAATTAAATAAAAAGCAGACCCATTTGTCATAGAAACATATCTGATTTTAGGGCCTGGTGAGGAGGAAACTTATGCATACAGATAAGGTTGAGGAGGATCCAAGATCATAAGAACCTGTACTCTGTATAAGGATGAACTTTTGCTTTTTTTTTTTTTTTCATTTTTGTTTATACTTAGTGGGAAATGTTAAATGATACAACTTTCTCTCGAAGGACATTTGAGCTGGAGGAAGCATAGCACACGTGTTATAAGATTTAAATGTATCTTCACTGCTGTTTCCCTGACCCAATAAGTCATTGTCTCTAAAGGCTACAGTGAGGGCATCTTCCTGATCCCTACCTACAGGGCTCCAGATGACATCTCCTAGCTCTTCCCATGAGGGGTCTCCCCTCAACTCTCAGGACTCAGATTCAATGCCACTTCCCAGAGAAACCTCTGCTAACAGCTGTGCCTGCTGCTTCCTGCTGGCTCATTCAATTTATTTCTTAGTTGCTTTTATGGCACATAATACAATCTCCTTAATCTGGTTTATTTGCTAGAACACCATGCATGATTTATTTACTGCTGTGCACCAGCACCTAGCACGCAGTGTTTGGCTAATGAATAAATAAATGAATGAGACAGCCAACCAATCACTGGACTTTTGAGTCCACAATTTTTGTAGACTTCTAAGAATTCTCTGACAAAAGAGCCACTGTCCTTACTTGGTGGACATAAAAACAAATGTGCCGATATGGCCACACAAGAGTAGAGCGTAAGGGCTTCTACTGAGGTCCCTCTGATACACAAACTATGTTATTCCTACCAAATTGAATTGCCTTATAAATAGGAGACACTCTTTTCATAACATAGAATGCTTTATACTGTTTTTAATATCTAAAAACATTGGATCCAAACCTTACATAATTTCATGGGCTTAGATCAAAATTCTTAATTATGCTGTCTTATTGAATATATTTTTGGTTAAAGAATACAATTTCCATTACTTGTTAAATGGGTTTCACATCCTTAATCATTCCGTGTGTGTGTGTGTGTGTGTGTGTGTGTGTGTGTGTGTGTGTGTGTGTGTAAACTCAAAACCATCAGGAGGAATTTGCTCATGATGATTAATGAATGTATACTGTTTAATTATCATGATTAACATCTCATTTATAATTGCTTATGAACTGGCTGCCTGTGTGTATAAACCAAGACTGTAGCCTGTATGCAAATATAATTTATAAAACTGTTTTGATTTAGATATTCATAATCTTCAAGAGGCACATACCCAATGAAAGCCTAAGTATAAATGGAATGTATATAATCATGGGTATGTACATGAGCAAATTTATCTATGCTCACATGCATATAAGAAACTATGCAATTTTGTATAACTATATAAAATGAGATCTCACTGGAAAAACTGAACATGCTAAAAATATATTGGCAAGAGATATAATGCGTTCATTTATTTGCTAAGTTCCTATGTTTGTCTGTTTTCAGATTTAGTTCTGGGAGACAAGATTATCTTTAAATTTTTATGTCTTGTGTCAATAATATACTTGTCAAAATCAGATACATTTTACTGTTTCTGTTTCATAGTAGAGATTGACTCATAACAGCTTTACCCATGTGTCCCTCATTGAGGACATTAAGTCGAGGACTCTCTGAAGTGTGAAACCCACACCGTTGACAGCACAGACTTATGTTGGACCCTCCACAGAGATGAGGTGGGAAAACTGTTGTAGACTCTGTGGGTTTCCAGAGTGGATCCAGGTGCAGGCCAGAGCAACCATACTCGTGGCATATCTATTTACACGTTCCATTTGTGGTGAGTTAGCTTCCCATTTAGACAGTGAAAATATTTAAAGAAAACACATGTCCTATTCAAACATATTGTATAGAAATGAATAAACAAATAAAATGTAGTACATACCAGTTAAATAAGTATACATGGGGTAAAAATAATGCAAATGATATGTAAATGCCTGCTGGAGAAAAACAGGTCTTGGAGTCAGAGTTCAGGCACTAAGAACTGAGAGAACTTGACTAAGTTTCTGAAACTCATCTAAAAATAGCCCAGAAACCTTAAGATCTTTCTTTAAGTGGAAAAAATCTTTCAGCTAGAACATAGCACATACCGAACAAATTACCTTCGTGATGATAACATTTATTACTGTGAATGAAGTACCTGGCACAGAACCTGGCATAAAGCAGATGTTTAGCCCATCTAAATGATCCTCCCCTCATTGATAAAGCTTCCTTTATCAAATCTGTAGTGTCTATGAATGAGAAGACAGTACTGTATATGATTTATAGAGTATGAAGTACATAAACAGTAACCAGTATTACCAGCAGTGTCTAAGAGGAATATATAATTGAAGACACAAAATATCCTATAGATAGAGAGTAACTTCTGCCATGGGCAACACATCCATGCTCTGCTTCTCCTGTGAGGATTGAATATGTGTTATCCATCATTGGTCAGTTCGGGCTTGTAAATGAAAGGTCAGAACAGAATGAATATTTGGACACTTAACCTCCTCTATACCAAATCCAACATGCGTTAAAGGTGCATCTCAGGAAGAAAACAAATTAAGATGGACAACCAGGCATGATTGAGAAAATAGACTCTGAATATTATAAAAAAGCATTTGTAAATGATAATTGATTAAAAGCCTACCTGAGGACCCCAGTGAGGATAAGAGAAGATAAAAAATAATAGAAATTTATTGGCTTTAGAAAACCTTGTGGATCAAGAAAATGGAAATGTGCCAAGTCAAAGACCATTTCCTAGAGAACAAAGTGAGAGAGGCCAGCACATGTGGACAGTTGAAACTCAGCAGAATGTGTATAGGACAGCATGTCATTCTCTGCAGTTGATGGACATTTGGCCCATCTCAGACATCTGGCCTCAGACATGCTCTGAAGAGGAATGAAGGAAATGGTGCTGTGAGATTAATGCATTTTTAAATAGCAATATTTTCCACAATTACACTCCATCTCTGCTAAGTCAATCAGTAGAAATTCCTAAAAACCATCTAATTCCTTCTTTCTCAAGCCGTTTCAATGATATTTCTGTAAATCTTGGTTCAAATCAGGATTTCTACATTGTTTATAAGGCATTTGTTTCCTTCGTCTTTCCAGTCCTTCCTGTTACAGTTGTCCACACAGATTTTTCTCCATCGTAATCACCTGGACTGCTAAACCTTATGGACAGTTGCTAGGTGAGGCTGATCCCAGAAACTGTTATTGGAAATCCTGAACCTTTATCCTTACCCTACCAGCATGACATAGAGGCAGAAAGCCTGAGGACTTTGGTAAGAACTGGACATCACCCATGTGCCAAAGCTTTCTGAACAGTCTCTGAACCCTGCTGAAGAAATAACTCGGTCAATAAAGTCCCTGTGACGCAAGCCTGTTCAATGCCCAGAACACATGTAAAAAAGCAACAGTGAAAACCTCAACAACATCAGCATGGGCATGGGAGCATGCTTTTGTAATCTCAAGGCTGAAGACACAGAGAAAGGCAAAGCCCTGATGCCTGTTGGCTAGTCAGTCAAGCATACTTAGTGACTTCTAGGATAGGAGAAAAACTCATCTCAAAAAGTAGGTATACTACACCAAAGAACCACATCTGAAATTGACTTCTGACCTTTACATACAAATTCAAATGTGCACACGTGCCCCAAACATAAACTAGCATACACACACACACACACACACACACACACACACACACACACACACACACACACACACCTTTGAATTATAGACTTCAGAGGACTTCGTGGTTGCTGAGTTTGTGGAAGTTACCGAAGGATGGTGAAACTGGGGACACCTTCGCCGTGTATCTCTTCCTTCTGGCTGTTCATCTTTGTCCTTCATAACAAACTGAATGTGAAAAAAAAAAGTCAAAAATTCTGGGTCTGGACTATGGCTTTGTTGTGATGACACTGAAGTTGCTGCTATCACTTTCACGTTTGCTGAAAATGACAATTGGATCTAGAACTCAAACATTTGTTCATGTTTTTATGAAAGAATGCAATATGGGGGAGGGCACCTTACACACTCAGTAGATCATATACTGAGACATGTAGTATCATTTTTTCAAGGACTTTTTAGTAGGTCCATGTGTTATAAGCCCAGTTGAGCTCTCTCTGAACCCTCTCCATTCTCACTAGCAAGTCTGTGTCTTAGCATGGCTATATACTGCCAAGGAGTGTCTTGTCTCCCTTCTTTGTTAGAATTCTTCCATGTTGAACATTCTCTCATTAGCTGTGAGATTATCTTGAAATATACTCTGTACAAGAAAGGCAATATCAGCCAGACATGGTCTGTAATCCCTACACCCAAGAAGAAGAGGCAGATTGACTATTGCAAGTTCTAGTCCAACCTTGAACAGGTAGAATAAATTTGTGATCTTTAGTTTTCTGAGAAGTGAGTTGATTTATTCTTTTTAGTGAGTATGTTTTAGAAGGTTTATCTCCTTATGTTCATTCTTTCTGACACTCAAATTGTCCCGTTTGAGCACTGGGTGTGATGAATTGTTAGGTGTTCTGTCTTTTTAAATGATCTCCTCTGGTCCTTGAGGCTCCTTGGCCCTCTGGCCAAAGCATTCCCAGGCTTATTTTAATTCATTCTTGCCTGTAGGCCTGTCATCAACCACTAATCTTAGAACTCCAGTTTTGTTTACAGAGAAACAGCATTGATCAATGATCTGAGCACTAAGGGGGCAAGGGGAGCCTGGGAACTCATTGTTTCCAAGTATTTTAATAAGTAAACAAAAAGGGATGCTTTTCTATAGATATTTCCAAGTAATACTAGAAATACATTTCACTTCTTTAATCCTTATATTCTCTCTCTCTCTCTCTCTCTCTCTCTCTCTCTCTCTCTCTCTCTCTCTCTCTCTCTCTCTCTCTCTTATATAGCTCTTAATCATCAATGTAATCGCTTAACCTTGTACTTATAACAATTTCAAACTAAGATCCTAATATGACCACTGGCAATAAGACTCCTAAATATCAAAACCATGTCCTTTGTTCCCCTTTGTTAAAAAAAAAAAAAAGATAGTATACATGGTTTCATCTAAAGAACCACTCGTACTTTCCAGACTGAATTTTTTCTATGCCATATTAAATGAGACTTTTATCAAGTTTCAAGACTTGAACACTTGGTAAACTATTCAGTTTATTACCTGAGGTTTGGTTTAATGGCCTGCCTAATTTATTATTTGTGCCTCACTCCACTGTTCTCTACTCTTGCTTGATATCAGGACAATATATGTTTTAAGGGTGTAAGGATCTTTCTTACCTTTTATTTACCAGTAGATTACAAGGTACCCAGCCCAGGCTTGGAGTACATATATATTCAGGCATGAATGCATCAGACTTCTTGTGTGTTTTATTGAAAGTTACAGGGAGTTACAGCTTCTCTGTGGACACAGCCGCTGTTGGTTAAAAGTACAGCCAACACCTAATCAGATTCTTTATTATTTTATTAAAATACATCTTCCAGATTCTCCGCCCAAAAAGCATCTTTCATTAACGAAGAAAAAGCTAAAAAGTGTTCCTAGAAACATTTTATGTCATATACAAAACTTAGTAACTAAGAGATTTAATGATTTACCCCCAAGTCACTCAGAAAACACCCAGAAGGCTAGAAACTGGACTGGAGCTCTTCTTCTGTGGCCTACAAGAGTGTCTCTTTTTACCCAGATGTTCGCAGCATCCTCATTGGATTAGTACAGATGAGCCAAGCAAGTGAATGAGGTTCATCTCTTCCAATAGAAAATGCCTTTCATGGGATCAAGATGGCTGATAAATCTGGCTCTCAATGAAAACCTTCTGAGTGGCCTAAGAAGTCCACAGATAGGATTATTTTCCATTCTAACTTCAATTTGTATTAGAGTGTAAACATCTAGTATTGCTAGAAACAGTACTAAATCACATCTTTGTGTAACTCAGGAGAACATCAGTGAATTTGAAAACAATTTGGGGAATATTTACAGACTTCTCATTAGCTTGATATTCCTGATTTTATATTTCAGAAAAAAAACTGAGGCTTGTCTGTTACATTTTATTCTTGCTTACTAATTGTCCTCTGACTTTACAGCCTAATAGAGAAGTGATTGTGCTCCCTCCCCACTTCATTAGGTCCAACATGAAGCATCTGATCATTGCTAAGAGACCTTGCTGGTATGATGTCTCTATACCCAGTGTGTGTCCACAAGGTCCCCAAGTCCACCTGAATACTGAGATCTTTGAGTGACAGAATTGCTTTAGTAATACATCTATTTCACATTTAAAGATTTAATTTACTTACTACACATTATAAACAGAAAAACCTTAGGCCACATTTACACCAGCCTCTAGACTCTAGAATCTAGAGTAAGTACATGCTACTCAGGTGAGGTTTTTATTTCAACAATAAGCAGGCCACTGGGTGTGAAAATCAGGGACTAATTGGGAAGTCCCATTCTGTCTGTAGCACATCATAGCCACATGCCTCTTTTTATTTCATCTTCCTGTAAAGTCTCAGCATCTTCGAGAATGCACTTTGGTGGGAACACCATCTTCTATCCCAACACTGCTCTCTGCCTCTCTACTTTAAATCTAGGGCTTTATAGGTGTGCTTTTAAATCATCATCATCATCATCATCATCATCATCATCATCATCGTCCTAGTCGTCATCGTCAGCATTCACATGTGTGTGCACACATGCGTACTGTATGAATCATAGCTTGCAAATGATATTGGCTGAATAATATCATTTCTCTTAAGAAACTATGACTTGAAATGTATTCAGCTTTATGTTTTTGAAGTAAATTCTTTCACAAAGCTTTTAGATGACAGCTCACTGCTTAAATATATTTTTCCCAAAGACTGAGGTTGCTTTAGACAGTAAGAAAGGGCTGAGAGGGTACATCTGACATTTTTAGCAGAACAGCATTTGTCCAAAACAGCTCTAGAGTGTGTGTGATCCTCAGTAAAAAGCAAAGTGTAGCTGGGACAGAAGAACTGGTTTCTTCATCATGAAAGATGTATCAAGGACATGATATTAATGATACAAAAAGATATAAATGAAGGCAAACACTCTTCTTCCATACCTCACCATTCATTGCACACCCATTTCTCAGGAAAATACCATAGTGTCTTTTTAAATGTCCCCACAGAAATCACATGTTTGTACCAAGAACATAGTCAGTGTTTTAATTTTTAACAAATAGAATAACACCGTTTTTTTTTTTTTTTTTTTTTTTTTGCATTTTAAAATTAACTTACCAGGCTACAAATATATTTATTAAGTTTTCTACTAATAAGTATTTTGGTGTTTTCTGTTTGGATTAGAGTGTTGAAATGAAATATAATGAATTAGATACAGCTTTCACTTCATGTAAAGCAGTGGCCATATTAATAGAATAAATTTCTAGAAATGTATCTGCCAAGTCAAGAAAAATGCACATCTAGAACTTGACACATGTTCCAGATTTCCTGCCTGTTTGCATCAGTTGATAGTCCACCATGTATGTAAGCCACTTGAGTTTCTTTTTCTATAAACTGAACATTCAGGTTTCCCACCCCATGTTTCTTTGTGTGATTAGCTTTTGACCTTTTGGCTTATAAGAGTTCTTATAATATTAAAGAAAGTTGTTCAGTTTTAGTAATTATGGCTACAAATATTCTGACCATTTTGTGCTAATTTCTGACACATCAATGTCTTGATTTTGTGGATCTGAACATATAATTTTTTTTTCTATCTTGAATCTGTATCTGCTTAGGAAGATTGTTCTTTCCTTGGGTTCTCCTGGGACTTTCTGTTCACCACTCTTTAAATGCTCTCTCTCTCTCTCTCTCTCTCTCTCTCTCTCTCTCTCTATATATATATATATATATATATATATATATATGAAATATATCTCAATCTTTTGAAGTATCTAAGGAAAAATAGGATGTGGTCTTACCTTTTTCCAAAATGGTTAGTTGTTTCAAAATCATTTATTTGAGTAATACTATTTCCCCTTCTGTTTGAAAATATTTGTTGTTTGCTAAACCCCGCACTATACGAATATGTAAACTCATTCCTAGACTGAGCCATTTCTTGTTTGGTCCGTCTACCTCACAACAAAACTATTCACTTGCCTTGTTTTAAATCTTTCCACCAAGTTCCCTTTATAAGAACATCAATTTTTTTCAGAATCATCAGAGTTTTGCCTTTACAAGTGTGCTTGTATTTTCCTTTGTATATTTTTCTTCCATAAACAATGAATATAGTTTGAGGGTAAGTACAGGAATCTCATAATTCTGTGCTTAATAGAAAGCACAGTGATAATGCCTCTGTAATATTAACAATTTCTACCCAAGATGCTTGAATTTATTCAAGTTGTTTTAGAAGCAGAGTCTTATCATTTTTATATGTCTTATAGTTTTATTTACTAAGCCCATTTGAGATACTTTATAACCTTATTAAATTTACAATTACCTGCATGTAATTTGAAATTTGAAAGATTTTAATTAGAAAAACTATTGGTTAATAAAGTTTATCAAATATATCTCTGGCATATGTAAAAGCAAAATGTCATCTGTTCTCTTGTTGTCAAGTATCCAGCAGAGAAGAACACTCAGATGCTGGTCTGAGCCAACAGAAAGTCTTTATTAGCTGGATGGCAACTACACTGGGTGTTTGGTAACAGAGTGCAGTCCTGACCCTTTCTCTGGGTGAGATTTTAAGCACACAAACCACATCCTGGGCTGACACACCTCAGTTAGCGAGAACAGTTAGCCAGAAGCGGAACTACAGAAGCCAAAAGGCAAGCTTGGTTCACATGGGACTTTCCCAGTGTACTCTGGCAGATTGATTGGGTCTCTATTCTCATTAGGGTAAGTGTTTCTGCCTCTGTGCTGGGTTCCAGGGCCTGGATGGTACTTCTATCACACTGCGAGCTGTGCTAAGGTCTTGGGACCTGTTGCAGTCTTTGACATATTATAAGTTTTAATTATATTCCGATTTTCTCTAGTTGAACCATCCTTGCATTGGCTGGCTATATACTACTTTCCTAGGGCATACTATGTTACAAATGCCCTGCTTGGTTCTGTTTGCCAATGTAGTTAAAAGAAATTCTAAGTTTTCATAACAAATAAGAGTCACGTCTGGTTTGTTCTGTTTATGCCTAGCACACTGAATCTAACACTGTGCCTTAACTAGAACAAGAACATCTCAATAAATGATTGTGAGAATCTGAGTGTCTCTGTGAGCCACTTTGCTGAGTTTTTTCTAAACTCTTCTGGTCTGTTCTAGAAAGAGAAACCATGACTAAGAGTAGCATAAAGGTCAAGAAATTGGTCATGTGAGGATGCATCCAGGTCCTCTGGAAAACTCGTGTTTTTGCATGCCCTGTTTGATTACTCATAAGCTGTTAGGATCTCTTCTCTCCTGTTTTGACTAGACATACTTTTTTTTTGAGCAAACTTCCTACACAGACATCTCTTGACATGAGCAAGCCTATGTTTGGGGGACAAACTGTTTTGTATTATTGAGGGATGGCTAGCCCTGAACCAAGCCCACACAGTGCTTGGAGAAGAGCTAAGTTAAACTAGCAGATGCCAGAGGTTGACCCACTGACAATAACTTAATAGACACAAGCTAAATTACCTATCCAAGATTCCAGACAGTCATCCTGAAGTCCACCAGTGTATTTCCCATAAGGACATTTTTTTCACTCTCTTGTCTACCTTCCAGCCAATGGCAAATGAAATCTAAGCCTTTGGTATCTTCACAAAAAGCTATAGTGACCATCTTAAAGAACCCAGGACAGGGCATACCTACCAGTCCCCTAACTAAGCAAGTGGGAACCAAATATTATAAGAAACAACCAAAAGCTATTTTGTGTCAAACAGCTAGAATGATTATCTACATACAAGCACTGATTAGCTTTGAGAGCTGTTTTTCACCAGTAGTTGTTAGAATCCTCTACAATTCCTTGTATGCAACAGTGTTTCTCTCTGATATCTTTACCTGTGGACCTGTACTGGGGTCGTACATTAATTAATTTTTCAAAAACCATCATATATCTGCTTCTTTCTTTTCTTACCATTTCATGACCTTTTCTAATTTTCCTCTTTGATGTTTTCTAACAGCAAGGCGGACCTTCTATTTGATTTTAGGACATAGCGATGGGTATCTTGTACTAAAGCAAGTAATATTTGGATTGTTCTATCTCCTTTAGCCTAGGCAAAGGGTAATTGGTACCACTGCTTTAATTAATGATTTGATTGCCTAGTGCTATGCTAATTTCAGTCATAGATAAGAAACCCCATAAATTCTAACACAAGTAGATTTATAATCTAAAATATTCTAAAAATAAAACTATGTTGGCATCTGTTTGAGGCTATATAATTAAACTTTCCTGGGCATAGAAAGAGTTAAATCCATCACTGAATTGGTTGATGGAATAGCTTAAGCTACAATTGACTCTTCCAAAGGACACGGATATATGGGTGACATTACAAGCTAACGGTAATCTAGTCTTATAAACTATGTCTTTGGACAGGAATTAGTTACTTATTTGTATAAGGGAGTCGTGTTTACTGAAAACTCCTTTTATTTTTCTTCAGCTTATGGTTAGAGACTTGGCCTGGGACCACTTAACATGGTTGCACCAACATCTGAAGTTTAAGCCGGAACCACAATGAGCAGATGACCCTGCACACTGAATCACTCTACTTCAAAGATGAAGCCTCACAGTGCTGTGCCAACTCTCACTTTTTCCACATTACATAATCCTTTTCTCTTATCCAGCATTTCCATGCAGCCATCACGTAAGTGGAAACAGGAGTGTGGTTTAGTTAATGCTCCATGTTGATATTGATGGGCTTCAGAATAGCAGGTCCCTTGTTGCCTAGCAACCAAGCAAAGTGCCTCAGCCCACTGACCTCAGTATGGGTACCACTTGCACAAATGCAGCTCATAATTAAATAGATTGTTGCCTGGTTCCCAATGATTCCCAGACATATTTAGTGCCTTTGGCCCACCCCAATGTAGCTTCTGATTAAATGCAATGATTGTGCTATTTTTCCCTGTGGTCTGAAGTTTAATCACAAAATAAGTGCCATACGCTAATCCAAATGTTCTGATTTAATAACAGTATTGTTATCAGCTCTAAGACCAGGCAGTTCGATTGATGGAGAATCAGAGGCCATTTGTCCATCATCCTCAATAGAGGCATTAAAATGTACTTGCTACTATTTTACTTTCTTTTCAGTTTTATCACACCCAAAGTTTCACCAACAAAACAGTTCTTTTGCTCATTACTAAGCAGTAATGTATATTATATGTATTATAAAAATTAGGTAAATATATTCTCCATTTTTAGAAAGGCAATAATTGAATCTTTTACATGTTTGTGTGCATGCATATGTATGAGAGACAGAGAGAGAGAGAGAGAGAGAGAGAGAGAGAGAGAGAGAGAGAGAGAGAGAGAGAGAACCTAAACATCATAGGACAACTTATAAAAGTCAGGTTTTTTTCCTTCTACCTTGTGGGCACATTTTGACCCACAGAGCCATCACACTACCTCCTATATCTGTTTTAATTATTACAATACAGCGAGGAAGATTTTAACAGGCTTCCCTTGTTTATAAAGAACTGACCTTGAAGGGAATGCTGTGACAAGATTATAGGCCTAGTCAAGTATCAGAGCTGTGGCTTAAACCCTGGTCTGTTTCAGTCAACCATAGTCCAGTGACAAGAAAGACTTGTCCTGAACACATATCCAAACTGTCAATACTACCAATTCTCAAAGCAATGACAACTCAGAGCTACAAACATTGAAGCAAATCATCTCTCTAATTACACGTGAGGCAGGTGTCCAGGCTTTTATGAGTTGAGTGTTGGTCTCAAGAATCAAAGAAAAGAAGGTATCTGGAGTTCAAAATCAGTAACCATCAGCAACTTTTACTGAGTGTTTGTCAGTCGCTTGTTCATTAAAATAAGCCTCCTGCGGGGCTCCTTTCTAATCTTTACTATAATGGAGTCTTTCCTTTAAGAATGCCAAAAGTCAGAGAGCCACTCCTCCTAGGAGCCACTGTCAATAAGCAATAGAGTCAAGTCCAGGATTATGAAAATCCAAAGCTCATCAGATAAGCAAACAAAACCTCTGGCTGCACACTTTGACATTGTTTAAGAGCATTCCTGCTACTCTCCAGTTACGTGGACAGCTATGCAGTGTTTCCAGAAACCATGGCAGTTATAATGACTGGAAGAGCTCTCGGCTACAGAGTGTGTTTCTGTCTGGACCTCTACCCTGTTGCTAAGCACATTCGCTCTCTCGTGAGCTTCAAGTCCTGTGAATACTCCCATTTCAAAACTGAGTAAACCTAAGATAGTCCTGGAGTGTGTCCTTTTAGCTACATCAGCCCAGTTAAACCCTAGCCTTCACCTTGGATAAACCCAGCAACAGAGAGATCCAGGAGAACCCAGCCCCCTTGGTGAGGTGGAGAATATTTTTGGCTCTTTCTACTACTGAGAAGCCACTGCTTTCTTGATGTCCATGTTTATTCACTTTGGATATTGGAAGACAGAGCATGCCTCTGGCTAGGAAACTCAGAAACAGACAGCACAAATGTGTTTGCATTGTTAACCTAGGAGGATTAAAATTCACATTGGCATAGCAAGCTTTCCACAGAAGTACAGATCTGAACAAGATTGAAGGAGAGGAAGCAAGGAAGAGAGAAAGAAGGGGAGCTTAGAGGGAGGGAGAAGGGAAGGGGGAAAAAGAAGAAAAGGGAGATGGAAAGGGAGAGAGAGAATAAGAAATGAGAGTGAGAGAGGAGATGGAAGACAAAGAGGGACGGAAGAGACAGACAGATAGGTGGAAGAGAGGTACTCACAGAAAGAGATAGAGAAAAGAAAAGAAGAGAGAGAATTAGACATTGTATAGTCTATGTGACCAACCAAACTGTAAAACCCAGATTGGTAAACTCCCCCTAGTCCAGCTGAGTAGCACCAAATAGAATATTGAACCTTGCATCATTACCGAGCACACTCAGAGCTCTCACAAACCATTATGGTCTAAAATGGAATGAAAATCATCCTTGGAACACTGTTTCTGTGAGGAGAAATCATTAGTGCTTGACTCACGAAAGGACACTTAAAGGTCTCACAGCTACATGAACAAGATTTACATTCCAGTCTTTCTATCCTAGCTGACCATAAAATGGAAGGAGAATGGGGAAGTGATATTATATCCCAGGCTTGAGATGGAGTAACCAGATAACCAAGCCCATTAAAACTATCTGAAACAGAACCAAAAATAGTTTCTGGGTGAGATAGGAGGAACTCCTTTATAAGGTGTTGAGGTCTAGGGCTTACAATTGTTAGCATCTGCTTTGTTGCTCAAGGGATTTCTGTGTTCATTCCTACCTTGTCCCTCTTGGATTTAAGCCTGTGGTTTCAGGTTATCCTTAGTCATGGGCCTTCCAGAGGGATGCTCCAAGCAGCACTACACAGGAACAGAGGGACCCAGATGAGGCTCCAAGGCTGTTCTTTGTCTCTGGACTACACCTGTTGCTTTTGTTTGGGTAAAATCACTTATGCTTTCTTCTCGTAGCCTACCACTCCCAGTCTACGTTCCAGGCTATACAGACTCCTATGCCAGGCACAGGGTGGATAAAAGTGCCAAGCCTAGCCAAGTGGAGCATTGAATCTTCCCAATATCAGAAGCAGTTCAGGGAAGAGACAGTCCTGATGGGATGAGAGAATGCTAGGCTTGTTCACATCCCAGGCTAGCCCTAACCTTTCTATGTCTGTGATATACCAAGCGTCTTGCTTTCCTTATCTATGAACTATGAATTGCATATGTCTTTTGAGAATGGTGCCTACTAGTAGCATACATTTCACAAAATAATAACTATTATTTGTTAACTTATAAAGGTCAATTCATTACTCACTTTTTGGATTCTTCCTGGCTGTTTTCATTTCATGATTTTCAAAATGTCTTTTATAACATTCCATTTCATAACACCTCTTTATCTTCAAGTCACTCAGATCCCCCAGAATATAACTTTAATTTTTTATCTATTTTCTCTCATTTCTTATCCTTCCTGTTATATTCTGAGTAAACCTTGCTTTCTCTTGAAAAAGTTACACCACCAAATTTTAGCTATTTACATAGGTAGATAGGCAGATAGGTAGATAGGCAGGTAGATAGATAGATGTTAGTTAGATAGATAGATAGATTGATTGATTGATTGATACATAGATAGATAGATAGATGTTAGATAGACAGATAGATAGATGTTAGATAGATACATAGATAGATATATGTTAGATAGATAGATGTTAGATAGATAGATACATAAATAGATAGATGTTAGATAAATAGATAGATAGATAGATAGGTAGATAGATGTTAGATAGAGAGATAGAGAGATAGATAGATGGATAGATAGATGTTAGATAGATAGATAGAAAGATAGATAGATGTTAGATAGATAGATAGATGATAGATAGATAGAAAGACAGATAGATGTTAGATAGATAGATACATAGATAGATGTTAGATAGATAGATAGGTAGATAGATAGATAGATGTTAGATAGAGAGATAGAGAGATAGATACATAGATAGATAGATGTTAGATAGATAGATAGAAAGATATATAGATGTTAGATAGAGAGATAAAGAGATAGATAGATAGATAGATAGATAGATAGATAGATAGATAGATAGATAGAAGATATTGTCTATGCTTTTGGTTTTCAAGCCTCTCTACCCTCAGGACACACTTTTGCATTTGTGAGACCATCATGTGTACAGCACTGTCTTCCATGTATGAACTTTTGCTTTTTTTTTTTTCTAGAATTACTTTGAATCCACTTCAGTTTTCCTTTACTTGGCACTTTTCATGTTACTAAAATTTCATTTTTTTCCTTTCCATTCCAAACAGCTTGTGGGGCCTTAGTTTCCCTGCCCTGAGCAGTGTATAGGTACCAAGAGAAGATGTGTGAAGGTGAACACTCCTCCTTCCTCACAAAAGCTGAAGCTCTCTGGGTAAAGCTTGAGGCAAAAAGAGGAGCAGATACAACAAGGTCTTGAGAACGTGACATCAACTGGGTATGGAAGAGCCAGAACTCTGTACCTCTTGTGTGCTCTGCTCTAAAGCTGTATGGGAGCAGATGAAGTTCTGAGTGAATGTGTATTGGTAACATGAGTGCAGCCACATAAATACCACAATGCCTCAGACCCATGGAAATGGCAAAGGTTTTCCCAAGAGAGGTTCAGAGTAATAACAAAACCTTCTCGGGTTCAATAATGGTAATACCTCCCTCTGGTCCAAATGTAAATGTGTATACAAAAGTATGACCAAGGCTTCCTCCTCTTGCCTCCCTACAGTGGCCCCCTACAGAAATTAGCTAACCCCACTTCCTGGTTCATTTGTTTACCATAAACCCACCTTCTCAGTTTGCTTATATATAAATTAAACATGCTAAGTTTCCATGAGAGCAAATACAGCCCTCTTAACCCCAGCTTTTTTTCCCCTTTTCTTCACCACCCCAGAGAGGTTTCTAGGACTGAGGGCAAGGCTGCCTCATACCACAAAAGAGCCAGAATTCTGGGAATATCCCATAGTTGGATAGAACATAAAAGTAGAAACACTGTAAGGATAATCCAGATATCATCAGCTGCCACCATTCATTGGTGACTGGGCATGTGCTTAGTTTTCCACATTTCCTTAAGGGAGAAAGGACCCTACCTCACTGATTACTGTTCACCTTCTGTGATTCTAGCTGGTGTGGGAGGGGCCATTGAGAGCATGCAGCTCATCTAAACAAAACATAGTCAAAAGTTAGTGCTTGCACACTGCCGCATACATCAAGACTGCTTCTTCATCAAGGAGATACCACAGCTTGCTACGAAGCTCAGATAGGTATGAGCACCCATCAGGAAATGGGCCCACTTTACTCTGTGAAATTAACATGTTCTGAGGTCTCAGGCAGAGCCCTAAGCATGTCTGCGAGGGTCAGTAACCAACTGTTGAGGGTGAGTACTACTGCTTTAATTTTAGGAAATTCACCCAATCTCATCCATCTGAAATGTTCTAAAGCCCAACACACCCATCAATGTCAAAGTCAGAATGAGAGGAAACTTTCTGATGAAACACCCTTCCATCTTTTCATGTTACGGGTGGGTGAGAAATGCCTGGCTTTTTTTTTTCCTTCCTTATGAAGAAAAAAACAGCTCATAGCAGATCAGAATGTCTAGTTTTAATATCATTTCAAGATGCTTTTATTGTCCTGGATTGTCACATTAAGCTGAGTTACAACCCCATTATAATGCCTCATTCAATATTTTTTTTTGGTCTAACCCCCTAGAACACCAACCTCTGGATGTCAGTAGACAGTAAGAAAATTTCCCCACACCCAAAAAAAAAATCTATTTGGATTAATCATGGCTGGTCAGGGAAATAAAGAAAACAGAAAGAACACAAGTGGCTATCAGTGGAGGATCTTGGACCTCATTAATTCAGGCTCTTAGGAGCCCTGAGGGTCACTGGTGTTACAGGCAGACAGGAGGATGGAGCCTGATGGAGTACCATTTTGAAGGAGAGGTGTGACCAGACTGAAGGAGTAGCCATTAGCCCCTGAGCAGCAGGGAACAGTCTTGCTAGCCATTCCCCGGCTCATTACCCAGGAGAGGGAGAACAAACATGGCCCCCGGTGACTCAGCCTAGAGGAGCAGACCCAGTGACAATTACAGAATGCAGTGTTTGTAAACTGCAAGGCTGTTTAGCTTGCTTCAGAGTACTAGACACACATGTTGTATCCTCAAGCCAAGAGCAATGAGTCCTGCTTCTGAAATTCCTAGACCTGCAAGGATCAAAGGCAGGAATCTGTCAGACGAAGGTCCCCATTCCTCTTCTGTGTTTGTACATCTCAGTGGAGCGTACACTGTTACCTAGCTGTAGATGTCCTTTACTGAGGCAGGTGGTGCATCCATGGGGCATAGAGTAAAGTGTGGCTTCCCTTCGGGGAGGAATTGGAGGCAGAGTAAGAAGAGGGAGGGCAAAGGGTTTGAGATTTTTCTACCCGATGTCCTTGGGCCTCCTAACACTACCTTAAGTTGCTGAGACAGGAGAACAAGTTTCATTCTAAAGAATGGTGCATGGTTCCATGCTTTATCTATGGGAGTTGACTAGCCAACTATGGCAAAGGGCAACTGGCAAAGTTAGAATGGGAACCAGGTGGCAGCACTCTGGGGCAGAAGGCAGCTGTTTGCTGAACGACACTGACTTTTCTCTGAGTGCAATAATGACATTTTTATGAAAAGAAAAACACAGACTATAAAACTTCTGAATAATGAAAGGCTACTGGAAAGACAGGCCAATTTCTAATACATGGCCAGAAACCATTAGAAATAATGCACACATCTAATTCCCTAGAGTTACCAGGAGGGTTTCTTTTTGGATCAAAGTGCAATGCTGAAGGAATTAGAAACTCAACCAGGAATTTTGTACCTAAGTCAAGAACAGACAAAAGAAGACCTTACCTAAAACACCTGTCCAAACAAGTCTGGACCACATGCCAGACTCGTGGCTTCTATTGCCAAATGTTACAGACACTAAAATCTTAAGTGCAGAAGCAAAATCTGTTTCTGGTCTCAGTGACAAGGTTCAGAATGGGTGGCTGTTCAAAGTTTAGTGTCACCATAGTGAATGTTTGTGGCAATCGCATCACCCCCATCTTCTCTGTGGTCTCTGACAACCATGATTTTCTCCCAGTTAAATATGTAATATGGGATGCCCAATGATACACTCAAGACCTAGGATGTTCTATGAACCATGTAGACATCACATGTGGGAAGGAGAGATAATTGACAATTTGGGTACAGTAAAATTGAGAATGTAGCTGTGTCATACTTTTTAAAGTAATCAGGGTTGATGACCAAGCTCTCTATATAACAAAACCAAACAAATCCTGAGTCAGAAATCTGGGCTAAGAAGACATTTCATTCCTTAATCAAATTGCCTTCCCTTGAGAAACTGGCTTCAGGGAACATGAACAGGGCAGATCGTTTGTTAACTTGTCTCTTCATTTAGGTGGATCTTCCCCAAAAGCCAAATCACACAGATGGAGGCTCAGCTCCAACTCTAAATGACTTTTTGTCTGGCTTAGCAACTCAAATTGAAGCTCAGAGGTTTCTATGTTAAAGGAGCTTAGAAAAATAAGTTCAGAGCACTTGTCTAGAGACTGTGACTTGTGGCTTCTGCTGTGCCAGTGTCATTAGGTGTATTTGTTAAATAGAGATCATCTGAAAAATCCCGAGAATGTGGCTGTTCTAGTCAAGGAGGAGGCTTAACTACACAGTAACAAAGAAGAACCTGATATACTCCATGAGGTACCAGGTTGAGGGTCAGAGGCCAGTTGGCACCAAGGGAATAGATGCATAAATCTCCCAGGGCCATTCCTCACTTGGTTTGGATTCCAAGAGTAGTTTGGACAGTGATGGACCACAAAACAGCTGTCATACTCTGACAGCAATCTATCCATGCAGCGAGGCGAAATGCCATAGAGTCAATGGAATAGTTTGGGGACCTAGTATTATAGAACTCTTCTCAGTTCCTTCTTGCTATCAACGCTCACTCAGTTAGCAGAGTGTTTGCCATAGAAATGGAGTGTGTACATACCTCAGTTTAGGAGGCTGCAACCAGAAAAGCATCCTCATGCTTTGAGTCAAAGAGGGTGGCCCTAAACACACCCAGTAATAATCTCTGAGCCTGTCCCAGCCTTCAGACATGATGGCATTGTCATCTTCAAAGTTCACACTCAAGAACCAGACATTGGAGGGTGTTTTGTTAATCACTAACGGAATGTTACAATGGTTTAAGTAATTCTGTGTTGGGCTGCATCCTGGAATGGGCATGGGCTGGACATGCCTGATAGAACTTCCATGAGGATTCCTTCCACCATTTCCATGGCAGCCAAAAAATCAAGGACAGAGAAAGAGAAGAGGTTTCTTCTCTGGATATTGACCAGAACCTTCAGCCAACTTTAATAATCCAAAATTTATAACCTCCACCAAACTTTTAGCTAAATATCTGAAGACAGCAATATTTAAATTCTATGTCTCATGGCCAAATTTTCTATTGGTAAAATATGAGTAATTGTTATTCTAAATCAACTATTTAGGAAACTGGAATATATATATATATATATATATATCCCAGTTTCATATATATATACATATACTGATTCACATATATGATTTATATATATATATCCCAGTTTCATATATATATACATATATATATACATATACTGATTCACATATATGATTTATATATATATATATATATATATATATATATATATATATACATATACATATATATTGATTCACACACACTCACACATATGAAGCAGGAGATTCAAAAGATTCTGGTACTTTATTGTGCTCTACCCTAAGTACCCTTAGGAAGGCTCAATAAAGATAACAGGTAACAAGTTCAAGTTTGCTTTGTCCAACTGAGTGATTAGTGTGATGGTTGGAAATACACTCAGCATGGCTAAGAATAACCATACAGAGATGTGTTTGTCTCACATAAGAAGGTATACAAAAGCAGGCTGAGCTCAGAGAGATTCCTTCATGGATCCAGATGCCCCACCCCTATTCCATCTTGGCTCATACTTCTTGGCTTCACAGTGACAGAAGCTGCACCTCCCACAGGATAGCTATATCTCAGACAAAGAAGAGAAGGCAAAGAAGAAAGTCCTGTCCAGTTCCTGTTTATATCTTGCTGGAATTGGATAGACT